>NC_082342.1:113904716-114204716 GCF_027477595.1 Haemorhous mexicanus | reverse complement strand
GCAATTAAATTTATTTAAACCTTGACAATTAATTTTATTTAAACTCTGATTTCTTTTTGCTGTATAGGAATATGAAACTGTGCCCTGATATTAATAATAAATGAGGAGAGAAAAAAAGTTGAGATAATCATAATGAGCACATTCGTTTTCATGAATACAATTGTTTCGATTTCAGTCTCAAAATGAAAATGAAAGGAGAGGAAATCCAGATTTCCTCCAGCCATATTCTTCTATATACCCCAGTGCTGCTGGGATGCTGTGGATCTTTCATGAGCCCCCCATGCAAGGGAAGGTGCCCCTATTTTGATGGGGCAGCAGCTTGAGAGATTTTCTAAGGTACTAACCATGGAAAAAAAAATGAACATTGAAACTGTGGGGCTTCTGACTTCCACTGTGCATAACAGAACCTCTTCAAAGTGCTGAAAGGCCCAATAAATATTTGGGGGCTGCCACTGCTGTTGGTGGCAGGTACAGCCCCTCCCCTGCTGCTGGCAGTACTGGGGGCAGAAAATGCCACTGGAAGTCTCTGGCCTAAGTTCCACAGTTTTGCCAGGAATTCTTCATGCAGGTGAGCAAAACCTGTGCTTCTGACTCCTCTCATTTGAGTGCTGGTCTTGTCACCCAGTGTTCAAGAAGTAAATCTGGCAAGGAGGAGAGCCAGCCGTGATGGAGCAGGCAGGGGTTGGGCTGTAGGGGAAGGAGGGTCTGCAGGTGTGGGATGGATGGATCACTTCCCTTGGCACCAAGCAGTTACTCACAGCCAGGTGGAGGACTGTGGGCTTTCCAATGAGGCTATTTAGTCTGTAACAGTTAATAAGATATGATTTTTTTATTTTGGGAGCATGACAAGAATGTTTTATATATATGTTTCTGTGTGTGTCTGTGTGTGCCTGTTTCAAAGACAATATCTGAAGTTCAAAATACAAAGGTGAATGTGCACCTCTGTCCATGGGTGTCTCCTCAGGAGCAGAAAGGCCTGAGGCAGTTTCACATGCAGAAGATCACATCAGTTTTTCTCCAGCATCCCTTGTACTCAGACAGACAAAATTCTGACAATGGACTTCCAGATTCAAAGCTGCTCTGCACTCAGTTCTGGTCCTTTCTGGAAAGTTGCAACCTGGAATAATCCTGAAATAGCAAACTTTCACAAACCCTTCTACAGTCCTAAGCCCAATACCCAGATTTCAGCTGAATTCTCTGAGCTCTCTGGGCTTTGTGGAAAAGTTTCATTCAGTTCATGTGACTCACTCTTCCTCCTGTTGGGATAATGGAAAAGATAAACCTGCACTTGGATGTCAAGTAGCCACAATCACCAAACACACAAAGAACAGAAATTACTAAATAGGGGAATATTTTAAAAGTGTTTTTAGTTCAGAAAAAAAATCAACCCCACCTAACAAATGCTTTCAGCAGGTGTTTTCTAACAAAATTGCACCTGGAGAATTCTGCCCTTTTCATTTTGCAGATCAATCAAATTCTGTACACATGTTGAACTCTTCACATGGATTCAAGCCTCCATCTGAGATTAGCTTAGCACGTATGAAAACACAATCCTACTCCCCCTAGAACAGGGCAGCACAGAGAGCTTGGTGTGACCAGCCTGCAGCAGGAAAATAGGAAGACAGCTGCTCCAGCAGTTCAAAATTAGTTTACATTAGTTCTTCCATTGCTGCTATGTAATAGCCTGATTGGACAAACAGAAAATCTCTGAGTCAGTGGAAAGCCAAAATGAAAAGACATTTTCCATAGCTCTGCCATGGACTTAACAAGGTTATATAACCAGTCATTACTTAGCTCTTAAACTAGCCATTAAGGGGTTTTTGCCTAAAAAGGGGTAAAGAGGTGTGATGAGTCATCCAGTCTTCCTCCAAATCTTCGTGACAGTCAAAATTACATAGAAGCCAAGCTGACATCAGAAAACTCTTTCTACTGATGATTGGCCAGTCAGTTGTGATTCCCCCTCTGTCTTGCAGAAGTTTTTGAATTACTCAGCTCAGCAGTGCTCTTGGTGAGAAGGAGGAGTATGGCTTTGGAAACAAAACTTTTCCCCCTCTGAATGTGCTTTTGCTTTGTCTCCTGTGAGAGGACACACATTACCTTTACTCTTCAAGAGCCTCAGAACACAAAATCAAAAAACCTCAAAATCAAGAAAAGAAACAGCCCAGCCTCACATGAACCTCATTTATCTTGTGAGCTTTTCAGGGCAACTCTTGAGGATCCTTGTGCTGTGCCTAGCAGTACTGTGCCTGACT
Organism: Haemorhous mexicanus; assembly: GCF_027477595.1. Lineage (NCBI taxonomy): Eukaryota > Metazoa > Chordata > Aves > Passeriformes > Fringillidae > Haemorhous > Haemorhous mexicanus. Next base: position 114,202,464 of record NC_082342.1, on the reverse strand, counting down.
TCTTTCAACTGTTAAGAAAGAAAATGTGGTTAGTAACAGTTTCACTGCAGCCATCCAAACAAATATCTCCACCTTATCCATGAATAAAGCACCAGAACAGGATCCAGGAGGCTTTCTGCCTGTCCTACTGTGCTGGAAGGAGCACACAGCCCGGGTGTAGAACAGTAATGTGTCTCAAAGTGTCTGCTGCAATCCAAGGGGCTTCTCCTCTCTCCCCCCTGTCTTCAAGTGGTCATCTGGGAGAGGCAGGAACAGAAAAATGCTGAATGTTGTCCATCACCTAAGAACAGTAAAATATTGCTGCCCAGTCTACATAGCTGGAGGCTTGTTCTTCTGCACTGAGTCCAGCATGAATGACTTGTGTCAGCCACAACCCAGCCTGGCATTCACACAAGTTATCTGGAAGCTCAGATCTCTGAGAGAAGGTTGGGGCTGACTTACACTCTGCTCTTGGGAAGGTCTTCCTAAAAGTCTCAAATTCAAGACAGTCCACAAAGGAAATTTGTTTCACTGTGAATTGTGTGTTTTCTGACCTGTTTGGCCCCATGTTTCCAGGGAATGGGACAGTCCTGTGCAATCCTCTGGGATTTGACAGAGCCCTTCACCTACACTGCAGTGTTGAGGACAAGGAGGTTGAAACTTGACGTCTCTTAAGCCCCATTCCCTTCCCTCGAAAAGATTTCAAACTATCTTTGGAGGCTTTCAGCTAGCTGCATCCCTTCTGTGGCAAAACTGGGAGGGGATGATCTGGCTTCGTGCACTTTTTAAAAAGCTTGATAAGTAAGAGCATTAACTTCTCCACGCTGGCTAAAAAAAGGCTTGCTAAACCCGTTGAAACCAATTGAGGAGCAGAGCAGAGTTAATCCTGGAAAATGCTCACGGTAGCTCAGTGACACATGGCCATGCAAAGGCAGAACAGTGCTGCAAGAGATCTGCTCAAAGAGGACTGGGAGAAGTTGCAGTTGGATTTTGGGGTGGGGATCAGCCCTGAGTAGAAGTGGAGGCTCCTGCTATGAAACTTCTCCCACTGCCTCTTTAATATTTTGCTTTTCTTCATGTAAGGTTTTCTCTGTTGGGAATTTCTGACATTCATCCATCTGCCTCCTGAGTCCCGGCTCGTGGAGAATAGGCATGAAGTACAGCCATAAGAGCTTTCTCCTTTGGAAGGACTGTGTGTCCCAGTCTCTACCTGGTAAAACATTTCAGAATGCATTATCACCACTCACATTGTGCAGTGGTACAAACAGCACACATGTACTGGAAACAGGACCAAGGTCCCCTTGAACCAGACACTGCACCTCCAAGGAATGAGAGGTAATCTCCATTTCCAGTGTTACAGTTTAAGTGTCAGAAAAGGTATTTAAACTTGCAATGGCATTCTTGTTGGATTAAACATATTTGGGTGAAGCATCTACTCTTCATTTAAAGTGTGAGAAGCCATCAGCTCTTTTATTAAATTAGCTTGCTGAAGCAATAGCACCCTCCATCCATTACATGGGCTCATGTCAAGGCCCAAATGAAAATGTGTGGAGCCTCAGCTGCAAGCAAGGATGGAGTGTGCTGGGTGTAGTTTTAAGAGGGTTTAAGGGCTCTGTGACTGTATGTACACAAAAGCGTGAGAGAAAGAAAAAGGTACAAATAGAGAAAGAAAAAAAGAAGGAAATAGAAAAAAACAAAACCCCAGAGGTGGACACAGAACTGCTGATGATAGGACCCTGAGAAATATCTGAGAGAATTGATGCTTAGACTCTTGAAAAGGGCTTGGAAATCTGGCAAAGAAGAGACTGTTGTGAGACTCCCTTGGGAGCACAGTGTTTGTGTGGTCCCTCTAAAACAAGTGCATTCAGGGAAAAACTGGATTTAAAAATTCTTTTAACTGGATCACCCCAAAGCTTTGCTAGTAGCTTGAGTTAAAAAGAAATTAGAAATCTTAGAATAGAAATCTACCACTTTGGTCATTTTTAACACACTTCTCTTCCAACAATGAGTTCTCAGCAGGCAAACTAAAGTGTCTGCAATGGAAATTGTCTTCTAAAAATTGCACTGCTCCAATAACAAACAGAAATCTTCCATGTGACATGATGTAGCCAATCAAAACTGTGCCATATAACTCAAATTTCAAATTTCAAATAACTTATCACACCTCTATTTGGCTTTGGTTTCTTTCAATTAATTTCTGTTGCTTTTCTGTAGAAGGATGGCAGACAGTTAAAGCCTGCAACAATCAAGCAAACATTATCCTCCTTATACAAACATCACTGAAATCCTCTGATGCTGTTTGTTCCCTGACATGGTTTCCACAGGGGCCACTTCTTCAAGTCCTTGTTTAATTTTCAAATTTGCCCTGGAACCAAATTTTTCAATTATGCTCTGGCCACATGAGATTCTGCCAAGGCAGCTTAAAGGCAGAATTTCCAGACTCCAAGGTGGTAAGACACGAGGTGTCCTCTTTAGGGCATCTCCCCATCCCAGCTCTCCACAGGTAATCAGGAGGATGATGACTCCACAGTTCAGCCATCAGAGCTCTTAAGGATCTCAGTTATCTTACTGACAAACTCAGAGGTGTCAAGTCCTGCTTCATGTGTCACTTTGCCATAAATACAGTACCCTAAGTAATCACAAGCTGGCATTAACTTCCACCAGGCTGACAGCTAAAAAAAAATGGAGCTCTGGTGAGTTTTTTGAAAGAGACCCCCCCACTTTTGCTGCTGTTTTCCCTTTGTAGTTTGGACACAGGAGCTGGGAAGGCAAGATAGGCTTGACTCTTTCTGCCTGCAGCATCACAAATAGCACAGGCCCTGTAATATGGGTCCAAGGAAAGTCACCTGTGTTCTCAGCTAGTCAGGCAGTTTCTTTTGGCTTGTTTCCAGGGAAAATCACACACAGAGAAGGAAAAGGCAAAATCTAGCAATAAAATGAGTATCTGATCAATAGCTGTATCAGATGAGTTTTAAACACAATGGCCTCCACTCTTCCCCCTCCTTCCTCTGCTGTAAATCCAAACAAATTTCTCTGCAACCATGGAGTGTTTGCTGAAAAAACCCAAGAAACAAACATTCTATCAGAGTGGGAAATGACATCTATTTTTTCCCCAGATTAATGGCCATGTGTCTCCCTTCCCCCTCAGTGACAATGAGCTGATTTGATAGACACCTCTTAGCCTGTGTCACTCTCCCGTCGTGTTCTTCGTATAGTGAGATTTCTTCTACTTCTTCTCCATGCTGTGCCACTCTCTAATATGATGACAAGGCAAAGTGTGGAACTGGGTGAGAAAAAATCCTGAGGCTGTATTCATTAACATGGAGAAAAGATTCAAAATAGCCTTGTTTCTTGGAGGGTTTGAGAGAAAAAAAAAAAAAATATAGCTGAGAAACATCAATAGCTACTTATTCTCTCATTTTAAATCAGATCTGATCCATCCATCAAGACCAGCTAAGCTGAGAACTTCAAGTGGCCACAGGACTACAGTTCACAGACACTTTTTGCTGCCATCCTTGTCCCTGAGTTGAAGGGCTCATTTTCCTAAGGGAGACAAAGTGGAAATTCCCCTAGGAGGCACAGAGGTTTTCCTCTACCTCCCAGAGGAAGAGCTATTCATGAGCAGCATTTTCAGGGCTGATACTGTGAAACTGGAAAACAGCAGTGGTTTTTTCCCCCACCTGGGTTGTGTGATGCCACTCGAGAGTTGAGAGCTTGGACGCAGCCCTGCCCCTTCCCAGGGAGCTCCCCTGCCGTGGCTGGCCCGGACTTTAAGGCATAGGCAGGGCTGGGCTGTCCCCTCCTGCCCAGGAAGGCATCCCCCAGCCCCCAGCCCTTTGCTGAGCTCCTGGCTTCTGTGGTGAGTGACTTTTCATCAAGCACGAGAAGCTCGGAGTGGCGCAGGTCCTGCCGGTGCGGCCAGCAGAGGCTTTTGTTAATTACTCCTACATATTCCCTTGGAAAAGCTGCAGCATGCTGGCAAGGCTCCTCTTGGATTCCCAGGCTAGCCAGAGGCTAGCCAGAACACACAAGCCCAGGAACATGACCAGCATGCCTAACATGAATGAATTCACTCCAGACTCTGCATACTAATTAGAAGCTACTTGCTAGTAAAGTAATAACTTTATTAGCAATAGGGCTGGTAGCTGCCCTCTCATTGGATCAATCAGCTGCCACCCAGGCACCAAAATAAGCAAGCAGATCTTCATAAGCATAATTTGTAAATTGGCAACGAGTTCTCTTGCAAATATGACCCCAATTTAATCATCTAAACGGGAGGAAACTCCTTTGGGGATTCTGGTTTTTCAAAGATGACAATAATCAATGGTCACCACCAACTTGAACTGGACTGAGTTTACTAAAAATTAAGATATATGCACACCTTATCCATTCCATGTCTGTCTGTCTCTCCTTATCACTGTCATTTCACAAATAGCACAGAATATGTACCAGGACAAGATCTTAATGCACTTTTTAGAACATAACACTTCATCATTGTCAGGCAGAAAACCGAAATCCCAATGCTGAGGATACAGTGCACTTTTAAAAGGGCATAAACAATTTAGCACAAATGAAAAATAAATTTGTCCTGTCTAATAAAGACCTCATAAATACACTGATGTAGTACAATAAGATGTATGGGGGTGGGGGGATGATGTCATTCTAACACAGGCTTTTTCATCAAGTTTTGTTTTCCCACTTGAAGCAAATAAGGGGAGGGGAGATATGTCAGGTTACAAATGAGAATGAGAATGTAAGTTCTTAGCAGTAAATCCTCTCTTTCAAAATCAAGAAAATCTCCTCTTTAATGCTAAAGAAGATGTTGACAGTCCTTGGAGACGCCCACAAAAACAGATCAAGGAGTAGAATCTACTCACAGTCCCTCCAAATTGGTGCATTTTAAAGACAGACATACATATGTGCACACAGATAACCTTGTGTGTGCATGTAACTCCTGAGGGCTGAGAGTGCTTCTCACAGGGAAGAGCAGTACAGTCTATCAGCCTGTTAACAGCTTCTTGTCCCTATATGAGTTTTGCAAGGTAGGGAATCACCTTTCTCCACAAACAAGACAACTGCTGGGGTAATTTCTTTCTCCTTTTGTGCCAGAAAGACAGTGGGGAAAAGTGGAGGACTGTCCACTTTGGTAACAGGTATCCACACCATCAAGCAGCAGAATCACTGCAAGGGGTTGTAACCAGATTTTTTGGAAAGTTAAAATGGGTCTGTATGAAAGAAACCAGGAGAGACATGTCCTAGAGGATGTCAGCTCCATTTCTTGAGCTGTTCTTGGCCCAATATATCACTGATCCCTCATCTCCATGCAGAGTTTTGTCTCTCTATCCAACAAAGCATTATAGCTTACAAGGAACAGTTTTGCTAGGCTCTGCCCTCCAAACCCAGGTTCTTCCTCCATACAAAACAGATGACAATGATTTTTCAGTTTGGTCTACACTTGCTCACACCACCGAGCCCTTCCTGCCAGAAGCTCTGCAGTCAAGGATCCTTTATAGCAGAAACAAAACTCCCTCAGCAGACATGAAACCCTCAGGTTTTAATGATCACATCATCTACTCCTGTTTCCAACAGCTCTACGTGGTGTTTTCAAATGGGGATAAACATTTTTGAATGTATATCAATGCTTTGCAGAGAGCTATTGTATGCAGAGGTAGGTACCTCCTAGTGTCAGAGCAAAAATTAGGTAGTTTACATGCAAGGTCTCCCTGGAGCAATGAAAGTGCAGATAAAAGATGAGAAAGGATAATGTTAAAATTTAAGTTTTGCATAACATTAAGCATGCGTTTCTAGATTTTGACCAAGGTTAATATTTGGAGGAACAGGTCTTAAAAAAATTTATCAGATATTCCCTTTTCTTTCAATTTAACTTGACAGTTGATTCAAAGCTTGATCTAAATAAAGTATCCCTAGCCAAATAAAAGAAGCTTAATTTTTTTATGTACGCCTCATACCTATGCCTTGCCTTCCCACACGACTTTTTGCTGCATCTTGACCTATGTGCAGCAGCAAACATTGTGTGTCAAAGGTATCATGTGCCCTTTAACAGTGGAGATGAGTAAGGAAGAGCTCAAACCACAAAATAATTTTGCTCTTTCATTGCATCTCTCTCCAATTTGGCGTGACGGATTTTTGTCTCTTTACCTCGCATTTGTTCCACTTGCTTGGTTATAGGAAACAAGAATACAGTATCATAACATTTGGTCAGAACACATGAAAGGAGACTTCACCAGAATTAACACATTATCCATAGAAACACACAATTCTTGTGTATGATTTCTTAATGGAGCACACCCAGTGGTGTAGTGGTTCTGAGGAAATTAACCAATTTTGTAGCTATTGATGAAAAAAGAGAGAAAAAGAGAGAGTGAGAAAGAGAGAGTTCTTTTCCAGTGGGAAATATGAAACAAATTATTTTTTCCCTTTAGACCACGCAGAAACAATAACACTGCTTCATGAGGAGTAGTTTTGAATAAAAATATGTTGTGAATCAAACACTCCAAACCAACCTCAATCACCTCAAACCAACTCAGAAGTCTGAATCTCACAAGCAAATTTTTCTGGAGAGACTTATGGTCCGGAAACAAATCCAGGATTTTAAATAGTCAGAAAACAGTGCTAATTCTGTCATTTCTGAGCAAAATTCCTTTTGCTTGTACCCACATCACAGGATTTGCTTGTTTAGGATCTGTCCTAGGGAGCAAATAGTGTGCTTTAAGAAACTTCAGTTTCTATCAGGTCCACAAGTTAGCCCACTTTCAGTTCTGGAATTAGCAAGAGTCAGCAGGAGCCACCTGCATAGGAAAGGAAATAACATGGTCCTTAGCACCTGGGGAAAGGAAAGGGGAACCTTTCTGATGAAAGAGAAAGAGCCCAACAGCTCATTCCTCAATTTTTGAGCAAAATGAGCAAACTTCTTTTAGAAAGGATAGGTTTTCATCAGACACGTGAACCAGGGGAAAAAAAAAAGGAGGTCTAGGAGGTTACATGGGCTATATTTTAAAATTGAGAAATATAATGACAAATGACCACCACCACCTAATTAATTTCTCGCCTGAATATTATTTTATGTGCTTGTTTTTCAGGGATGAAAGAAATCAGCAGATTAGCGTGTGGTGAGATTGTTGACATATTTTACTGAATAAAGCACTAGGTGGAACCTAAAGTGTCTTCTAATGAATAATATTGGGATCTAATATTATCTTTACAAATTTACAGATGAAGTGTAGAGGATAAACTTCTTTAGAGAAGCCCAGCAAGCAGATAGCCCAGACACACTGCACCTCTCAGAGTGGCCAGTTCAAATTAAATCATGAGCTGAGAAGGAATAATCCTGATAGGTTCAGAAAACCAGTTTTAAATTTGGTCTGCTAGCAAAATTCTGAATGTATTTACTCTGGATTCCATTTCTCAACCCATATTAAAGCTCCATAGCATAATCAATTACGGGCTTATTGCAAAGTACAGTAGGATTCAATCTCTAGGAATGCCTCAGGGTATGTCTCAGAAGAATGATAAAACCAACAGTAATGGGGCTACAACTTCTAAGGCTAATTTTCACAGTTACAAATTTTATAAATAAATAGAAGGAATGTCAACTCTCAGTCACTCAGCTTGAGGTCTCTCATGCTGATAACTCCTCTCTTCTCAGATATTCTCCCTTTCCTCAGATATATTCTTTTTTCTGTTCTGAGGCCCCTGGGACTTGTTCAAAGCACTTCCATTCCTACCTTTCACATCACTAAATGGAGCAAAGAACTAAGGCAACAAGGAATATGCAGCAAGTACAGGAGGGGATGGTGCCCTCCCTCATGTTGCATCTCAAGGAACAATCATACCACCCGCAAGCGTGATTTCATGAGATCTCAAAGCAAGCAGCATGAGGCACTGCCAGATGGAGGAGAGGCTGCCTTGGAAAATTCAAGAGCTATGGGTATTGTCATTGGTTGTTTTGCAGCAGTTTCTCTTCAGCAGGCAAAATGACAAGAGAAAAAAAGACTCCCAAACTCAGTGACTGTCTTGCCAGAGTTCCTGAGATTGTTTATTTCATATCATGCAAAGGAAAAACACAAGGAGCATTCTTCTACTGTAGCTGCCATTTCACTCTGGACACCACCCAGGTCCCCTGCCAAGCCTCATCAGACTCAGGTAAATTGCTGTGTCCCCCAGTGTACACCCAGGGAAACCTACAGTGTATTTGTGGAAACCCAGGGCACTGGGAATATTTCTCTGTCTGCTCTGGGGTGCCCTGACCCTCAGGGGAGCACTGACTTTGACCCTCACTCATGGAGAAAGTGTCCTGGACTTCAAGATAGACTAGAATCCACAAAAGTGAGAAATAGATAATAGAGAGCAGTGTAGGTGTGTCACTTGGTGAGAAATTGAGGTTATGGGGGTTTTAGTGTGTTGTGGATGGAAGCAAGATGGAGGGCACAGGGTGTGGTCCTGGGTTTCTTCTTCACCTTCTTCTTCCTCCTTTTCCATGGGTTTGGGTGGCATTTTGTAATTGGGCAGAAAAGTCCCCATTGCAGCTCTTTGGGATCAGTTATTGGGTTAAAATGAAAAATAATCCAGGTGTCAGTTCTTAATTGGATAGTTTAGTCTTGAAAGACCTTGGAACAAGAGATTGTTGGCCATTTTGTGCCTTCTAATGAAAAGCTGCCAAACTCATGTTTGTGAGACTGTTTTACTGATAAGAAATAACAAACACTTGAGTCTGAACATGAACTGCTGTCTCAAATGCCTTCAATCCAAACCCAGAGAAACCCACAGCTGGGACCCTCAAATGTATTAAACTGGTTTTGTCTTCAACCCTGCCAGTGATGGGGAAGGACTTGAGAAGAAAAAACAGATTCAATGTGTCAACATCTGGTTGTGCAGATAACATCAACAGCAGATATTCAGCTCTCTCTGAGCATCAAGGACTGGTAGGAAGAGCTGATCAAGTGAGACAGAGAAGTTCTGTCAACAGGCTGGACAGCCTGGTGAGGAGTGTTGTACAGTAGGGTTGGCAGGGGAGAGTGAAGTGGTGAACAAGATGACAAAAAAGAGTTGTATTGGTAATGTGGATAAGAGAGAAATTCCATTTAAACATGATAAAACCCCATTTCACTATAACAGTGTTTGAACATGCAGCAGGTTGTCCAGAGAGAGTGGCATCTCCATTTCTGCAGATATTTCATACTTGACTGGATATTCTCTGAGCAACCTGCTGTGAGTGACCTCTGACCAAGGGGGTAGGACTAGCCAGGCTCTAGAGGTACCTTCCTGATTCAACCGTTCTTTGATTCTGCCCTTCCTCTCCCTCCACTCCTTCCTGCATCCTTTTCTAAGATGTTTTCTCACAGTTTCCACACCAGTGCAGCTCTTCTCAGAGATGCAAACACAGAAAAAGGTGTCTGGCACTGCTTCTTGGTGGTGTGGTTCAAATCCCAACAGCATTTTGTCTGTTAACATTTCCAGTGTCCTTGTCCTGGAGGAGATCACACTGGAAGCAATGAGACTAGAGGCAGAGAGGAAAATGTACCTCGTTTTCAGAATCCTCCATTAAAATGTAATCTGTTGTACATGGTTATAATCTTTGACAACAAATGTTGGCCTTAAAGGATAAGATTGAAAACTGTGGGGAAATAACATGCAGTGAAAATGGCCAATAAAAGCATGCCAATATCCACAAAGCCTTCAAGATCTAATATGATCTAATAAACAGAAGATCAACCTGGAATCTCAAACTGGATAAATCCTTGCCTCTGCTGCTCCCTTGGTTATTGAATGTCACATAGGTCACTTGACCATTCTTTCCACAATATCACTTATGCACCCAGTCCTACTTGCTCCTACACCTAGCTGTGAAATGGGGTTTAGAACAATGAACTTCCCACACTCTTTATGTGATGTCAGATTTAATTAGTTCTTTTGTATATGAGGAATTCTAATGCTGCTTTTGCCATATGAGTATTCCTTGTAGACAGTAAATACATTTTATAGGGATACTAACACAGCTTCTGTGCAGTTGCACAATGGATGTGTTGTCACCTACAAAGAGCATCGTGGTTTGCATTGGATGTTTACACAGGAGAAGAATGATCCTTTTGGGGGCCATCCCTCACCAAGAAACCCTTGATGAAAATGTATTTGCTGCAGGATTCTTAAGGGAATTATGGTCCTAGTTTATAGTCACTCATTACTCTCCCTGGCCAAATTCAGCAAAACCTCTGCCTCTGCACTTTGAGACATCCAAAATAAGATGTTCACCATCCTCCTGTTCGTACACAACAGTCATGCATAGTAAAATAGAAAACTGTTCATTATGTACAGCCTGTTTAAGCCAGGATTTCAAAAAGAAAGAAAGAAAATTTTTTGCTTTCCCTTTATTCAGATATGTCAGAGAGCATTCTAGATATTTCATAGCTTACAAATGTGGCATCGTGTTATAAAGGATTGAGGCATTGCAAGGCACAGCTAGCACCAAGGCTGATGTGTGAGCATTTTGTATGGGTTTCCAGTGTATTCACCCACTGGATAGACTTTTTGCCTTCAGTTTTACCAGATTCCCACAGACTGGGAATTGCTCAGGTTGACAATGAGTGATAGCTCTCCATTCTAGCAAGACCATTCCCCTGGTAGGCCAACAACTGCAGGAAAAGCACCCAGTTGCTTTTCTCTTGGAGTAAATCCCCCTGAAATGCCAATGGGAACATTTTGCAGGGAAGAATGCAGAACAAAGCAAGTTTTCTTTGTACCATTAATGCTGTTCTCAGTTGTGGACTCTGTAGCTCTACCTGTGCTGCAAAAGACTGACTCATTTTTCCAGGAGCTCATTGTTACCTGGAATAATTCACTTCCACAAGCTGTAACCACCCTGCCAGGCTGATGGGACTGTGAGGCACAAAGATCCAAAGCCCTGGTTTTCAAGGCAGGATAAATTGTACATACATGTACGAGGCCATGCTGAGAGTGAGGTGCAGCACAGGACAACGTGGTGGCCCCTTGGGTGCTTCATATGTCTGTCATGTGGGGTGCTGTAGAACTGAACAATACAGACCTTTTAATTAGAGGTGGAGACAGATACCTCATGCATCCATGCCAGAAATACCCAACCTGCCTGTTTTAAATAGATTTTCATCCATGGCCGAGCTCTTTAAACTTTCTCCTTTTATTAAAACAGCTCAACTGAGACCATTTTAATGTGCCCCCATCTAGTTATTTTATTGGAAAATATTAAAAGTGTGGACCAGGTGAAATTAAATGCTTTGAAAGTGGAAATCAAGCAGTACTTTTGGTTTTTAAAATCAGCTTCCCCTCCTTGTGCTGATGCATTTAATACTATCCCCTTATTTAAAAGGTATTGTTTGAGCTAAAATTGTGAGTAACTCTGTAATGGGCATGAACAAAGGAAATGATAAGTAAGAAAAATACAGTTCATTAGAGAGAGTGTGATTAAAAGGGGAAATGGGCTTACAAAGGCTTGAGATATTTTTCTCTGGTTATTTAATAATATTCTTAGTGTTCCCTCCACCACATGCCAAGTGTAGATGGGAATAAAAGCAGGAGAAACCAAAGACAGCGTGTCCTCCCCCAGCTGCTGAGACCAGCAGGTGACCTCCAGGGAAAGGCTGAAAGGGAGGCACAGAACTGACCCTTTGTGTCTCAAGAACAGGTGTCCTGTCTCATGGGTGGGAAAGATCAAGCTGCCACTTTCCAGACTGGCATGTCCCAGCTGAAGCTTGGCCTGGGTGGTTAAGCCTCCTGCATGGATCAGGAGTCAGCTGATGTCCTCTTGTGGGCAAGCAGAAGTCCATAACCAGCAGTGCCCACGTGCCTCCTACCAAACCAGCCAGGCAGCCAGCCTTCAGAACCCTTCTGATTTCAGGTGAGAATGGCCAGGGGAAGAGGGGGTTTTAGGAGAGTAGTTAGCAAGAAATGAACTCCTCAAACACATACATTGCAAAACTTCTTCATCCACTATTAAAGTATCTCCTCCTGGTTCCCACTGAAGAACTGCTTGGGATTTGGGTCCCCTCTGGCCCTAAGGTCATTTACAGAGTGTGGTATTTCCTGAGTCCCCCATTGGAGGAGGAAATGATGAATCGGCCTCCATGTTCTTAGAAGGCTAATTTATTATTTTATTATATTATGTTATATTAAAGAATGCTATACTAAACTATACTAAAGAATAGAGAAGGATGCAGACAGAAGGCTACAAAGAAAGATAATGAAAACTTGTGACTCTCTCTCCAGAGTCCGACACAGCCTGACCGTGATTGGTCATTAAATTAAAACAATTCACAGGAAACCAATGAAACAACCACCTGTTGGATAAACAATCTCCAAACCAAATTCCAAAGGAGCGAAACACAGGAGAAGCAAATGAGATAACATTGTTTTCCTTTTTCTCTGAGACTTCTCAGCTTCCCAGAAGAAGAATCCTGGGCAAGGAGGATTTTTCAGAAAATATGATGGTGACAACAGAGGACAGGAACAAGGTCTTGGATGCTGTCACCATAGACATAGGATTGTCACTGTGGTGCTACTAACAGCCTGGTCCCCGCCTTGTGCCAGGCTGTGCAAGAGCTCAGGATGGGAATCCAGCCACTCTCCTTCTCCCCATTGAAGGCTGTCCCTGACTGGGCTGCCCCTTCTGTCAAGAGCAGGCACTGGAAGAGTTGCCTGGACACTCAAACAGTTCTCCAACCCCAAACAATCATTTTCCTTGGCACAGCTTTGAGGTGAATTGCCCACCAACCCCTGCCATACCCCATGCAGAACCCTGTTTGTAACCAGAGGTGTGAGCAGGAGTTTGCAGTGGGATCCCAGCAAGGCTTTGTGGTTCACGTTATCTGAAGGCTGAGAAAAGTTCTTCTGGGCTAAAGCACAAGTTCAAGAGCTGGCAAAGAGCAATCCCTGGAGCTGTGGGAGGAGACAGTGGGGACTACAAGGCACAGAATCAGTGAGGCAAAAGGGCATATTCTGGTGTGATCAAGCTGCAAAGCCTGACTGCTAAAACATGCCTATCCCATCTACCCCAGCACAGCATCAGTGTAAATGGCACCAGCTCAGCTGGGAGCGAGGTGAGGCCTTCCTTGGGGACAGCATGACAAAGACATGACACCAGAGCTGGCCTTTCATGAACCTCATGCAAGACGCAGCAAATCCATTTCACACAGGTCCCGCTGGAAGGACAGCTGTGTATGGTCACATTGCACCACTCTCAGGGAAAAAAAGGAAAGAAGAGCTATGGGAACAGTAATTCTCCCAAATTTTGGATTGTTGTGCTTTTTATTTCCATGAACAAAGCCATGAAGACATAATAATGCAAATAAAAAAATGTAAAATATGACTTTGATTTGACCTTAAGACGATACAGGATATGGATAATAAATAAAATATTTCTGAAACTAAGGAATAAATCTAGCTGTGGGAATTCTCAGGGAGGGGAAAAAGCATTCATAAAAATTCACTCCTCTCTGAGCTGCAGCCCTGAACCTCCCATGCACTAGATGGGAGACACTGATAAATCTAGGAGGCCATATGTGCCAACCAGCTCATATGTTTTCGGTGAGCAATGACAGGGAGCCAAATTGCTTTATTCCGATTAGTGAAGGTCCTCTGACTGCAAAATACACAGTGCAAAAAAAAAAAAAAAATTGAGTTTTAGTTCGCTGACACATCAATTTAAGAGAATTATTGCTCTCACATAGAGGCCAAAGCATGTATCTCCCTTCATGTATGTGCAGTAAAAACTAATTGTCAACTTTTATGTAGGGGTGAAAGGGAAGGGAGAGAGGAATGGGAATGGTACCTCTCTGACCTGCAGCAGCATGTCCTGACTCTCATGTGCTATCCCAGTGGCAAAACTGGCATTTTGTTTTATTCTTAAATTCAAACCAAACTCTCTGTAAACAGCATCATGACTTGCATCTTTTCCAGCTCTAAAGAAGTTTCTAGCAAGCAGTTTCATGCAGCTTCTTGGTCATAAAGCCTCACAGATGACCAGAGAGACCACTAATGAAATCCATGACCGGACCGTCTCCGGCTGCGGCTCAAACCTTGCTCGCCTTCCCCACAGAAGTAATTTGGCAGGGGAGGGAGCCAAGGTGCCTGGGATGTGTGGTCATTTCAGAGCCTCCTCTGGGTGGGTTTGAAGGCCTGTCATGTGCTGGAGCTGATTCAATTATGCCATTTCCTGATTTGCCACGACGCTCCCCTCGCCCAGAGGAAGGGGGGCGGCGGCTCCCGCGCACGCTGACGCTGCTCAGACAATGGCCATGGAAATTGATGTTCCTGCAATATCTTCAGGCCTCCAGAGATTTGGATTTTAGCTATTGTACGAAACGCTTCGCTTTCATTGCTTCTCTCCTTCACCTTTGTTTCCCAGCTCACCGTCTCAGCTCCTGCCTTGGCTGGGGCTCTGGCTGCTGCAGGTTTCTTCATTGCATATTCAGGAGATCTACTGGTGCAAAGCAACTCATTTTCAGCACCTGAAATTCGCACTGTAAAGGCAGAAATAATCAAATATTTTGAAAAAAACTAGTGAAGCGAAACACTGCACATTAATTATTGTGATAGCTACAGGATAATAAGTAATTATTAATTATGATTTCCAGCAATTGCTGCCTTGTATTTTGCTGAAATCTTCAGCTCGGCATTGAAATTTGTACGAGTTCCTCTAATGCAGCATTTTTACAATCAAAATATATAGCATGCTCCCGTTTTTGCTGGAATGATTTTCCTCTGTGATAAAACAGGAACTGGCCTTTCCTAGCATAAGAAAAGAAGAATTTATACAGCTTACAGCTCTGGCACTACCTGTGCCAAAACCAGAAAAAGAAAGAGAGAACAAAATGGGCCTTTTCTAATCCCAGCTTTCTCCTACCCCCAGTTATTTCACCACTTCTCCATTTTCTCACAACAGACTGTCTTTGATTTGCTTTCAAAATGAAGGCCTAGCTGACAGACAACTGTAAGAACAAAGGGCTCCAAACAGGAAAAGGGACTTTGGGGAGTCACTGGGCATGGGGAGGAGTGGGGTGGCTGGGATTCCAAAGGGGAGACAGGAGGCTCGAGAATTGAGGAAAGGGCAGCCTTGTGCGTGGGTAGTGGGCAAATGA
Organism: Haemorhous mexicanus; assembly: GCF_027477595.1. NCBI lineage: Eukaryota > Metazoa > Chordata > Aves > Passeriformes > Fringillidae > Haemorhous > Haemorhous mexicanus. The sequence goes on along the minus strand of NC_082342.1, from coordinate 114,187,360 downwards.
TAGACAATGACAGAGAAGAGGGATTGAAATGAAAAGAAAGGAAATCTGGGGGCAGCTCTTGGAGCACGAGGTGTCTCTTTCCCTTGCCAGAGGGAGGAAATGGAGGGAGGTAGGAGGACTTGCCTGCCTGAATGAACATCCAGGCCAAGTGGAGCTCCTCCCCTGCCTGCCAAGGCTGAGCCCTGATCCACAGAGGGCTTGGTTAGATGTCCCTGCTGAAGGGGAATAAGGTTCAGAAGGAGAGTATGCAAATTACTTCAGAAAATGCCTTGCACCTTTCTGCTGAATTTGGGAAGTGCCCAGTGATGTGGGACTTGTGCATGCAGCTCACAGCTGGGGAGGCTGAGGAAGCACGAGGGCTCCTCCAGGCCACTCAGCCACTCTGCCCCTGTGCCCAGGCCAGCACTTCCTTCTGTGGAGTTACTCTGAAGACACGGGTCCCAAACTGGGGGGCAAGTGACTCCAGAGGGCAGGAACAGAGTTGAGGATGGGGAGAGAAAGGGAGAAGTGCTTGGGAAAAACTACCAAGCCTTTGTTTTACCTCCTTGCTCTCCCTGTTGTGGCTGCTGTTGGCTTTGGGTTACTTGGAAGACAGACTGGGACCACAGCCTGCAACTAACGTGGAAGTGTTCCCTCCTTGTGAGGGCTGGCTCACCCTCCTCAGCTGCTGAGCTGAGTGGGGACCAGGACAAGGCTCTTGGAGGAATGCCTGCATTGCATTTCCCCAGTGGAAAGCCCAGCACAGCTCCCAGGCCATCCAGGGTACAGTGCCATGGACATGTCAGTGTAACAGGGAGCTGGGAGGATGAATGGCAGGGAGTGAGCAGGCAGCGAGGTACAGGGTGCAAAAACCTACCACTGGGGAGATTTTTGGGACAGCTCTGGTCAGGATAAGCACTGACTTTGTTGGACTTTGTGATGCAGAAATGCTTCTGCTGGGCACTGGACAATATGGGTTGTTCCCCATTTGGGTTTTTTCCCCGTCCAGGGGAAACTGGAAGGAGCTGGAAGCAGGCAGGTAAGCATTTGGGATAGACCAAAACATAATCAGAAATGCATCTGCAGGAGGAAAGCAAAGTACTGCAGGATTAAAAAAAATAAATTAAAAATGTTAAATGGTTTTAGAGCCACTACTTGACATATCTGAAGTGTTCAAGCATTCAGACCTTAATAAGCAGCACTAACAGGAAGGGCAATTTCTTAATGACAGCATTTGCTACACAGACCTTTATCCGTATCAGAGATGCATAACAGGAGCTGGGCAATCTAATGGAGATTAACTGCTCAAAGGAAATAAAAAACACAACATTTCCACATGGCACTGGCTGCTGCCTTAGCTCCCCATCCCCTGGCAGCTTCCCAAACACACAAGTTCATACCGTGAATGCTGAATTGGAAAAGCTGGAGGGCAGAGCTCTCGTGGAAACCACAGAGGGAGAGTGTACAGGAAGAAAAGGCTTTCTGCATGACAGGATCTAAACTGGAAGGTACTTCTGCTGGGGAAATAGCCCCACATACCAAGACTGAGCCAGGAAAAAATGGCCTTGCTACAGTGTTGTTGATTAAACCTACCGTGATTCTAAGAAGCAGCAATTTGCTACTTAATTGTAACCAGGCACAGAAAGGGAATAAAAAGAAAACAGTAAGGGAGCATTTTCTCATTGCATCTTGCTCACCTATTTAAAATTTCTGTTCATAGTGACTTATTCCACATGCAGAGTGTAGGCATTAATTTAAATAATAGATAGATACCTATCTCCAGGTACAGAACCAGGCATGCTACAAAGTACACAAACAAATTAATGCTAGGCTCAGTGCCCAGATAAGAAGGCTTACCAAAACAAACAAACCAACCCCAAAAGCTCAGATCTCAGCAAAAGAAAAGAGCCCCAAAATAACGTAGAAAGTATGAGAGTAAAAAGTTGTCATGCACCTGTCTGGAAATGTGTGATTAGTTGTGTTACATCAGCCAAGGTTTCCTTATGGTAAGCACTGTACATCTCTGTGGTGAGAGATGTCTACAAAGAAGAGGCTGTCCAGCCATGAGAGAGGGGTCTGTGGTTTAAAGATATGAGATTTGGCCCAAATTGCATACAGAGCTAGGAACAACTACAGAATGCTCTCCTCCCATTCCCAGATTCAGGGATCACATACTGATGAGATTCAATGGTTTGTCTCTTGAAATTTAGCATGGAATATTAAATGCCAACCTGATTTTCCTTCTCTGACCTCACAGTGTGCCTTCCAAGCCAGGGAAAGGGTGTTCAGGGTTGAAATCTGAAACTGTTAAGGACTGGGTTGGAAGAAGATGAGGAAAAAGACCTGTAGAAGAAATGTCTTGTTTGAGAAAAGTCAGTCAGAAAGCAAGGACAATTCAGTATTAGTATCATTTGCTTTGGAAGGACATAGCAAAGCAGCAGTCACTCAACAGCCTCAGGCCTGGATAATTAAAACCTTTATATAATGTCAGGTAAAAGAGCAAACAGTCATTCCATGGTGTGGTGGTTTAACTCCAGATGGCAACTGTGCACCACAAAGCCAGTAGCTCACTTCCCCCAAGCTGGGATGGGGGAGAGAATTGAAAGAGCAAAAATGAGAAAACTCAGAAAAACTGTAGGCTGAGATAAATACAGTTTAACAGGTAAAGCAAAAGCCACGAGTGCCTGCAAAGCAAAACAAGGAATTCATTCCCTGCTTCCCCTGGGCAGCCCATGCCCTGGAGAGCAGGACTGCATCACATGTGATGGTGACTTGGGGAGACAAACACCTCTGAATGTACCTCCTCCCTTCTTCCTCTTCCCCCAGCTCCACATGTAGGTCATGATGCCACATGCTCTGGAACATCCCTTGGGTCATCTGGGGTCAGCTGTCCTGGCAGTGTCCCCTCCCATCTCCTTGCTGGCGGGTTGGGGTGAGGAGCAGAAAAGGCTCCTGTGACTGTGTGAGCTCGGCAGTGATGAAAACACCCCTGTGTTACCCTCCCCTAATCCAGCTCAAATCCCAAACACAGACCCATATGAGCTACTATGGAAGAAATTCACTCAGCCCCAGTCAAAACCAGCACACGTGGCAGACTAAATTCAAACGCCTCCTTCCCACTTGCAGCTCGGGGTTGTGGGTTTTTTCCTTTTCCAGAGCATCTTGAGCAGATAATCAGAGCGTGCTGACATTCAGCAGTAATCAATTAGCGCCTACTTTAGATTAAATTGAGAATATGTAAATTGGACTCCTCATCAGGCACCACAGTCAACATTGCAGAGACACTCACTGTGCTCTGAACATATCAAACAGATGAAATGCAGAAGTTGTTCCAAATCCTTTTCCAAAACAGGAGGCCAGGTGAGCTATATCAACCATTTAAGATTACTGTTATCTTTTTTTGTCATTGTTGTTTTCTTTTGGTTTTGTTTTTTAACTTATTTGCTTCTGTTAAATTAGCCCCTATGATTCTTTTGCCAACCTGACACAAAGCTGACAATTTTATGGAGGTACTTACATATAACATGATAAAATGCACCACTTATAAATTAACACAAGGAATCTGACCCTAAAATGTGCATTACAACATTCCTTCTGCTTGTCCTTTGTTACTTCTCACAGTGAAAACACAGCCACCACCAAGTGACAAGAGCTCATGTTGGTTCTGGCAATGTTTGGAATAATTCCACTTCATTTCATAAAAGCACAAAGAGGATAATCCTTGGTGTCATCGCGCTCCCAGTGCCAGAGCACCCACACCTGCTGGTTAGCCAAGACCCTGCAGGACCAGCCCAGAAGTCCCACACTGGTACAGCAGAAAAGGCTTGCAGGAGCTACTTGTACCTTCAAACCCTCAGCAAGGAGCTTAGGAAGAGTAATCGTAATTTTTCTTATCATGGGGATTTTTTTCCTGTCTGAGCAGCAAACTTTCTATCAGACCCCATCTTGGGTCAGTGTGCCTGACCTTTCATTGTAAATTAAAAATGTTGATTCTTCATCACCTAACTTCCACAGCATCCACCCTCAGCTGATCACATCTGGAGAGAGACAATAACTGGACCTCACTTTAAGTGGTTATTGTAGAAGATGCTCATTAAAAAGAGCATCTAACTTGTGCGAGGATTAAAGAAAGCATGGATGTGTTAAAACACATATCTTTATGTGAGGCTGGTTTTTAAAAAGGTACTTTTGATCACTACAGATCATCATCTTATGCAGAAGGGTTTTTCTTCTGGCCTCTGAAGGCATGTGATTGCCATGACTATCGGGGGTTTGCTTTTCATTCTGCTTCAACAAAAGCCCTCTGCTTCAGCCTCTTCTTCTCTCGCCGGTGTTATAGGTGAGATCGTTTCTGTAGAGACCAGTTTGTCATTTTTGCTCGAACGTATCCCATTTACATAACTCATGAGGCATTAGCACAAACGCCCCCCTCGAACCACCCCACGCACGCACAGATACGTGCGTATAAAGCTGTCACACTGTGCCCACAATAGCATAACAACGTACAGCAGATGGATTACTCCTGTCCCACAGTTTGTTTTTGTGATTAGCACGCATGACGCAGACCCAATAGACATTAGCATGTCCGGGAAGCACTCACAATAAATTGCCAGAGCTACTAATAATTTAGATATTTTTATGACTGTTCAGTGCTGGCTAATTTCGTCTAATAAAATCCCATTAAGTTGCTGCCTAGTCCTTTTCCTTCCTCCAAGTCCCCGAACGGGACTTATATGCTAATTGCAACCAGTATATGCTAATTAGACCTCATTTCCATTTCTTAAAGAGATAAGCACTGCCTTGCGCCAACCCATCATTAACACCTCCCACCTTTGCCGCAACCTTTCCGTCTGGCTCTCGCAGCGGCGCGATAAAGCATCGCTTTGGGCACCCCGGCAAGGGGGAACGGGGATGCGCTGCTCCGCCGGGCACCGCGGGGAAGGCAGGGGGAGCCGGGAATGCCGCGCTCTCCTGCCCTCGCCGCCTTCTCGGGGAATTCTCGGGAGTCTCGGTGTGCGAGCGCAACAGAACGCGAGCCCGGGGCTGCCCGCGGCGGGTTTGGGTCCTGCGGCTCCCCCGCTGCTCCCCGCACGCCCCGGCAGCTCTCTCTCCATCACGGCCAGCCCACGCGGGCTCATTAGAGCTTCGGGGAAGCAATCAAGAGTTTATCATGCTTGAAGGGGCGGCGAGTCTCCTTGCGCTGCCTAATGTGATTTCGCGGCGCTGCAATGTAGTCGGAATTAGATCCATATTAAAGATGGGTTAGCGGAGAGGGAGCGCAAGCGAGAGGCAAGCCCTGCTCGGGTTTTTGGAACCACAAGGTGACTTTTCAGCTGCGGGCTGCGGTGCCCTGAGCTTTGCTTTCGGGAGGGTGACCTTCAAATCCCCGCGGGAAGATTCACCAAGAGTTTCCAGGGTGAGCACATAAGAATTCAAGCAATTTCCTGGCTGGGTGTTTAGGCCAGCAGCCTTGCTTCGTGGGCACAGGACCAGAGCCTGAGCTTGTCAGCACTGGGGTGAAAGCCCAAGAGGGAAGAAATGAATCCGTGGGAGTGGGGAGGGAAACTCCCAGGTTCCACGGTGTGAAACCAGAGCAGTGCCACCAGCACGGTGCAACTCAGCTGTGAGTTTAGGCGAGTAGCTTATCAGCACATGCTTTTCTCTATAAAGAGCATTTGTTAAAATTACTTAGAAATGCCATTTCCCTTCTGCCTTTTCCAGAAAGCGAATTGCAACGTTTTACCGTCTGAGAAAGACAATTGCAAAGTCAAAGGATCTGGGAATATTAGCAATGCCATTGTTTGAAGAAGAAGCAGCCTTGAAACATCATTTGCAAATCTATTCATTATTCTGAAATGCTAAATGCAGTAAGAGCAGGTTTAGCATCTGTCTGCTAACTAGCTCCCGGATTATTACCCAGCGGAAGAAGAACACAGCCAGGCAGAGCTTTACTCCGGGAAGCCCAAACACTGTAGATGTGAAGTGTTCCCAAAACGTGCAGACCCCTTGAGCCCCCACCCCAGGCACGGCTCTTCACATCTTTGCTTTGTGCTGCGCTTGACAAATGAGGGTAGAGTGGCTCTTTATTTTCGTGGGTAAAATGACTCCCTGCTGCTGTCTCCGGGAGCTCAGCCATGTCACGCCAGGGATGAATTCGCCCACGTCCGCCTCAAACGAATGCATTTCTGCCCATAACCAAAATCATTATCCGCCTGATTTCCCCTCCACCTTTCTCATCTCCCCCCCCGAACACACACAAACACACACACACACAAACACACACACACACACACAGACACACGCTCACGCACACCGTGTCAGTCACAGCTGCTGTGTCACAGCCCTGAGTGTCACCCCGCGCGGTCCCCGCAGGGGTCACACACAGACGCGAACGCACCGCAGGCTGCCGGAGCTCTCAGCCCGGGACCAAACGGTCAGAACCCCTCGGTGGCGGTGCCAGGGCGACCCTCCGGAGGTGACACTGAACCGCAGGGTGGGGACGGTGCCGAGCGTCGGGCAGTGGCCTCTGCCCGGGCCGGGTGACCCGGGGCGGTCCCAGCCGCTCTCTGGGAGTGAGTGGCGGCAGCGGCAGCGGCACAGCGATGCTCGTGTAAGATGGAAGAAGAGGGAAAGGGCATGTGAGGAGAAAATCCATCAGTATGTAGAAACCATCGCAAAGGCTACTTTCTTTCAGTAAAATTAAATGGACTGGAGGGGGGCTCCTGTGGAGCTGATCTTTTTATTGCTTGCACATCTCTCTTTATACCTCTCCCTTCTGCTATTACTGATTATTTAACTCTGTAGCTGCACTTTAACTTTAGAAAGAGCTCCAGGATACAGTCGGTTTGAAGGAGGCCATACAAAATAAAATTTTACATTTTATTGCATTGTATTGTTCAGCATTTTAAAGAGGTAAATTAATCACTAAACTGCTGTTCTGTGCTTTAAACTACCAGCTGTTCAGTGCTCTGAATTACAAGATTTATCCTTCAGGATTTTTTTTTTAAATCATTTTTTTTCCACCTTTCATATAAAGACTTTATAGGGAAATAAGAACATGCTGGGGAGCGGAGGAGGGGATTAAGAGACAAAGAATCACACTGTGCTTTGGTCTTCATCCCACATCAGATGACTTGGTGACAGCCCTTCCTCTGTGGGCTTTACAGCTTAATTACCTGGATTGTGGGCTTTCCCATTTCCACTCCTTCCAATCACCCTCAGACTTTATTAGTATTTAGAGCATCTTGCTTAGTCTGTTGGGTTTTCTCTTCACCTTGGCAGCTGTAGTGTTAAACACACACAAAGGCCTCTGCTAAGCCCTCATCACTGTGATCTGTGCTTAAATCAAACAACACAAAGTCTGACCACAGCAGGGCCCTTTTTTCATTACAGGTAGAAGTGAGGCAATAAAAAGAAATGTGGGGGAGGGGAGCATGTGTGTGTGTTTGCAAATGCCCTCCGAGGTGTCCACAGGCCCCCTGCCTTTAAGAGAGTGTGCAGGGCTGATGAATGGGGAAAAGGGAGGATGGTGAAGTTATTCTGTGCCTTCAAATTCCCATCTTTTCCTTTAGCTTTTCTGAATCACTTCTCTGCAATTTCCACTGAAGCACAGTTTTGAGCCCTGGGTTAAGCAGCATGAGCCATCTGACCCCTTCCCTTTCTTTACACCTGGCTGGTGGCAGCTCACCTGCAGCTGCTGCTCCAAGCATCCTCACCCTGCTCAGGAACAGGGGAGCTCAGGCTTTCTCCTGGGAAACGTGGCTGATGCCAGCCCATCCACACAGGGTGTCAAGGCCTGAGCTACAGCACAAGCTGTGCCTGGGCTCTCCATTCTCCAAAGAGAGGACAAACAAACCCAGAATCCTTTTTGCAACCCCAACATTGCTTCTTCAGTCTGTCTCCACCAGTCTGCCTCCGCCAGTTTCTCTCTGCTTTCTGTGCTCTACTGCAGAGAACAACTTCTGCAGAGAGTGGGGCATGAGAAGTGCAAGGTCAGGATGGAAAGTCTTTGTGCAAGTTCTAGAACAAGGCTGAACATTTGGCTGCACAACAGATGTACAGTCACAGCCTGTACCCTACATGACAGGTGAGAATGGAATGCCTGCAACATGTTTGGTAGCCAGAGCAAATACAGGAGATTAAAGTCTCTTGGTAGCACCATGAAACAGGTTTTCTGAGCATGTTTGGCAGTCAGTCCAGGTTTATCTCTCAGACATTGCTTTCAGACACCAGTGAAAAGCCCCAACTCTCAGCCACTGCCTTTTGAATCTCATCTTACCCAGAGCTGCTGTTGTCTTCCTTCCCATCCAGCCAGAGAAGTGGTGACTGCTTGAGCCCAGAGCCTGAGTGACCCTTTCTGGGGGCAACAACACCTCCCACCACCATTCCTCAAAGCATCTTGGAGCCAAAACTAGAGATGCTCTCTGCTCTTTTGGCATCTGCCCAAACATCCTTCTCCATACACAAGGGGAAGGCCAGGTTGGGTGGGGACCTGAGCAGCTTGATGTGTATGGGGCATCCCTGCCCTTGGAGAGTGGGAATGGGGCTGGAACTAGATAATCTTTAAGGTCTCTTTTAAACCGTTCTATGATTCCATGATTCCTTGATAGATATCCCCAGAAAAATTCACATGCTATTTTGTTCATGCCTGAATAGCAGGGTCCTAGTCATCTCTTCTCACTATTACATGCCCAGACATTTTCAGGTTAAAAAGAGGAGAAATTGTGTGCAATGCAAATCATTATTTCACATCTTAAAACCAAGGCAGAGGAGAAAGAAAAGACATAATTAAATCTGATCTATTCAGGAGGAATTTTATTTTCTTTACACTGGATGATCACAGACCCTGTTTTTTTCTTGGGAGAACCCAGATCATTCCAAAGAAAAACCTTGTCATGTTCATTTGCCCTGGACATTAATCAAGGCAAAAAAGCCACTCCTTTTCCAAGGGTGTTACAGACGGGGGCTGTGGCTCCTTGCTCCCAGGTTAGCTGATTTATTACAACCTGAGCTAAAATGGGTGTTGAGCAAAAGGAGGAAGTACTGCAATGACCCCTGCTTCTCCAGTCCACTGTTTTGAGGGATTTGAGCACAGCACCTGTGCCCACCACATTCCCTAAAATACCCCCAAACCCCTGGGCCCTCTCTATCACAAACACCACAAAGAGCACAGACCCAACCTGGCAGACTCCAGGTAAACACACAGTGAGATCTTGCCTTCCTCCTTTGAAAACTTACAGCTCAAGAAGAAGTGCACAAAACACTAAGACAGGAAAAAGGAGAAAGAGGTGTTGGCATGACAAATGAAGAGCCCAGCATATTCTTATCCCATAGACAGAAGGCTCTTTTAGGATTCCTGCTGTCCTAAAGCATGAGTGTGAGCTTAGACAGGTGAAGCCACCCCTCCCAAAATGCTGGAAAAGCATTCATTGGGTGCTGTGAATCAAGGAGGCAGAAGCAGCTCCTGGTGGGAGGTATGGAAAGGGATGTGGGGAAGGCAAGAACACAGCTTTGAGCATGGCTGGAAAGAGCAATTTCAGAGACTCATGAGGACAGGTCTGTCATGAGCTGTGTCTGGTTACTTGGTCAATTCAAAGCCATTGCAAAAAAGTTTGCCTTCAGCATGGCATGCTCTGAATTTTGAGTGATAACCCTGAAAGTGATTTGAAGCCTCTCTAAAATGTTCAGATACAGAAAGCTTGAAGTGTGGAGATAATGTAGAAAGTTTTAAGATAAGTTATTAATCTTGAAAATGTCTATGCAATGAGCTTGTTAGCACTATGCTTTTAAAACCTTTGAGAAGGTAAATCAAAATACATCTGTTCCAACAAAGTTTGCCACATTAATTAAAAAAAAAAAAAACCCAACTTGTGACATTTTAGCTTCCAGGTCTTTTCCATTCACTCTGTTACTAGAAAACCTGGATCAGTTTCACAGCCCTTTGGAAATACTATCTAAATTATTAACTGCAATCAAAGGAATGAATACAATCAAACTTTAAAGAAAATTAATATCAACTTCCCCAACATTTGGAAATAACACCTGTATCCCAACATTCTATGGTTCCTACAGAAATTTTACCTTGGAAAAGGCTGATTTAAAAGAGCAGAGAACAGTTTTACTACAACCACACATGCAGTATAAAGTTGGCTGTGGTACTTTGCACTTAACAGGCCATTACATGAAATATCAAGACCCCAGTTCTGGGGTCGGCTGTCTGTCTCTGCCCCCAGACACGCTTAGGATGGTTCTTGCACGCTGGGCTTCAAAGGATGAGACTGGACGCTAGGTTTTTTCGGTCTTCAGTTTGTTTATTATCTCTTATCTAAAAAGTCCTTTCTCTGCCTGAAGGATCTGACCAGCACGGCAGCCAAAGGCACTCTGCCCACCCCCAAGGCGGCTGCATCTTTTATAACAAAAACTACGTATATCATATTTACCTTTTGTCCCCAATACCTATCATCTTCGTCACTAACTACACCCTCATCCCAGACCAATCCACAAGTGCCAACACCACCCCAGAAGATGGAAGACAGGAAGAAGAAGGAAAAGCCTGGTGGCACACCCTGATTCCTCCATCTTGTCTCTACCACCCCCCTGTACCGAAACCCCAAAATTTGTAATTCACCCTATAATAATATCTTCCCTTCACCATTTACACCTGAGTGGTTCTCGCATGTTCCATTTCCTCATACATCGGTGGCACATCTCTAGATGGATCAAAATCAAGCCACCAAGTGCTTTTGGCAACATTCCAGGGCTCCTGAGCCCCCCAAGGGTTCTCTCGGTAGCTCTGGACATCAGGAGTGATGTGCTGAGCTCCCACACCCAGTTGTCAATTCTTCATTATTTGCTTCTTGCACAGAAGGCTACAAAGCTGCAAATCTCACTACATCATGCTCTGCACCTCTTGTAGCTACTCTGCAGAAGAATAAATCAGTCTTTCTTAAATTTCTGTGTGTGTGAGTCAGTCTTTCCTAAATCTCTGTGTGTGTGTGAGTGTTGTGCAAGGTGCAGCAGCAGAGCCTGTCCTGCCTGGCTGATGGAGCAGGCTGGGGGCTCAGAAGTGCTAAGCTGCTCTGCATCAGGGCAGTCACTACTTCATGGAGCCCCTCAAAGCACCTGCCCTGGGGAGACCACATAGTTTGGCTTCCCCAACCAACCTGGGCAGAATTTGAAGGTCACCAATAACCAGATTTTCCGAGGGACGAGGCAGTGGAGATTTTCCACATGGTATCCTGGCAATGAAAGGGTGAATCCACCTTGGACATGAAGATAAACTCAGTTTGGAGCATTTTCTGGATGTTGTGTTGCTCATGTGAAGAAATGATGTGTAGCCAAAACCTGGCACCAGCTTTCCACTGGATATGTACATTTATAAAAATAGTGAAGAAGTAAAAAATAAATATAAAAAGCCTTCCAAAAGAACCTTACCCATGGTGATATGGGTACAGAGATCTGAGAAGCTCTGCAGAGAAGCAAGCAGATCACGAGAATGAGCCAAACCTGGGGAAGAAATCCTCAAGTGAGCAGCAGCAGTAAACAGGAAAAGGCTGGGGCTGAGCAGCAGCAAGGAGAGTATTCAGAGAACTCAAAAGTTACTGCTTTTTCTCTGCTTTATAAAGAAAAATCTGGAAATAAAGCAGTGGGTGTGCATGAGAGAGCCAAGTGCTATGCTCCTGTGGGGAGGGCTGGGCTGGGATATTTCTGCCTGGAGAAGTGGAGCTGACCACCTCAGCTGGGGATATGGAGAACATATTGCACACACACATATAAGAGATTTACCATACCCATTCACAGACGGTTCTCCCCCACACAGATGGTGTTTATCACCTGAATTTGCTTCAGAATTTTTTCCTGGGGAATTATTGAGTAATCAACTTATCTCTCACATAATCCCTTCCTTATTATCTAAGGCAAAAGCTGCTGGATCTAATAGAAGACCTGCACATAAAGGGCAAATAATGTTCATTACAACTGAACAGAAGTAATTCTTTCTTTAAATCTCAGATGCTGCACTCCACAATGGCATTTCTTTTTAATCTAACACCACACCAAAATCTGATGAGATAAAGAAAAGTGAAATTGGCCTGGTGTTGAATTTTAGAGAACTAAGAAACCACAACTCCCCTGATCAAACAGATTTCACAAGAAAGAAACCTCACTAGCTTTGCCCATCCCAGATCCCAAAATGAAAACCTGAATATAATGAATATTCATGGTAGAGGAAGGAATAATATGGTCTTATTGAATGCACTCTGGGAACAGGTATAGAGTAAGAAAATAATAAAACAATATGAAATCTGGATTATATTTAGTTGAAGTTTTACATGTAATTTAAAATCAGATTGGAGAGCTCTGGATGAGATGTGCTAACATGTGATAACATCAAAATATGCTGCATGGGATTTTTTTCTGAAGAGTTTTCTCAAGCCATGAGCAGTGAGGGAGCAAAGGGAAGCTCAGCATAGCTTATCCAGATCAACATCTCTCTTCAAGACTGACAATGAGATTTTTAACAAAACCATTAGTCATTTGATTGAAGGCAATTTGACCAAAATTGATTCCCCCTGATCCAAAGGAATTAATTTCAAACACTGCAGGGTGTTTTCATGTAACATGAAAGGGCTCCTTTTGTGCTGCATGAGATTCAGACCCCACAGATCTGCTGCTCTGCAGCTCCCATCTGTGCATGGAAAATCCTTGACAGTTAGTTGCCCAGACATTTAATATTTCAGAGAAATAATTTATTACAGGGTTCTGGCACCTTTTCTATAACTATGTAGCAACAAACACATGCCACCCAAGTTAAATAATTACTCTGCTTTCAGGAAAACATAAGAAAAGGGCTGCAGAAGGAAAGAAATACATATGGGGTCATATATATGATTCTAATTCTGATGGTTCACTGCTTTCTTATTTGCTTGATAAGCTGAAGCATCCAGAAGACATTTAGTGGACTGGAATTTACTCTGGTTTGTGCTGTTTAGATTGCAAGGATGTGGTGGGTGATCAAGGACAGTGACAGCACCAGAAGCTGCCACAAAGGGAATCCAGTGTGAGTGTGGATCCTGGGCCTGGTATAACTTGGGACATGGCACAACTGAGTTTGTCCTCAGCTGATGGCTGAGCTGAGGTGCCCTTTCAGATCAGACTGGTTTTAACTTGATGGCTGGGGGAGGTGTGGACTTGAGTCACTGTGGATGGAGAGCCCTGAGAGTGAAGGGCAGTGACCCAACCAGCTGCTGTTGTACAGAAGGCATCTGTCCCTGCCAAAGCTCAAAAGAAAAGCAAGGTCTCCATCCCACTCTGTCTGGATTCCACCTGCCAGCCTGCCATGCCAATCCTCAGCAGCATGGATGTCTCTGGGGAATGAGCCCTGAGTGCAGTCCCTGGGTTAAAGATGAGGTGGGTCTCACTCTGCTCAGCTTTCTCAGGACCGAGGTGTTCCTGAGCAAAAGCAGATGCACAGTTGGGGAATGCTAAAATCAAAAGTTTGTGAAACACAGGATGGGGTGGACGCCTTCAGGAATGCAGGTTTGCATTCAGGCACCTTCATTTCAGTTAAAAGCCACATTATGTGCATAGGTCCTTTTTGGGATCAGCCCTCCATACCTTCCTAGTTTCTGTCACCTTCTTGGGTTCTTTCCCATTCTGTTTTCACAAAGGGCAAGACAAAGAGCTGCAAGCGTTTCTGATAAAACCTGCATAAAGAATTAATTGCCTTTTGAGAATACTTTCAATCTTTCCTTCTGTCCTCATTGCAGAATTTTAAATAATACAGGCAAACCTCTCTTCCCCCATCAACAAATTACCAACACAGAGAGTTCATTGTCTTGGTTATCCTTGAGATTAAAGAAATCAAAGGAATGACCAAAAAAATCTTATACTGTTAGGTAAAAAAAGATTACTAACATACAAAATATGTTCTTTACCCTTTCATTTTAGGATATAAGTGAACAATTAACTACTTTTCACTAGGAAGAAATCTCTACTAACAGCTTTAGAATGAAGGACACCTCCTGTCACTCCTTTGGAGGAATATTTGTTTACTGGATCTATAGCTAAGCTGGATAAGCAGAAAGGAAAGATACATCACTGCACCACTGTTACAAAAAAATAGTTGTCTGTAAGTGAAGTTGCACATTCGGGATTTTCAGCAATTTTACAGTCATGTATGGAAGTTTTGGGACGTTACATTATAAGCAGAAGTGCTCAAGGCTACTCAGCAACAGCAGAGCAAAAATAGGATTTTCAGCTGAGAACATCTCCCTGCATTTTGCACCTTCTGTTTCCCCATCAATAATTTGCAAAGCAAAAACGATAACCTTTGGCTGACAGTGCTGTTGCTGGGCTTCTACGAGCTCACCCTCACAAGCAAGGGAATCCTTTCCTTTTAAGCAGTGGGCAAAAGGGGCAAGGCACCTTTGGGATTTCTAGAGGAGCATTAATTCAGGTTGTACAAACCCAGGGCAGGGGAACCCTCTGCATGCTTTGAGACCCACGTAGCTTCATTAGCAATTCACAAACACATGAAAGTGATGCAGACAGACAGACTCCGTGGGTACTGTGAGCTTGTACAACCCTGGGGAAAAAAAAATCAGACTTTGATAAAAAAAAAAAGTGAAGTATTTCATAGGATATGAAATCCCTTTTGAAGTTTGTTAGAATGACTGGGCCCTCATTGAGTGCAAAAGAGAAATTTGATGTGCAGCATCAGCTCGTACCCAAAAAAGATTTCAGAAAAGTGGCACAAAAGATGAGAAGTAGCTGAAACATTAATCTATGAAAATATCCTTCGTTGTTATAAATTATGGTTGGGAAGGACTTGGGAGCTAAGTGGTTCAGCTTGCCCACAGTAACTTGTCAGTTTAGGACTCAAGATCTTGAAGGGATTGCACCCACCTCAGGATGATTCACCTCTTTTTTTCTGAACAGAAAATAGTCCAGTGTAGCCCTGCATTCTAAATTTCATAAAACTGGTAACAGATCAGATAGATTTTTTTGTGCTACTTGTCAGAATGAAGTCTATATCTAAGTTCAAAAGAGAAGGAATGGGAAGAAGAAGGATGTGGTGAGCAAGGTCTGCAAAGGTACTTTAATCCCTTGAGGAAGAACTCTATGGACTGTCACAGAAAATAAAAGCCAACAAATAGAAATCCAGCATCATCCACAGAGTTTAAGAAAACCATATCCCTGCCCTTTAGAATTCACTGAACAGGACAACCTGGAGAAAATCACATTCGCCTTGAAAGAGCAACAATTCTTCATCTGAGGTATTTTTGCTGGTGTAATATTTCAGTGTCTCCCACTTGTAATTATCTAAACTTCACATCTTTGAGGTACAGCAATCCTCTTACCACCTTTCACAGATGAAAGAGTTGGTGCAGGGTTCTGGCTTGGGAGCAGGATGATCAGCAGTAGCACAGCACCTGTGCTTTCTGCAGCTGCTCTCGGGGCTGCAGCTTCTCCCCTGCAGGAAAGCTTTGTCTGTCCATGGAGCAGCCACCAAATCTCTGCTGGACAACGCAGGCCATGTAGCTCTGCAGCTGCTCCAAACAACTGAGGCTTCTCTGAACCCCTGCTCAGAGGGGAGAAGAATCATCAAGGTAGGGAGGAATGGCTAGGGATGCTCTCAGTCACTGCCTGAAGGACCAAGGGCAGGAAGAGAACTGTGTCTGGATTTTCCACAGCTATTTTCCTCACTGCCACGGCCCTCTGTACCTCTCAAGATCACACTTCTATTTGAATCAAGCAGTGTTCATCTTTTCCACCTGTATCATAACCCTTCATAATGACAGCTTCAACAGGGTCTTGATCATCCTAGAAAAAATAGTCCTTAAATTGTAGAGAAGAATGGTGGTGCAAAGCTGCTTATATTGCTGGTGAAAGCAATAAAATGAGAAACAATAGAAGAATTAAATGATGATGTCTGTCCATTCCAAATACAAAACCAGTGCCCTTTCTACTTTTGCATTTCTTGTTTTTTTCTGATGGAAGTTTGCAGGACTTTGTAAGAGATTAGAATAACCCTTGACACTTTTCACATCAACTTCCTATGGGCAACTAGCCCTTAGCCAAGAAGGACAAACTTCACTGGGAAAACAGTACACATTTAATCTCAGAGTTCCACATATGGACCACAGGGAAAAAAAAAAACCAAAACAATTCTCTGGTCTGCAATCTTATGCTTCCTGCAATGTCTATGAGCTACAAAATGGAGCATAGCAAAAGGGGGTTGCTGTGTGTGATATATGTTAATACATTTATAACACTATGCAAAGTTCTGCTACCCAGTACAATGCAGGAGAAGTCAAATTATTCACAGCAGAGCAACATCTGGAGCCAAACAATGCAGTTCTGCTGGTCCGGCTTATGACTTAAGAGGAGCCAAGTCCCTCTTCCCCCACTTCTATGCCAAGCATTGCTCACAATAAGAGGCTGTCTCCCTGTGGTTTTGGTTCAGCTCCAGATATAACTCTGACACTCAGTTACACATCCAGCCACATTTCATGAGGCCAAAAATCACACCACTAGGCAGCAAAACTCCAAAACCTATTGCACATACCTATGATGTAACTAAAAGATTCTTAGTCAGGATGCCAGAGGCACATAAACATTGGCAGTGCTGCTGTTTTTGCAACCCACAGTGGCAAAAGGATTGCTGCTAGTTTACAAAACACAGCCACTGACACGCTCCTCTTGGCTCCCTGCCAGCCTGCTGTCCTGAGATCCCCTCTCACAGTCAGGTTTTTGTGGCTTTGACAAAACCAAACCACGGTCTGGTCCCCTGATGTCTCAGGTCCCCTTTTCCAGGGGATCAGACTGTCAGGGGTGGAAGGTGTGAGGCTGAGGGTGGGATGTGAAGGAGGTCACACGAACCCTGAATCATGGAAAATGATGACAAAGAGGGAGGAGACAGGGCAGTAGGAAAGGGGCTCATTGGGAACTATAGGAAAAAAGCTTGTATTTCACCCTGTGTTTAAAAGTGATTGTGCTTTAAATTTGGAGGCCAAGTTCTTCCCTTGAACATGTATCTCTGAGAAATTCTGAGCAGCTCAGAAAGGGAAGAGTTATCTTGACTCCAAGGTAATTAAAAACCCAACTTTTACAGCATCTGACTAATAGGATTGCAACCTTTCAGCAAGCCTGGAGGAACTGTGGGCTTATCAGGAATGCCAGCTCTTATGTCATCATTAACTAATGACACACTATTCAAACCCACCTGGAGATGAAAGTAAAAATTTGCACATGTAATATCTGCTTCTTCTTGTGTTCCCCTAATAGACTTAGAAAACAGAAACTTGTAACAGGGCCCGACCCTGCATTCATAGAAAATTCCCATGAATGCCAGTGTGATTGAGGGCATACAAAGAACACAAGCCTGGGAAATGTCTCTATGAGAATTTCACACTTTGAGTTCTAAAATAAAAAAGCTGCATTAAAGTATTACTGTGCTATAAGTGCAGGTGGTCCTGAAGGCTTTTAGAAATACCAAAACACTTGGTCTTCAATCTCATGGTAATCACATTGTTGATTGTGTCTGTGGATGTGTTTAACCCTTAATATGGAGTTTTCCATGTAATATTTACCTTCTTCCTTTACCTTCCCTGTTTGTAATGCCTGAAAACCTATGAATAGATAAACATTCTGAGAAAATGCATGCTGTAAATAGCCATGCAGCCAAAAATGAACATCACCTCCAGGACCTTACACCTTGTGACAGGAAGGTGTAAATCCCTGCTGTTTGACTTCTGAGCAGGGAATAGCCAAGGTTTATAGAAGAAGATTTTACAAATGTGGACACCAGCCTGAAAACTTTGCAGAGCAATAATTAATAACTAAGAGAATCAGAGCCTTGAAATAACATGAGTGTGTTTGAAATCTGCAAAGGTGTAGGCACCTTGTTTGCCTGTGCAGGTGCATAAAGCTATGCAGCCAAAATAAGGGTTGTAGCTAATATTTTCTGTATAGTTAAGCCATGGCTGGAAATACAAACTTCATGTAGCCAGAAAGCCCAGGCAAAGTTTGGTCAATTGTCCCTGAAATCTGAAGAAGTGTACTTAAATTTTTCAGCAGCCCTTTGCTGTCAGATAAATCAGACAATTAATTTTTTGGTTAAATTTAAAAATGTGGTTCATCTACTACAGTTTTGTTGGACAGGTAATGAATTAGCCAGATTGCAGTAATATGCACTAAGTGGGATTATTTGGAGAACTTCTGATTTATTTCAGAGGGAATTTTAAGGTAGTTTTCTCCTGTGGGGAGACTTTGCCCTGAACAGTTTGTCTTCCTCTCCATGGCCAAACACCACTCTCTAGCTACTTCCCCATTCAAATTCTCCTAAATTCACTATTCACTGGATGGGGTTTTTTTGGTTGCTGTTTTTGGGGTGGTTTTTTTTGTTTGTTTGGTTGGTTTGGGTTTTTTGGGGGGGGTTTCTTTATCATTATTGTTTTTGTTTGTTTTTTTCCCCCAAGATCAAGAGGAGAAAAAACCTCTCATCTGTCCTGCTCTTCCTCACTGGTAAAAGTGATAAACATGAAACCACATTCATCTATTTATTCCCTGGCAAAACCAGTCTGCAGTATGTCTGTCTCTTGAGCTGTCAGCCCTTCAGGGTGGGGATGGCTTTCATTTGTATCATCCAGCACTGAACTCCTTGGCAGGACACCGAGCAACAGAATTAAACAACAGAGGCAAACATTTATTACATCTAAAGAGAGAACATTCATTTCCTATGTTGTTTCTGAGTGCTGCTTCCATGTAAAGAACTTGGGGCCAGGCTCTTGGCTGGAATTCAGTCCAAAACATCCTGGTGATCTGCAACATCTGAGAACCTATCAGGAATTCTCAGATGGTGCAGGAGTTGAGGGATCACTAATCTCCCTTCTTCCCTTCACATTTCAAGAAAGTAAAGAAGAGTGTCCTGGTGTGATTCCCTGCACAGCAGCCCAGGTACATGAGACCTGTCCCACCTTGGCTGGATCCTCATGCAGATCAGCTCTGGTGCCCACAAAACTGTCCAGGAACCAGGACCACACTGAATCCAGGCTGGAGCTGCCTTGGGCAGGGCTGGACAGAGCCTGTCATGCCCAGGGCAGGTGGAGGCAGCCCCAGGCCAGGGAGGAATGGGAACAAGAACTGGCCCAACCTGCTCGGAGTCAGGGGTTCCAGCTTCACCACTGGTTCCCAGCCAGGGAGAGTGAGAAAAGCAGAGGCTTTCTTTACAGGATTTTTGGAAACTTTTCATGGAGAAATACAGGCATGCTCTTTAATCCTTTAATGAGAGATAAGATTTGGGATGGGCTACAACAGTCAGAATTCTGGGAGAGTTTTGCCAGTCACACAGACTGGCCAGTGGGATTTAGAAGATATGCTGGGAAAGAAAAACATTCTCATTCATCACATTCCCTGGTTCAATTCCACACATTCAGAGACAGGAGCAGACTGTTTTCCCACTCTGAAACCTGACTAGACCTTCCTGAGATTGTAGGCAAGGTCTGAGTGTAGCTGAAAACTCTCTAGTTCTGCAGAAATCACTGTGGGGGCTGGGGCTGCCAAATTGTTTTGATGTAGAAACAGAAGGAAACGGAGAGAAAAAATTTTTAAAAAGTTTTGTTTTCAGGGGTACAGTTCAGAGCAAAAAACTGAGCCTTGTGTTGTTCAGTCAGTTCCCCCTAAGAGCTGACTGTCTGCAGCACCTGCAGCTGGTTTCAGGTGTGTGTGAATAGTGGGAGGGGACAGGAGCAAGCTGGGGTCTGACCAGGGTGCAGCCAGGATTGGCATTTCACAACAATGCCCATAAGAAATAACTCATTAACATTTATTATACATTGCACAAGGGGTGGGAGCAGTCAGAAAAGGTGAATGCATGAAAAGCCAGGCTCCTCTGAACTTTGGCCTGGTTCCTCTCTGTGTTTGCTTGGTTTATACTGGGGTAAAACCACTACAGAAATCTCTTGATAAACACATCAGTGAAGCAGGGGTGAGTCTCCTCACCCTTCACACACTCTTCCAGCCTGTGATGGACTCTGCAAGCATTTGGGTGCACTTAGGTGCCTTCATTTACCTCTTGGCTTAGCCAGAAGGTATCTCCACACCACAGATTTGTTTTCATCACAAAAACACAAGGAAATGAGCAGCCATAACTCAATTATGCTCCAGAGTGAACCCAAGGCACTGCAGTGAACTCAGAGGAGGTAATTCAAAGGGAAATGGGGAAACTGCCAGAGATCTGGCTGGATAAACTTAAACAAAAGAATATCTGGCTTCTTTTAGACTTAACTGAAATAAATTTGCCTCTCAAAGCTAAGCTCCTAGGCTCAGCTCCTGTTCCCCATCACCCTATGAAAGGGCAGCAGTGACAGATGAGCTCCCAGCACTGCAGTTCAAGGTGTGTTTATTTGGTGGCAGTACTGGATTAGCAGATTTGGTCTCTTCTCCTTTCACCACTGGTTCCACCCTCACACCACCCATCTGCCCTGCTGGGACAAATGTTTGCACCTCTGTATAGAAAGTGAATCAGGGAACTGATGTGGTTGAAAACCAGCAGAAGGTTCCCCCACACTCCCAAGGTCTTTTAGGGGTCTCTTCCCCAGACTGCCAAAAGGGAGCAAAAAGGGTGCAAAGGACTGGACAGGGAACCCCAGGGGTCTTCAGGGGCACCTACACACAGCTTAACACACACATGAAACCCAACAGAGACCCCTGTTCCCAGCTTTGCAGTGTCCAAATGAATGTGCAAACTTCCATCAGACGCTGGGGGAGCTACAGGGGCCCCTCTGGAACCTCTTTTAAACCCAAATTGCCACTGCAAGAACTGGGGTGTTGCCATACAAACTTACCCCGAGCACTTTACCATTCCAGGATGGACATGACCTCTGCTGCCTGGCCTCAGGAGCAGAGCAGCAGTGCAGCAGGTTTGTCACCAGAAAGGGTCAATCAACCAACACAGATTAAAGCAGAACAAAGCAGTTCCCTTCAAGTGAAGGTTTCCTCCCACAAGTTCTTTCCCCTTTTCTTTAAATTATGCACGCAGATCACCATGCAGAAAAGCACCTAACAGCTTTTCTCCATGCTGAAAATGCAGCTTTTGAGCAGCTGAAAGTCCATAAGTAACCTGAAAAATAAAGTATTTCTTTTTCCCAAGCTGAAACAAAGGCTAACCCATGATTGATGCCTATGCAGGCACCTGTTAGGCTACAGGAGCCCAATGCTGCTGCAGCCAGAGGACTGGAAAAGCTTCCTTTGCCTTCTCAGGGCATGTGCTGGCTGAGAGTACAGCATGAGAATGAGAATGGTGGTGTGTTTCTGAAGGGATTTATTTGGGCCCATGTGACAGCCTGCCCAGCTTTTCCTTGCTGTCAGCAGGAAGTGAGGATTACAGCTGATCCCCACTGCTGGCTGGGCTGAGGTGGATGAGAGAGCCCCGAGGCTATGAGGGGAGAAGGCTGCTCTACATCTCCTGCCTATTACCCTCATCCCTAGTAAAGGGCATGGACAAATTAGCCAACTTTAAGGGTTATTCTAATTTATAGCAGGGAAGAATGTGCCTCTGGGAGCCATTACAGCAGGCAAGGGTAATTGGAGAGCTAACACCCTTTAGCTAGATGTCCTTCTCTGAACACTCTGTGCATGGGAACTCAAAGAAGGAGCCAAATGGCATCAGTTTGGATAAAACCCCTGTTGGGCACGGCAGTATTACATTCCTTGGCTGAAAGGTGCTGGCATTGCCCCATGCATGCACAGTGTGGGTCTGTGCTAAGGCTGGCGATCACCTGAGCTTCTCCCTGGTACACAGAGTCCCTTCTTGTGAAGAACCAAGCCCCAGCCCACTTCACACACAGCCAGCCTGGCTCCTGCACTTCCCACAGCCCCTCCTGCTCCCTGTGCTTGCAGCTGCTGGCTTGGGCTCTCCTGGTTAATCTCAAGCACCTCTCCTGTTTTGCAATGGTCTCAGCCCCACAGAGGATAAATTGACCAGGGCACATCACCCCATCTACCCACTCTGTTCCCAGGATAAATTTGCAGTAAAAGTGTGCAGAAGGGATTACACAGCACATGAAGAGCTTTTCCAGGACATTGTGGTGGAAGCTGATCACTGTTTGAAGGGTAGATGCTGGCTAACTCAGCCACACCTTTGCTTCAGGAGCTATTGCAGCAACTGGCAAATTTGACTCTCCCTGTACACCTCATGCCTGACTAAGTATGTGCCAGTATCTATTTTTTAGCCACAGTCAGCTCAATGGCCAGCCAGTTGAGTGTCTGATGCTCAAAGGCCTGCTGCAGAATACAGTCCATCCCACAGAGGTAAAGGCTATGGCAGGAAACCAGCTGACTTAGATCATTTTTTACAACTATAGGCATTTCCATGCATCTGTTTTAAGAACCACAAGGACCAGGTTATGCTATGAATATGGTAGCTTAAATCTAAAGTAAATTTCACTGGAATTGATTTCCAGATACCAGACAGAAGAAGGTAAGAATTAGGCTCTCTTTCCAGATTTATAACAGAAGAACTAACAGCAGAATGTACAATTTTCTTCCAGTAATAGCTAATGATTAAATAAAGCAAAAATGAATTTTGACAAGCAGCTGGTTTAATAAAATTTATAGGCACAGTATCAGATTCTCTGCCTCTTGCAATTTACATAGTCATTCAGACCAGCACTGAGTGACTTTAACTCTCTATTACTTCAAGCCAAGGATCTCTCCACCCAACATGAAAAAGGTAAAAATAATTTTATATGCATGAGAAGTATAGAACCAGGTTCAGTAGAATTACATTGGCCCTTTCCTTGTGAAAATTTATGTCTGCGAAAAGTTCTTATGTTTCAGTCATGACAGTGTGTAAAAATAAAAGCTCTCAGAGCTATTCTGGAAAAATGGAATGTTAAAAAGAGGTATTTTGGAAAAATAATTTAAACTCAATTATTTTTGGGGGTATAAAGCTGTATCTTCAGCTTCTGACCTTAGCCCAAAGAGCAGTTGGGAATGCTAAAGCATGGCAGAACACAGGATTGGTAACTCACTGTTTTTTCTGCCTTAGGCCACTTGTTATGCCACTAAAATAAAGGATAAAATTTGGCTTCTCATATTCCTGATGAGAACCTTGAAGAGAGATTCTGAGAAAGCATGAGCTTCTGGCACTGGCAAAAATCTGGCACAGGAAAAAGAGGTGATCATAATTCCTGGGAAAAGCAGAGCCTTGTGTTCTCCTTTCTAGGAAGTGTGCCAGGAGAAGCAGAGGAAATGAAGAGTGGACTGGTCACTTCAGACCAGGCAGTGTTAACAGCAAGAAGGATCAAGAAGCTGGCTCAGACACCACAGCCAGGTATACACCTGGCAGGGGGGCTTCAGAAGTGCTAGAGAATTTTGTAATCCGTGCTTATTCTGGCTAGACAGGACAGGTAACTTGTCAGGAATAGGGAAGGATAAGCACTGACAAGGTTTGCAACAGGCACACAACATAAAGCAGCACAGGGATGTTTTTTCCACTGCCACCTATTTCTTAACACCACTAACCAGCTACCCTAACTTAACCAATAGTTAGATTATAAAGAAAAATATTAACTGAAAAGTATGCACAGGCTGCTGCAAGACAAGATGGAGCAGAACATAGAGAATATTATCTAGTTTGTGACTCATCTTGCCACCTTTGCTAACTCCAAGGCAGTTTACTCCCCTTTCATTGTGGAGAGATACTTTGCACTTACCATAGAATTGAAATCCAAACTTAGGACTTAACATAAGCCAGATGAAACACTGCAGATTTACATACAGCTTTCCCATGGAGATAAGCCTTCAAGAGTCCACTGAAATACAAATTTAGCTTTTATCCCCTTATTAATTCTAGGGGCCTTTTTTGCTTGTAATTGATGAAGATAACACTCTTCCATAATGTGATAAATATATTGCAGTAAATTGCATTAGACATGTATATGATGTATACCTAAAGACAAAAGGACATAAATTAGAAGGTAGAAATTAAGCAAGTAATTAGTTATAACTAGAAAAGTTCAATAACCTTATGATCTTTAATTGATGGCTGTGAAGTCTCAGCCTAGGGTCCCCAGTCCCCTGGCATGCCTCTCCTAAGTTTCTCTGAATGTCTAAATTACCTGCTTGCTACAACAGCACTCATGCTTGAGGTCACTGCAGGAGGAAATGGGCAGAGTGACAGAGTGGCCACACTGCAGGGAATGGCTGGAGCCTGGTACCCATGCACAGACTGTGCAATGACAGGACATTGAATTATGCTACCACAAAAGTTTAATTTTCTTCAGCTTGTACCAAACACCACCCAGAGGCACAGAGCACAATGGCTTATTGAGGGCCACTCTGATATTAAGGAAAAGAAGGGGAAGGCAGGGAAGTGAGTGCTGACTGTGATGTTCAAAGAAAGGACAAAAAAAAAAAAAAAGGCACATAAGCACATCCTCCTGTATGTTATGCTTTTCTTGATTCAGAATGCAATAGTGTGTCCTTTCCCTGCATCACCTGTGCCAAGGTGGTCTTCATCCAGCCATGGAATATGCACATGATGGTGAATTTTCAGGTCACAGGCAGAGGCAGCATCAGGCTCCTTTTCCCACTTGGAACGGACTGGAATATGGCAGCTTATTCTCCTAATACAGGCAGCACTTATTCTGCTAAAAGCAATAAGAGAAATTCAGTTAAAAAACACAATTCTCTTAGGAAACAGATTGAGATAATTTCATCAGGTATGTTCTGGAAAACTGCTACTCCAGACTATGAAGAGCTGCAACCTGAGCAAAAAAAACCCCTCTTAAACAGGGGCCAGCTGTCCACAGCACTGCCATTTCACACATCCATGAAACTAAAAGCACTGTTTGAACCAGTCACTGCTGAATTAGTTTATAATACAAACAAACAGGCCTCACCTTAGAGTTAAGCAGGTGTTGATTAAAGCAGTGCTTGATTAAAACTCACTCCCATCTCTGCTAAGGGAAAGGAACTGAGCTGCCTGCAACATGCACCTCCCAGCCCCATTGCAGGCACAGCCTTCCCCTGCTGTCCTGTGCTCAGAGGCTTGATGAAGACAAAGTCTCTCATGAAAACAAAACCACAGCTCTCCTGACAGTTAGATGAAATACCAAACAGAACAGAAAACAAAACAAAGCCACCACTCTGCCAGCTTTTTCAGAAGTTTTCTCTTGCTTCTGCAATAGAGTGCTCCCACACTGCGGCCGCTCACTGCTGAGCCTGGATTCAAGCCATAAATTGTAGCTTAAATGCTCTGAATAATCCTGTGACCACTGGAGTCTGAACTTTCTGTTACAGAAGCCTTCTGAGCACCTGATCTACTGTGCAGGACAGCCTGGAGTCAGGCCCTAGGCAGCCGGGTGAAGGCAATTGTGTTTCTCTGGTGTTCATTATATTGAGGGAAAAGGCACCGAGCAGGGTGTTGTGTCTCTCCTGCAGCAGAGCAGGCATCGTGCTGGAGCTGCCTCAGTGGGCCAGAGCTGGGTGCTGAGGCTGAAACTATTCCCAAGTCTTCTGGATTCTTTTAAATGAGCTCTGAACAAGCTTGTCTAGGGGAAAGAGACATTGCCACTACCTGAACTGGCTATCCTACTGGTAAGCTGCCCATCAGCTCACACAACCCACAGTCATTGCACAGAGCATGTGAGCCCACACTCACACACAGGGAGCCTTGTGGCACCCAGGAAGGTGGCCCAAAGACCATCGAGGCTGATACCCCCGGCCAGGTCCTTCAGTCCTGCCCTGCACATTCTGACAAGGCTCTGGATATCCCAGTCAGACATCCCCTGGTGTAAATTTCTGCAGCAACAGAATTGTGAGTATGACACAAAGATCAGCAATGGAAAAAACATCAGACAAAAGCTGGGAAGGTTTTGTTGGAGTTTATTTAATAAAAGGAGAAGTTGGTTATCACAAGGAATAAAATATCACGTGAATAAAAAGGACTCATTTCAGCTGTCTGTTTAAACTTTTCTGGGCACCTTTTTCTCTGTAAAAATCTTGAAATACACCTGCCTCCATTTACAATGCGCCGATGTTGCAGTTTACATCCAGTCCTCCGAGGCACTTGGATGTTACAGGGTATTGCCAGGCAACTACAGCTCTCAGTGACATAAAAGAAATTGGGGATATTCAGCAGAAGATAATTAGTATCTCGGTGGATGCTCCGAGAACACGATTCAAAGAGAGATGTGTGACTTTTCTCTACTTACACACCTGTATCCCTTGGAAGAGTGACGTGTAAGTGCCTGCTAACTTTCCTGGTAAAAGCATTAACATTTATTTTTTGTGATCAGGCCCTTTCCGACACAAGCTGCAAGCCAAATAGAGAATTTCAAGAGTGAAAGCAAAGAATCCATACAAAGCTCTGTCTTTAGCCTGAAACAGCAATGAGCTCATGTCCTGATAAAAGGCTAAACACTGAGCAGAGCTAGCAAGATCAGAGGATTTTCTCACAACACAGTCTCAGCCAGCTTCTATATTTTGCTTCATTTCACACTGCAATAAAAACATCCACTGAGCAGGAGCAGAACAACCTGCCTCAGTGTCAGGCACCAGCCCACCTTCCTGCCAGCTGGCAGGGAAACTTGTGAGGCGGCCAGGGACCTGCCCTGCCTGCCCATTAGGTGGGTCCCAGCTGCCACAGGGCTGCTCTAGCCAGCGGCAAATGCCAGGCGCTCTTTTTGCTCATGCATGCGGAGATAATTTGAGTCACCACCCTCCCAGGCAAGCCAGCCATAAATAAACCCCACCAAACCCAGGTTTTCTGACAATGCAGGGATGTTACACAGGGTTTCACCATCAGAGGGGCATTCGCCAGAGGAAAAGGGATTCCCTGGAGATGGGGTGGGGAGGAGAACAGCGGCACTAGGTTGGAAGGACAGAGGAGTGTGCTTGTGCCTCAGCAGGCATCCTCTTTTTCCTGTTTGTAGCTGTGTCAGGAGAACCTTCCCACATAGGGTGTTTGAGCTCTTTTCCTCATGCAAGCAAGCCAGAACAGGTCTGGCATGAGTGGGATGGATGCTTTCAGGGCCACACCTATCTCACAGAAACTTGTGTCGAAGCCAGCCCTGGCGAGTGCCAATAAAACCTGCAATCTGCGGCAGCTTTCATACCGAAAGTGTCCAGGCTGACTTTCCTTTCAAAATCATACAGGATGAGGCTGACTTGTGTAAGCAAGTCCATTTTTCACAGGACAGTTTGGAGCACAGGCCTGTCTTCTGTTGCAGTGGTTGCAATGTGAGGCAGCCCAGCACAGGGAGAAACTCCCTGGTGGACACTGTACAGCCCCGGGGACCAAGGAGGGGGATTGCCAAACATTCCCTCCACACCAAAGAGCAGCATTTGGGAGAAGCAGAGAAGGGGAGGGTGCACACCCCATGTGCTGTGCATCCACCTCTTTTCCTTGCTGAAACTAGTGTCAGGCTCCTCTCCCTGATACCATCTCGGGGCTTTAGACTGGAAATGGCTGTTGCAAAACACTGCAGCTCCACTGTTTACTCTGTAGAAGCTACAAGTTTCAGGTTGGCCACCAAAATGAGTTCTACTATTTACCCAGGTCTTCAGGGAAATTAAACAATCCATCACAGTGCCATAACCAGATAGTTTAAAACAAAATCCAAACCTGAAAGTCCTCCTAAGCCTGGATTATGAAAATATGCAAAAGCAACATAAATATCCCCAGGGAGGTACAGCTTTGTAGTCAAAAGAAGAATTTGGCCACATTCTGGGCTTTCACAGATCCGTCAATATTTATTTGTTGTGACCTGCATGCTCATGACTCTAAGCACAGCTGAAACCATTCACTGAACATGTCCAAAGTCAATTGACCTTGACTCCACTCCTGGGTGAGAATTAGGCAAATGACATATTTTTAATTTGCAGGTTTTGTCGGGATTAAATCCTATGCAAAAGAATCTGAAGGTAATGTGATAATAACCAGATGGTTTCCTACTTTTTTTAGAAAATTGATCAACAGGCAAACTTTGCTACTGAGCAAAGGCCAGGTGTTGAAAATTAAATTCAGAGGAATAAATTTTGTTCAGGAAATTGTAAGCAATGGGAAAAAAAACTATTGTAAGTCAAGTGCAAGTGCAACCTTTAACAGGACTTTCACTATCAACTAAGGCTTTAATAAATGCATTTTAAGACTAATGACTTTGATTCTTCTTCCAGAGACTTTAGGGTGAATTGCCATTCTACTGTAAAATAATCCCATGTAAACCAAATTAAAAGTAAATTTGCATGGCAAACAAAATTACCTGTTTGAAATTCTTCTCCTTATTTCCCATTTGCTATTTATTCACTTTTTTCTAATTTTGCATCAGGCAGAGAGCAAGATCCCTTCACTGCGCAAGGGGAAACCTCAATGGCTGTTAATCTGATTTGATGCTACTTTGCCTGCATCCTTTGCTATGCCAAGGAACCAGGCACTGAAGGCTTCAGAGGTCTATGGGCAGAAGTGCTGGATGCATTCTGCAAAAGCCTTTGCTGAACCACTGGCCAGCTGGCGAAAACCCCAGAGCTTTTCCTTGGTCAAAGTGCCGCCACTGCTACATTCCTACACTGTACCACTTTACTGGGCAGTAGTATTTCTCAAACACAGCCTAACAGGGAGCAAAGCCACACGCTCAGAGCTCAGGGAAAGCTGAGCCCTGCTCCCCTGTGGGCTCTGGGAGGAGCTGGCAGCCGTGGCTGACCCAGCCTGCCTGGATGCTGAACTGCTGGGCCACAGAGAGAATCCTAATTTGTTCTAACAGGATGGGCGTACGCCAGGCCGTGTCCCCAGCCAGTGTAAATCACAGGAGCCCTCCTGAAATCAATGCAATTATGCCAATTTTCATAGATCCATAGATTTTCAAGTCAGGAGGGAGCATTGTGATTTACATGTTGGCTGTAGCTGTGATCCATGTTGTAAATGAGGATTTATACCAGCTGGGAGGATCTAGCCCTTCGATGCATTTCAGGAAGTCTCATCTTTTAGTCAGATAAATTCTACAGAGCAGCTGCTTTGCTGCAGAAGATTTTTAGCTCTGCAGGAGAATAGCAGAACCCTGCAGATTCACATGTTGTGGGAAGAGCTACATATACCTTGATAAGAGACCAAGAGGGTCAAAAAAGAAACAGCACAAAGTACTGCCTGGAGCAGAGGACTGGGTCAGGGAACAGCAAAGGTGGTTGAGCAAGGAGGGAATGACAACTTGATGGAAAGCACCTGGATGTGCTGTTCCAGATACCTCTGACAGCTAAATGAGGGCAGGCACAGAAAGCAAGGAAGAAGCTTTTGAGGTCAATACCATGTTTTCCTTCCTCTTGCACCAGTTCAGCAGGGGACCTGTGGGCTGGGTGGGATTTTGAGATCTCTCCCTGCTCCTTTCAATTCCGGGTTGTTTCCCTGGCCTCCCTCAACCCCTGAGCCAGCTGCAGACAGCCTTGCCTGCAAGGGAGAAAGATGTCCCTGTATCCTTGCTTGCAAGAGGCTATGAATCAGTGGACCCATCAGTGCCCTGATTGTCTCTCAGGAGGGTTTGCACTGACCCTTTTGGAAGGTTATAGGTAATAGTTTGTAGGTTTGTATAATTTTCCCCTTTTTCCCTATGTACCCTTTCCTATCAGACAGGGTAGATATTTGAAGGTAAAGATATCAGTCACAGAGGGAGAGCTGCACTGAGGTTTGAACTTGTGTTTTACATTGCATTTCCTTTCACCATGACAGCCATAAATCCCTTTCTTTCCTATTGCCAAAGCATCCCCACATGCTGCTTTGTGAGACAGCAGAAATCTGGGGAAAAGGACAGTGAGCTCTGCCCAGCAGACTGACAGTACCCAGGGACTGGCAGTGATATCCTGAAGCCCAGGATTAGTACAGGAGGGGAAATGAGGTGGCCTTAAGGAACCTTTTAGAAGTTCCATTATTCTTCAAAGAAAGGAGAGAATTAAAAGTGATGGGTCCAGTGCAATGCTCCGGGTGACTGGCATCGGTTGGGTTTGGTTTTACTGAGAAAACATGTCAAAGCAGTGAAGCTAGAGCCAGTCAGATAAGCTGTGGTCATTTTGTTTCATCTCACAGAACAAAAGATGGCCAGCTTGAATGGAGCAGTCCATCTGCACTGCCCAGAAGATGTTTATGTCATAAATCCTTCACAGGGGGAACGGGCTCAGTCTACTTGCAATCAACTGGTCAGCTCTTTTACTATGGCAATCCCTTTGCTTAGTCTTAACTCATCCCACTCAAACCTGTGTGAGGGAGACAAAAATTCTGTAGGCTTAGGTAGAGCTGGGGAATTTGTGAGGTCTTGCTGAGAGACCTCACAAACTTTTTCTCATATTTAATTCATGGACCAGACTGTGGGCTGAGGTAAGTAAGCCTGGCTTTGGGGGAAAGCTGAAGCTTGTTGAGAGCTGAACATTTCTGGGGATTTCTCTAGATACATTAAGACTGGTTTTTTGGGGTGTTGTAACTGGATCTGGGATTTCTGTGCTTTATTTCAATAGCTGTGGTTACTCAGGTAGGCACAGACTAACTTAACTGAAGCATTCCTTCAAGCTGATATAAAACAGTAAATACAGAAAGCTGTCTAAAATTTCTCAAGTCATGCAAAATACATTGAACTGCCATTAAATGTTGCCCACAAATGCAGTGGTTGAAGAACAAGGCCTGGTCTTGCCCTTATTTCCTAACCCAGCCCTAAATTCAGCCCAGAACATACAAAACGTCTCTGGAATGGCACCAAGAATATGAACAGGAGTGCTTCTCTTTCCATGATTAATTCAATTCACAATGCTTGAGGAAGAGTCTATAAACACACACATGCACACACAGCAGCAGTCTAACAAATTATGCAAAGTGTTTGCTTCATTTTTAGTTTTGCAATCAACCCTCAATTTGATTAGAGGCTCGCTGACACTCACCTGGGAGATTTTTCAAAGCTGACTTTTGCTGCTGTGAATGCACATTCCAGTCATTCTCCACCAATGCAGCAGCAACCTCCCAAGGCCCCAGTGGGGGAGGGAAAGCAAGGCTGGGAAAGGCACTGCTCATCTTGCCTTTCTGGTTTACATGTCCACTGAATCCCACTCGATTTCTCTGCCAGGTTGGCTTGCACACAAGGGGAAGAGAGGGGACAATTAGCACTCATCCCCTGTGCACACACATACCCTCCTGGGAAAAGCATCTCTCTCTCTGGAATCTGCTTTCTTCTTTCCTCACCTGCAGACTGATACTGCAGGATTTTGAAGCAAGACACAAGCTATTCACAACTAGCTATTTCCTCAAAAGTGCTGGTTTCTATCCCTGTTCCTGATGTCACTGTTCGGAATTACACTTGAAATGCCAACCCAAACCAGAAGACAGTGATGCAGAGAATCCAGAGATAAGCATTGCAGGCTCGGAAAAAGTGCAATGTGAACAATGCACTGGCCTAATTTGGAATAAGGCAACAGTGCTGAAAGAGGAAATTGGGGACTTTGTGGACAGCTCCTCCTTCAGTGGGATGCATTTCCACAGGGATGTGACTCGACTGCATGGTGGAACTGAGATTGACACCATCAGGATATGAGACAAAGGACTCCTAAAGACAGCATGGAAAGTAGCTGAAAGTAACTTCAATTACCTTAAGATGTATTAGGAAGACAGGTATTATTCAGGGATTGGTTACTACTGCTTGAGCACTGTAAGTCCTCTGAATCAAAACCCGAGCTAAGAACAGGGATTGATCCAAAATAAAACCACTTTAGCCTCAGAAGGTTTTGCTGTGCACCCAAAATGGGGGGGGGGGGGAATTAATTCTCATTAGAAGCAGAGATGACACAAAAATCTGCATGTCTGTTTTTGGGGGTAGGGTGGGTCGGGAACATCACTCTTTTTAAAGCAAACTCACTTCAAAACAGAACAAAAAAAAAAAAGAATTGTTTCTACAGAACCAGAAATTCTGTACTTCTGCAACACTGAAGCAATATAAACATTCAATATATAGATAGAAATATGTAAATACACTAGCAAATGTTGCAATAGAAGAATCCAGATCTAAATGAGCAAATCACAATGAACTGTTTTGACTTGCAGTAAATGAAACAATTTGACATTACTACAATGAAACGAGAAAGTCAAAAGACAATGGTTTCTCATCTTCCTATTTTAAATTTTGATACATTTCCAAAAAATAATTGCTTTTTGACAAAACCACTTTTACAAAGAGAAGAGAAGAACACTCCACTGATTCTTTTTGTTCAATCTGCTCTACTAAATGCTACCCACAACAATGCTCTAGGAGGCAAATCTTTGCATTCTGCACCTGAGCACTTCTCTGGAAGTTGCTCCTTGCCTTGCATTTTTTGTCTGCTCTGTAGCTCCAAATCTTTCCTGCTCATCTGTTTAAGTCAGAGAAGAACTCCACACAACTGAAGTCATCAGCCTACCAAGGATTACAATAGATCTCATATATTCTAATCTAAAAATTCATCTCTGGCAGTTAAAACTAAAGCAGGTGGTTATTTTTTATTCCTGGAATCATGGCAGGTCTCTCAGTGAAGCACTGGTTCCACTCTCAGCTCCCCTGAATGGCTCCATGCCCTCTCTCCTGTTGTTAAAAGAGATGTGCTGTTCTCTTCCTCCAGTAAGTAGCTGTAAGGACTCCTCTGAGATGTTTTTCACTGCTTGGCTATCCACAGCAATAAAGATGAAAAATCAAGGGAAATAATCTGGAAATAAACATGGGAAGTGATGTCAGGGCTGGTACAGCTCAGTGTAAACCCAGAACTCCCCAAGGACCACCTGGGAAGTTCTGGGCTTTGTGAAGGCTTGACTGGAGACCAATCCTAAATGATCAGGAGCTGTAAGAAGTATTTGGTGGGCAGTGTTTTGCCTTGGAAGAGGAAAGGAGAGTTGTTCTTGTTGTCTGAAGGAGACACTGCAGCTGCTTCTGCTGATGGAAGGTACCAAGGCATTTTTCACAAAGTGTGCATGTGCCCCAGCCAACTCCCCACTGAGAAAATCCTTCCAGTCTGCCCAATTCCTTCTTGCAGCTCCCACAGAACATGGCATTTCTCACTGCCTCTCCACAACTGTGGTACCCTTCTGTGCCACACACCCATCCCTGTGATGGATGAGAGGATTCATAGCAATTATTATGTGGCCTTGTGGAGGCTCCAGATCTAAAGGCTGTGTAACTCTGAAATTGTAAAGCACAGTCTAATTTCCTGGAAATTCATGTAAAAATTAATGCACTCTGAAGCTGCATTCTGAAAGCAAGTGGAACTTGAGTTCTATGGGTGACTCAAACTCACGTTTCTGCTTCTCCACTGAACATTGCAAAGCTCCCCTGGTTTGAAACATCCAGTGTCCGCTGGCCTACAGTGACCTTTTACTCCTCTGGCACCTGTCAGTTGACAATTCAAAGTGCCATGGGGCAGTTTTATGTAACCTGAAGAGGAAATGTTGTCCTGTCTTCTCCATCTGACTGTCTGGGCGTGCTGTGAAGCACAAGACAACAGGAGCACAAAATGGGCACGGCAGCTGTGCAGCTTCAATGCTTGCTGACACTGATGAGGCTTCTGCCCTTAAAAGGCAGACACTCCTTTTTGCAATTCTCCTTTTAGGATCAGGCTGGTCCTTACTCAAAGGCCCCTGAGAAGGGAAAGGGCTAAAGGAAAAAGAAAGAAAAGGAGAAAAAAGAACTGAACATGGGGTACAGAAGTGAACTAAAGGGAAGGAATGTGAGGATCATAGGGTTAGACATGCCTTGAGAGAGAGCTGGATGGAAGGGACACCAAGCAGGGCACCCTCAGTAGCATCCATCACACCATGATGGCATTTGAGGTGCTAGTGGGTGTTCTTCCCCACAACCTGAGAGGATGATAACAAAGGCAAAGCTCTCTCAGCTTTTGGGATTTACCACCAAACTTCCCACACTGGAGAGGTGACATGCAATTTCCCCCAACATTTTTAGTTGACTCATTACAGTCCCTGAAGCTACATATTAAATCTTTGTCCTGAAAACTGAAGGAAGCACATGAATCCGGAAGCTGGAGCTGTAAGAAGCACAGCAATTATTGCAGAACTTGTAATAAAAAACGCACCTGGCAATAGCAGCAACCTTCCAGGTGCTGGTTAATCTTTGGGCTGCTTGGCATATAGGGTGAGAAGGACCACAAAGGGCATAAAGGGCAGAGAAGGTTTGCAAGCTGAAATAGGGCTGGAAATCAGGGTTGCTTTAATAGTTGTTTCCCTGCTTTTTCATGATGGTTTTAGAAAGAAATGCATGTACCACACAATCTCAAAATCTAAATTGAAAGAGCTTTGTGACCTTCTTTTCATTTTGCTTTTCCTTTCTTTTCAGGTGTACAATACGTGCAGCACTGAATTTTGCATTAATGTATATGGTGTGAAATTGGTTACTTGAATATAGAGTGTAAACAAGAGCAGGATTTGACCAGCAGACAGATTTGCAAAATCTATCATTTTTATGTAAATTGTTGTAAAGTTACCTTTGTACAGAGCACTGCATTTTGACACAGTATCCTTTGTCTAGTGCACAAAAACCCAACAAGCAATGCAATGCACAGTATATACTTTTTCAAGCTATTGCTGACAAGCTCTGCCATTTGGCATGGCATGCAGCTTTAGGCTGCATTACATGTTATATAGTAATAATCAGTAACATTACTTTTTAAAAAATGGAATCCATATTTTATCACACAAAGCCCTTAACACTGTTTTGTGTGTGTGCATACATGTCCCTGTGAATTTCCCTCAAAAAACCACTCCAAACTGATCAAATAAAGCATGACAACAGTAAGTCTTTGGATTAAGACTCAAGCTTTTCTCAAGTTCAGGAGTACTTTTTTCCCCTCTAAAAACTGTAAGATTGGCTTTCCTCTGCTCATTCCATGTTTATGTTATTGCAGGTTTCTTACTTCACTGAAGACACTGTCAGTGTACACCAGAAATCATGAGACCGAAATCAAGTCCAAAGGCTGTGCCAGTGAAATACTGCCATAGCCCATGTGGCAGGAGTTAAAATTGGGGATTTGGAAAGTCAGACCAGCTGACCTTTGGATTTCCACCAAGCAACAGAGAAACCAGCTGCTGTAGCAGTAACAGGGTCTGCAGAGTTAACTCTGAGTGGCAAACAGGAGGGCACTAAGAGTGGTCTAACATAACTGCCCACCTGTGCCCAGGCATGCACAAACAGCAGATTACCTTCCAGACTAATAAATTAACGAATCAACAAATGTTGTCTGTATTTTCCCAAGACCCCAAATATATGATGCTCCCCATATTGCTGAAGGAGATCTCACATTTCTTGGGGGCTGCCACCATTGCCATTCAGACAATTACACAGCACCTGGTGGGTTTAGCAGATCTAAGTGCACAGTGCCTGCTGAAGTGACCTGCATCAAATTATCCCAGAAGCCTGGCAAAAACCAGTGCACCTCCATGATATTTTTCACCAGACCTTAGCAAAAGGTCTAGAGGTCTCAAGCTCTGGGCTGGCCTTAAGTTTTATGGGGACTACACATTGCATTTCTTCTGCTTATAAGGGATCCTTTTATAAGCATTTTTCTTTTTCTCTTTCAAATGAATCATGTCCTTCTTTAAACACTACAAAAGAAATAAAAGAAAACGCAGGAAAACACACAAGGTTCTGCATAATGTGTATAAGAAATGAGTGTTTATCACTGCATGAATACCTAATTAGACCAGACATGTAGCTCAACATCAAAATAGCAACATCATGGGTTAAAGTATGCAGCATTCTCTGGTTAGCACCGCAAAGATACAGACGAGAAATGTGGAACAAAAAGTCTGTGAAATAAGAACCATTAGGCAGGCAAGTAAAAAATCCTGCAGAGATGAAGGCTTGTTTTAGCTGGGCAGACACTCTAATCTCTTCACTGCAGTTCTCCTTGTTCTCCACCCATTCCCAGTCCTGCACTTATTCCTGCCCTCAGAGGGGTGCAGGCCTCTGAGCTGAGCAGAGATCTGCCTGCCTTTGAATTGAATTGAGTGTGTGGGCATGAGGTGTACTTGAGGCAGACCCTGTGGGGTAAATGCTGACCTGCTTTCTTAGCTCCGACCTGGCATCACACTCATGGGGCTGCTCTGCTTCCAGCCCCAGCTGGCTTGTGCTGGTTAGTGTGGAGCTTGGGAAAAGGAGACCTGGGATTGCCAGCACTTGTCCATGGACCTCCAGGGATGGGCTGTTCTGCGCAGAGACTCTCTGTGTACATTTGGTTTTGGGTAGAATTTAGAGCAGCACATGGGAAAAGATTCACAAAACCTCTTGTTCTCACGGGCCATGGTTTTGTACTTTAAGTGTCCTGTAATTGATTCTTCCAAGCCATTAGAACAAGAGCCTCTGTCCAAGTCCAAATATCAGATTAACCTTAAAAGCATCACCTGAGAGAGCATGAGGGTGACAGAGATCTACATGGTGTAGTAAAGAATGTCACTGTGTGAGAAGATGACTACAACACAGAATTTGTGCATCATGCTACTTATGGGAAGGCTTCACCTGGAAAAAATATCCACAATTTTCTGTCTCCTGGAAGTCTTATTCCTAATGGGCACTATTCAGGCTTCATTGCTTTTTCAACACTCTACCAACAGATACAAGTTAATGAGGAAGATTTCAGAAAAGGTCCAACCATCCATGCCTTGTCCTTAATTTTTTCTCCAAAACATTTCCTTCTCACCTGCCTTGAATTTCAGGTGTCCATTTCTTCTCTCCTGTCCAGGAAAAAAAGCAAATCATTCACCAGTACCTTCTTGCAATAAAGCTCCCTTCTTTTGTGCAAAAACTTTCTTCCACATCCTACTTTCTGCCATTCATTTGAAACTCAGTTGATCCCTTCCTGAGCTTCTGGAGTAGCTCTCATCCCAGATGCAGCTGCAGTTCATTCCTCTCTCATGATGCCTGGGGATCTGACTCATCATTTTTGCAATTGCTTCTTTGAATCAAAGCCTCATCTAATGCTTGGAGTGTCTGCATGAAAAAGTGTGGTTAGAAGAGATCTGACTATCTAGCAAGCCCTGGAGATAACAAAAACAGAGACAGGTTAAGGCCCCCCATCCACTGCTTTTACCATTATTTTGGGGGGGTTTTTTGAGTGACCTGAGATGGTCTATCCTGGGCAAGAGCAGCAGCTCAGAACAGAACCTGCCTCACATTATGGGGTGCTGCAGTCTGCTGCAGGCTTTTCATCTGGTGAGGTGTGTGCCATGCATCCTTCACGGCCTCCTCCTCGGAGGTGACAGGGACACACAGCCTTCCTCTGCCTTCTGCCACGCTGCAGCTGGCCTGAAACTGCTCCTGAGCAGTGCCCACCTGAGCTGTCCCATCATGGAGATGGTCAAAGAACAAAACCCAACGTGAGCAAGGCTGGCAGGAGCGGAGCACAGCCCAGCCCTCAGCTCTCAGTTCACTGGTGCCTGTGCCGCATGGCAGTAGATTAGCTGCCTTAGTCCACAATCCCTTTTTGTGCTTCTCAGGGAAGCATATTCTACCATTCCTCTCTTTTAAAGACCAATCTGGGCACATGCTGGATGTGGGTGCTCCCTCCCCATGTTTAATTCTGCTTTCTGAACTCTGCATTTTGAATGTTTCTGCAGAGCTCCGCGCGCAATTAGAGACAGTCCCACAGGGCAGAGGTGCAGGCTGCATCCTGAGATATTCCTCTGCTTATTTCCTCTGGAAAATAAACAACTGCCTCTGAGACTATTCCTCTGCCAAAATAATTTTAGCATTTCACTGTCACACAGCAGGTGGGCTGGGTGGGGAGGGAACACCACCAGAGGTGCTGCTGCGCCAACCTCAGGAGGCTGGTTATTTTAAAAAGCACCAGACAATTAATTAATTTTCCTTTAAAAAATATTGCAAAAATGTATTTGGAAGTATTACACCTTCATAACAAAGTCTCTATTATAAATGAGCCTCTCCTTTTCAGACAGGCCTGTAATTAGATTGCCTGTGGTGATGATGAATGGCCAAGGTGAATTCATTTCGGGGGATGCGCTCGGCGGCAGCCCACATCCAAAAGGCAGGGAAGGGCTACCTGCAGCACCCCCTTGGGCTCCCACAGCTGTCCCCCCTTGCTTGGGGAGTCACACAGCTCCCACTGTGGAAAAGTCACAGCCACTCCCTTCCCCTCCTGACTCTCAACAGCTTTGCTGCAGCGTGGGACTGGATGTGGCCTCTGGGGCACGATCCATTGCCAGGTGGACATGGAATAGGGAGTGGAACTGGAGGCTGAGGTGCAGCCACTGCAGCCCTGACAGGACCCCCTGCTTGTCCCCCAACAGCCCTCGGCTCCTGCCCCAGATTCACTCTGGGGGGGCCAGGACCATGGGGAGGCTCCAGCTGGGCTCCGAGGGCCACGGGGCAGAGTGACACAGCCCTCCCTGCCTTCACAACCAGCTCCAGCCCCGAGCATCTCAGGGCAGCCTCATTACTGTGATTAATGCTGGGATGAGCAATCGCCCCCTCCTCTGCCTGCTCCATGGTAAATGCTGTTTCAGAGGCAGGGCTGTGGGAGAGCACTGAGCCCCAGTGACCAGGGAATGCTCTCCTTAAGGTTGTGAGAAACAACTGCTCACTTTGAAAATTTAAAACAGTGTATTAAACCTTGACAAAAATACAACAAAAGGACTAAATGAGGAGAAAGTTGCAGCGCTGGGAACTGCCCTCATGGATACCATGTGGCCAGTTTGTCTTCAAGATGGGTGCTCAGTCTTTTACAGCCCTGGGGGTTGCATCAGCCAGCCCTGGTCCCTCCCAAAGTCTGTCAGTCAGCTCTTCTTTGCCATTTATCAGTGGAACCTGCTTTCTGGTCACTTGATTGGAGGTCAGGTGTTGCCATGCTGCACCCCCTAAGCACCCCCTGAGCTTTTCCATTCCCAACTGTCCCATGCAAGGGACACATGTGCAGCCTTCTTTATACCTGTCCTAGACAACCCTGGCTGATAGTCACAATACAGAGGGAAAAGGGAACTGTGGGGAGAACAGAGGGCATCTAAACTGCAATAACATAACCATACATCACTAAAGCTTTTCTTAATATTCACACAATAGTAATTGCCAGAGCCAAGCATCTCATCATCCATCTATAACAAGGTCTAGCAGTAAACACTTTTGCTATCAAGAAGGAGAAGCTCACTGGTGTGTCCTGGCGCTCGTGGCTGTGTTTCAAAGGCAGCATTTTGCAGGATGCAGCAGGTGTCTGGAGAGATCTGGGACAGACTGGGCTCCGTCCCAGCCAGGCACCACCCCCTGCTTGTGGATGTTTGCTGTTCACAAAGCAAACACCATCATTTGGCTCACCAAGACAAACAGCTTGAGCTTTGCACTGTTTCAGAAGTTTCTGCTTTCTCTAAGTCATTACTTATTTTTTTCCTTTCCCTCAACTTTCCTGTCTGTCATTATGCAACAGCCCATGCCTGGAAATGAAGAGCTCCCTTCAGAAGTAAAATATGCTATAAAAAGAAGGAACTGTCCCCAGGTCAGATCCATTTCAGTAAATGGTGAGGGTGATGTGAAATGAAAGTTGTGCTGAAATCATTAGCTCCAAGAACATTGAAAGAAATGAAGAGGTATAAGCTGAAACGTAAGAATTATAAGCTCTGTTGTCATTTACACTTACAAAAACTCTGGCCTGGACAAAATCATTGGTAGAATGAGGCAGGTGATGGTTGTAACAGCAGCATATTTCTGCTCTGTGGGTTTTTTCCTTGGCATTAATAAAAATAGTTTACTTGGAGGCTGAAACAGCTGCCTGCCAAAAGGCCTCTGGCTCCCCACACAGAGCTGTTCGGTGAGGTGTGGATGCTAAACCTTAGGAAGGAGCACTGGATTGGGAAATTGCAGGCCTCACTAACACCCAGTCTGATCCACTTTAACCACAGGTTTTCATGGGCCTCCATTCCTTCTCTGGCCCTGAACACTTTCTGAACAACCCTAAAAACTCCCAGCATCAATTAATGCAAATGTGACAGGCTTCTCTGATATGTAGGGTAAGGAGTCTTTCAGCCTCATTAGAGAAGGGAAGGGCTTTCCATCCATCTCCTGATTTTGATGGAAATGGTACACAACATGTTTTATCTCTGTGAAACAATAAGAGCGAAGGGGCTGTGAGCCAGGGCCGCCAGCTAAGAGTTGAAGATGAAATTTAATTGGTTAGTAACAAAATTTTACTGCTGAGACAGCTTGTTTACATCTATTTAATGTCATTGCTTCCTGAATTTGTCTATCAGGGAGTGCTGCCTGACTGCTTCAGCCAGATAACAAACTGGTTCTCGCTGCTTACGGATTTATCTTCTCTTCTGGCCACCAACAGCCCCTTTGCAGTGTTTCAGCCTCTGTCTGGTAGCATCCTTTCCCACTGAGCTGGACTGGGGTGCCTTCTGTACCTGCTTATACCATGGCCTTTCCCCTGCTGGTACTGCTGTTTTAATCCCATCCCTTATCTCAGTCCTGCCTCTGTCCCGTAGCCCTTTGCACTTTGCACTTCTGTGTTTCCCAAACCTGATCCTTCCAACCCCTGAAAAGTGCCTTTTATTTAAGTGAGACATTTCAGGTCTAACACTAAATTGTGCAAGGACGTGGGAGCTGGATCTCTGGAACATGGAATTACTGAGTGAGCTTGTACTTTGAAGGATTGAGCCTAATGCACTCCAATTTTCCTACATTTGCTTTAGTTTGAGCTGTGTCTGCCAGCTCCCCAGTGTGCCTTTAAAAGGCAAGAGGCTGGGGAAGTGCATTTGTGCAGTTGCTGTGCCTGTGTTCGGTGCTGCACGTTCCAGGCAGAGCCCACAGGCAGCAGTCTCTGACCCAGCACTCTTCAGGCTCTGGGTTTACAAACCTCAGAGTTCAAGCACAAGAGGGAAAAGGAATGCAAGTTTAGGGCAGCTGAGAGCATAATGCACCTGTCTGTGTGCAGAAGCCCCTGAAAGAAGCTCTGTGATTGAGCCTGTTGACATTCAGGTGATGTGCCCAACAAAGAGCAGCCTGCACCTCCAGGAGGGCACACCGAGGTTGGCTCCACAGTTCAAGGGGGAAAAATATGAGACAGTATCACTGAAGTGCTGTTGTAGGAATGTTGAAGCAATGGTCTGCTACTCCACCTGTACAGCTTTAGGACCATGTCAATATTCTTTACAAATGGCTCTTGCTTCTGTTGCACAATAAAAGCAGGGAGGCAGCAGTAAAGTGTTTCTTTTAAAGTGGGAGGCAATTGTTTGTGGAAAGATGCTAGAGGAACAGTCAGATGTACATGAAAAAACTGGCAACGCATGATTTTCATTCTAAAACTCAACAAAAAGCAATGGAATGATTCTTTAGCTAGCTTTGTACCTGGGTGAATCCCAGCTTTCACTATTTGAGTATTGCTGGGAGGATTATTTAGCCAATGGAAATAATCCTGAACACTTCCAAATTCTTCAGCTAAGTGCTGAGGAAGTTGAGTCAGGATAAAAGGTCTTGTTACAAAAATAGGTGCTGGCATGGAAGAGGGATTCCAGCCCTTGGAGTTCTGCCATATACAAATTTCTCATGTTCAGGGGATCTGTTTCACTCAGACTGAGTCAGAGTTATTTCATAAGTTTTAACTGTTGCTTACACAAACTTCTGAGGGTAACCTACTGCAGAGTTGCAAAATAACCAGTGTTGTAGGGACCCTGAGGCTCAGCTCCTTCCCTGTGAAGCCTGCAGAACCAAGCCACAGGAGGAGCAGCGTTTTGCACTGCAATGTATAACACGAGTGATAACGAAAGATGCTGTCAGGAGATGTTAGTGGGCCAGAGGAAATTAAGAACATTGTTCCTGGAAACAGAAAGAGGAGCTCATTAGAATGGATCCTGTTGATAGGAGGCTTTGGGAAAAAGAGCACACCTTTTCAGAAGACATAAGAATACTTATGAGAGCCACTTGCCTTCCATATCTATCATTAACTGGTGTTTGGGATTTTGAAACAGCACGGATGCAAATCCTCAGAGCCTCTCACAGTGGCAGAATGGAACACAGAGAGGAACTCAGGCTAACAGCAATGGTGACACCAGATCATCACTTCTGTGGCTGAAGAATAGCAGATATACAGTGCTACCACAGGAGATATTTGATTCCATTCCTCTGGAACCACATTTTGTAGGTGGGATCTTAGACCCAAACTGGCTCCACACTGCCATGGGACTCAGGAGAGACACTGCAGTCACCTACCTGTGACAGAACTTTTAACGATGGCCAGCAGGTTTTGGTCTTAAGTGAATTACAGGATGTTCTTCCCCATCCCCTGGGGCTCTCACACCCATGTGCTACCTCTACAGAACGAGGCCTTTTTCCCCAGGGGAGCAGAAAAGAAAATACCCTTCACACAATTCTGCTTCGCCCATAAGGGCATCAGCCAGGCATGACGTATTCATGGCAACTAACAAGGTTTGTAAATATACCATGTCTAGGAAGTCACTGGTGGCAGATGTTTTTTCTCCCTCACTGCACACAAGCCTTGTAAGCACGAGCACCCTTTCAGCATAGTAGCAAAGGAAAAATACGGTGATGTCTTGCCTTGGAGAGAGAAAAGGCATTGTCTAGAGATGAGCAACTCATGCTGGTGGGGGGGAGCTCATTTGGAAAATTAAACATGACCTTTTAAGCAGAAAATGAATGGATGTGGAGCAGACAGCCCATCAGCTGTGTGAGACAAAAATGTTGCAATCTGGCTAAAAGCACCCTGTGCTTTTTTTGAACTCTGGGTACTATAAAAAGCCATGGGCACGTGGTTTTGCCCTGTTCCTCTGAGTATTGATATATGCAACCGTTGGCAACAAAGGAAGCAGCGCTGTCTAATAATAAACACGTTGCATTCTCAGCACTTGATGGAGAAAATTGGGCCCTGGCTCTATCAATACAGTTGCATGAGCCTGACTTTCTGCTGTCCCCACCCTGAAGGTCCCTACATGCCCTTGTTCCAGTGGCTACAGCTCAGTCAGCTCTGAAACCCCTCCTTGGAACCCTGCAGGCTCCCCCAGCAGATGCAGAGCCTTGGCTTCCACTGCAGACTGAGCTTCATCCCTGACTCCTGGCACACCTGGGCTCAGCCTGGGTGTCACAAGAGCACAGTCAGGATGGGTGTGAGAAGCTCTCTGGCTCCTGGGGCCAGTGCAGCTGTGGAAGATGAGCAAGTGCTCTGTGTCTCTTAAGAAGAGCTCCTTCTAGGAGAACAGGACCCAGGGCTGAAGGAGACCTCAACATCTGCAGAGCACAAGAGGTGCACAGTCATTGCTGATTCCACTGAAGCACTTGAGGTGAAGAATGAGCTGCAGAAGTCTCCTGCTGCATTGTAGAAGTCATGTCTGCCTTCTCCAAGGTTCCCATCCACATGACAGCCTCTACTGACCTCTCCTTGGATGTGCTATGACCTTCCTCCAGAGGTGAGGGGCTGCTAGTGAGCCAAAGCTGTCACACACTGTCAGCTTGGAGTTTTCCATTGCCCTTTAGGTCTGCTGCTGCCTCCATCTGTCAGGGCCATTCAGCTGCTGCATTTTGTCACAGTCTCAGCCTCTTGGCTGAGTAAGCAGTTGCCTGGAAATGTCAAAAACCCCCAAACTAGAGGCTTCCCATTCTGCCTGTGCTTCTCATCCCAGACAATCTGTGAAAGAACACAACCTTGTGGCTATGCCTCCAGCACCTGAGACCAGGGGACAGCATGCTGCTGTACCTTCTGCCACAGCAACTCACAGCAATCTTTTGATTTCAGGCTGCCCACCTTTTTTAATAGTGGGTTTCATTCATCCAAAGTTGCACGGCTGGAGGAGCCCACACTGACACTGGTTTGGAGACTCCATTTGTACATCAGGTTTTGGTTTACTGTCACTCATCACACCTTTAAAGTGAAGCCAAACCATTCAAGGAATGCACAGGCTTGGTGCCCTCCTCTGTACAGCCTGTGTAACACTGGTTTCCAGGCTTCCAGAAAGAAGAGTTTGCTGGGGAAGAAGGCCAGGAATGTGTCAAAGCATCAGCCTTTCATTTCTGTGCTTACCTAAATGGAAAAAAAATGTAAAATAATGTTTAAAATGCTCTTAAAAATACCAGGCATGCTCTTTCTGCTGACCTTGCATGAA
This sequence comes from Haemorhous mexicanus, assembly GCF_027477595.1. Taxonomy (NCBI): domain Eukaryota; kingdom Metazoa; phylum Chordata; class Aves; order Passeriformes; family Fringillidae; genus Haemorhous; species Haemorhous mexicanus. Next base: position 114,143,262 of record NC_082342.1, on the reverse strand, counting down.
AATGATAATCAAAGAGCCTTTGTAGTTTACAGCCTTTTTTATTTACAGTTCTCTCGTATGGAGATAAAATACTTGTTGGTACAGTGAGTGACAGGGAGAGAAGTGATACTAACAGGCTTCCAATGATGTCATCCCAGGAGAAAAAAGGGAGAAAAAGAACCAGCTGAAAATTAAATACAGTAATAGAAACGTTTCTTTTCATATTAAAATGTTGAAAATATGGACATGTAGAGCAGTATCACTGCTAGGTATAAGTCAGCATAACCTTGCTGACATCAGGGATGCTATATGCCAGTTCACACTATCCAAAGAGCTTTTCCTTTAACTACATTCTGCTTTTAGCCAATGAATTCCCAAGTATAATTTCCAGCCTGCAACTGGACCGTGTGTGCAGGTTTACAGCAGTGATAAACCAAGGGAGTGGGGGATGGCTTCCTGTTTGAGAAGAGACTGCTCAGCCGTGCCTGCCTACAGTGTGTCTCAAGAAAACAGTAAAAATGTTTGTCATTTCAAGCAGTAATCCATTAGCTGAGAGGTGGGTGCATAAATATCATCCTTATCTGGCAGACAGAAAAACTGCATTCCTGCAGGACGTAGCAGGTCTGTGGCAAACACAGCCAGACCTCTGATATTCCCTCTGCCTACCCCAATCCTGTGACTTCAGCTCACAGTGCTGTCAGAAAGGGACTCAGAGAAGCAGCACTTTACCTTGAAACAGAGCAGGTTGCACCAGGCACAAGATATTAAAAGAAACACAAACCAAAAGGCAGAATGCACTCCGTGCCCCTGCAATGTCTCTGCTTATTCACAGACCATTTCAAATCAGCCAAGTTAAACACTGCCCTGCACTATCCCCACACTCAGTACATTTCCCAAGGACACAGTTTAAAGGCTTTCATCAAGGCACAGCTTAATTTATTTGTTTGCTTCTCTCCTTGCTCAGGAGAAAGCATTTTTGTTTAAATGGGGAGAATAAATAGTCTCCTGACCCTTCTGTCTGCAGCACATGCTCCTGCACTGCCCTGTGTTTATGAGGCTAATGGGGGAGAATGCTGTAGGAGGCCCTTGTTAAAACACTGGCAGTGCCTTCCCTTTTGTAGCAGGACGATTTGGGGATGCAGCTTTGTGTTTGCAGAAGCAGGAAAAGGAAGAGGAGACTAATAAAAAAATACCCATTATTGGAGCTTTCTGTGCATGAGGACAGACGGGCAAAATGCAGGGAAGACAACAAATACCTTGGAATAAAGAGCCCATGATGGAGATAAATAATCATGGGGCTCATTCAACAAGAGCCTGCTGTTTAGAAATCCACTGGAACAGCTGCAGCTTACACGTCATTATACTTCTGATCAGTGAACATTAGGAGCCTTTTTGTGAGTCCCTTGTTTGTTATATCAATCATTGCAAAACAGACTCTACAGACATAAAACCACACAGGAAATATGGGGACTTCTCCTCACCCCAACTTTGCCAGTCAGTCTCCATTTTACTCTTTTTAACTCCACCCCTTTATTTTTTTCTCTAGTGTTATGGGGTTAAAGGTACATCTTCCTCATCAGACCTGCATGTTTTTAGTTTTGCTGTTTAAATCATCTGTTAGTAGAGTTTGATATCATATCACACCTTCTGGCTTGGGAGACACTCATGGAAACCTGGAACTATAAAGGCAGGGTCTCAGGTCTTGCATATCAAGCTTATTTCTGCACTTATTTATGGCCCTTGCAGTATCTTGGCAGTGTGTCAACATGCTGTGCAGGAAAAGATGTTTTTCCCTCCTCTAATTCTTTTGGGAATGCAATAAAGGAAAATGCCATATCACTGAGAATAGAGGGGAAGAAGGCCCCTGGATTTTCCTGCGAGAAGAAAGGTGCATCACTCCTGCACAAACAAGGAGAAAAAAGGAATAAAGAAAGAGCTGGGGCCCCAACAGCCTTCTTCTTGTCACAGAGAAATTCTTCAGGTTTTGGCTATAGGGCTGGGTGAAAACCATTTGTGCCCCTAAATGGAGTGACAAATAGGCATACCCATGATGTGGGCTTGCTCCTGCTTTCCTCATGGTGGTGGCCCCTTGTTGGCGATGGAGAGAGACGAGGAGACCGATGGTGATCAGAATCCGATTTTATTGTGGGACAAAAATGCTTTACACTGTTTCAGGGAGACAAGTCATGTGTACTACAATGATTAGCTTAAAATCACAGACACAAACTTATGCATATAGCAACATCTCTGGCTCGCAGAGTTTAATGGGATTTTCTTTTTCCGGTAAACCTGTCTGATTAAATCTTCTTGCAATCTAGCTCTAATTTTTAAAGTTCCGTTTGCTTTTGCCAAGGTATCCTGTTATCAAATCTCTTATGCTAACCAGGTCCAAAGTCCATCATCTGTCTTGTGTTCCCCCAACATTCCAACAGCCCCTGAGCCACACCTGGTGCCTACACACATCAGCCACACCAGTGACCTGCAGCTCCTGGGTGGAGGTTGCAGTGACTGAGCCTCCCCCAGCAGGTGCTATGTTGGACAGGAGGGGGCAATGGAACTGTTCCCACTGCCTTCTTCCTGCTGCTCATGGATGTTTATTTGTGAGTCGGCGTTGCTGTGGCCCCTCTGCAGCCACAGACCTTCTGTCAGAGAACCACAAAACCACAGAATCTGCTGAGCTGGAAGGGACCCAAAAGGACCATGGAGTCCAACTCCCTGCCCTGAACGGCATCATCCTGATACTCCTCTGAGATGTGTGGGGTCTTCTGTAGGCACAGCCAGCTCTCATGGAGTGAGGTGGGTCCAATTATTCCTGTAAGGTTTTCTGTGGATCCTCATTGGCTTGATTGTTCAAATACCGATACAATTCCAGTAAGCCTCAGTTTCTAAACTGGGTCTTGATTTCCAAACTGGTTGCTAGTTCCAGATTTGCTCCACCACATTCTGATCCCATACCTCCCTTGCCACCTCCTCTTCACAGTTTCTGAACAGAAGGGAAACCAGGGTGTGCTGACTGATGGTGACAATGACATGTTTTGGGCTGGCACATGGTTCGGACCTCTGCAAAGGCTGGGATGTTCTGTACCATACTCTAGAATGCTCCTGTGGATGCAATCTCCATGGATTAATCACATCTTTCCACAACAGAATCTTAATTGCATGATTCATCTCTCAATATCTCCCGTGAGATCTCTTACTTTGTTTCCCACAACCTTTCCTTGCACATGCTTTGATAGAACTGTATTCCAAGGTAGCCTTTATCCTGCCAGGATGGAGATAACTGAACATGTGCATCCTGTGCCTGAGAGAGATCCCTGGAGCTGCTGGAACTTGTGCCCAGGTGTGGAAAAAAGATGCAGAAGCAGCAGGAGGCTCCATGTCCACTGGGCTGGCCAGTGCCTGCCACAGTGAGGACCATGTCCTGTGCACAGTCTGGAGACTACGTTGTGTGACAGGAGGCAACTTCCAGCCCATCCAGGAGAAAGATGGGAGAAGGGAAATCCTTTCTTAAGAAAGCTTTTGCTGCAGCAAAGCAAAGCTCCGTGAGGGACACCAAACACCCATTCCACTCTGGCAGTCTGTTGCTTCACTGATGGATGAGACATCTCTTTGCCTTTTGTTCTGTTTTGTTTAACAACAGTTCCACTTCTTCAGGAGCAGAGGGGAAAAAACAGTTTCTAGCACAGCCAGTGCAGGTGTGGTGTAGAACCCAGAGATCTCACCTGGCCATTCTCCAGCTCTGCCTGATTGGCTGGACAGGGTGTGGCCCTTCCCTGGCGCAGGGACATCTCTGCAGTGACAGAAGAGACTTGTGCTCTCTGCTCTGTGCTGGCCACTGCTCTGCTCATCCTGCTGCAGGCACATGGACATGGCTTTAAGTGTGGGATCCTTTGGATGCTGAACTCCTCCTCCAATTTCCTCTCTCTCCTAGACTATTAACTTCCCAACAGTGTGAGGGTGACAAGGCAGCCAATCTAAGCAGGAACCTAAGCATGAAGTCAGTGGTTAACTGTAGCTGAGCAGGCAATCCACATACAGAAACGTACCATGCTGTGTTTCCAAAATGTTTAAGATCCTGTGTGAGATAACATAATATTACTTAGAAAAATGATGTGATATAATTAAAAAGGCCTCCTCCTCTACTCTCCCTGTCTGCTATTGGTTGTTCCCTGCTCTCCTTGGAGCTCCCTGGCAACACAAGAGCAAATAAGCAGCATCAATCACTTACATTCTCTTTGGTTTTCTTTTTCATCCTTGTTGTTTAATTTAAAAATGCCCCAAAGTTGTTATTGTGTTCCCCCACTCCTAATAAATAAAAAAACCCTGAATAAATAAAAAAATCACAAATTAGTCCTGACTTGCTTGCAACCTGCCTGACTAAATATCTCAAGCAGCAGTGTTCCAGCCATCACATCCTGAGTCCCTGACACCAGAGCTATTCCCAACAACAGCGCAGGAATAACTTCAGCAAGGCAGATAGCTTCTCCTGGAATCATTCATAAAAATGATTCATTATTTGGGAGGGCAAGTAAGGCCACTGAGATCTGCACTTTCTGCTCAAGAAAGAAACTCTACACACTGTGTTAACCCTCTAGAATACAGTCTCATACATACCACTAGCAATGGCTCATAATTAAACTTCTTGTGTCTCACTAGAAAACTACCCCAGGGAATTTTCTAGAGTTGTTTCATTGTCATTGATTTTTGCCCTAGCTAAATTAAAAAAAAAAAAATAATGATCAAGCAAATACAGACTTTCTGAAGAAGATAAATATTGCAGGTCAGGAATATTTTCTTACATGGCTAGGAAAAGTGAAACATATTATGCAAAATGGAAAGTGGTTGTCTTGTGGGCAGTGTAGGAATAATTAGGAAACTTTAATTCCATAGCAAAAAACCCTCTTCTGTACTGGAGAGCTAATGAACTGTAATTCATGGTAACAGTGTTAGGCCAAAGTCTCAAAATCCACAGAATTTCTCCCTTCAAGCTGCTTTATGCATCCTGAACACCAAGACAGAAGGACATGGGAACTGGGAAACCTGATCCTTTGTCCTCCTGTAAGTCTCTGTGGCTTCTCCACAGCTGACCAGGGAGGTTGCTGGTGATGCCCTGTGAAGGCTGACCTAGAACAGAGACTAGACAGAGCTAAAAAATAAAGTAGGGATTTATGAAGAGGCCTCAATAGATCCACCTTGGGCAGCACAAACCAAAATAGACACAAAATGGTTGAACAGTGATGGGATCTCACACTTTTATAAGTTTTGGTCCATTTGCATATTGGAGCTATTTGTTCAATTACAGCTTTAGCCCATGAAGTCCCATCCTTCTTGTTTTTCTCTCTTCAGTCCACGTTGTTTATGCTCTTGGGCCTGAGGCTTGGATCGTTTGTCCTTGGTCCGCAGCTAGTGAAGAAATTGTTTTGTCTCCCTGCTCTATGAAGAGAGCTTACTACCCCCAATATGAAGCTTAGACTTACACACTAAAGCAGAACGGAATGTGAACAATATAAAAGCTGAAACCTGAGGCATCACTGGTGGGGGTGGCACATGCCACTGGCCATCCTCACTGCTGAAATTGTGGAGACCTAAGGAGAACTACAGGGCCTGACCCAGAGATGACCCAAATCAGGAGACTGATTGCTTCAAGTAGACTTGGGGAAAAAAAAAAAATTGCTGCTGTCATGGTTGAACGTGGTGGGCAGCTCAGCCCCACACTGCTGTTGTCATCATATTGCAAAAGTTCCATATCTTCTTGGTGAATTCTTATGGGCAGCTCCCCAGAGCACTGACTCCTTCTTCACAGCACAGCCAACAAACTCCAGCTCTTTCCTCACTCAGCTAACCCACTCTTTTGTAGCACTCTTCTTATTGGACACAGCTGTGGCCTGTTAAGGGTCTGTTCATAATCTTTGGTGATTTGTACAGCTGCAGCTCCTCAGGTGTGAGACTACCTTCTGCACTACCTTTATTTTCCTACATTCTATCCCTCCACACCCAGCCACTTGCTCGTCCCCTCTCACAGGTAGGATGTGGGAGAATCAGAAATGTCAAAGTGCAAAAAACTGTGGGTTGAGCCAAAGGCTAATTTAACATGTGAAGAAAAAGCTGCCCATGCCAGCAAAGCAAAGCAAGGAATCCACTCCCCCTCCCCACCTGCAGATGGGTGTTCAGCCATCCCCAGGGAACCCTGCTCCATCACTCCCAGCTTGGGAGGACAAACAGCATCACTTGAGCAGCCCCCATTTCCTTCTCCCCCAGCTCTGCCTGCTGCCCAGGGTGCCATGTGGTGTGGGGTAACCCCTGGGTCAGCTGTCCCAGCTGTGAGCCCTCCCAGCTCCTCGTGCAGCCCCAGCCTCTTGACAGAGGGGGGGTGAGAAGCAGAAAAGGCCTTGACTCGTGGAAGCTGCTCAGCAATAACAAAAACATCAGTATGTTATCAACACTGTTTAGCATCACATACCCGAAACAGCACAGCACTGTGCAGAAATTTAACTCTGTCCTTGCCAAAGCCAGTCCAGCTGGGAATAGCTGAGCTGTGTCTAGACTTCCTAAACACCTGTGACAGCTATTCTGATGTGTAGTTTGAGAGCATGGGGACTCAGTCCCCTGCTTCCCAGACCTTCTTGTCAGGTTCCCAGGGAGCCAAAGCAACCAAGGCAAGCATTGATAGGGTCAGGTCGGAATGCAGTCACTTTTCTGCGCTGGGAGGCAAAGCAATCTCCTGCCCTGAGGTTTTTGGTGTCCATGTTTGACCTTGCAGGCATTTCCCCCTGCCTGTTCCACCCAAGTGGGATACTTTGGGATGGATGTGTAATTCCCTGGGGTGGTCACTGCAGACAAGCTGATTTAGCAATATTCAGAGAGGGGAGAGTGTCTATGAGGATGTGTCCCTAAGAAAAGCTTTGCAGGCAGTCTATTCATATCTTGGCATAGCTTCCATTAGCTGCTAATTGCCCTGCAAAAAGATTACCTCTGTGTTTCTCAGCCTTTTCCATGCTGTGAGCATGGAAAACAGATTTTTCAAACATGTTTTCATGTTTGAAAACAGCTGAAGTTTTTTTACACCCCCTCCCTGACACATCTCCCAGGAAAATAGAAGCTATGGGGAGTAACCCATCCCCTGCTGCAGGCTGGAGCCCAGACTCCAAGATGGGACATTTGCATGACTTTCTAAACAGCATTTTAATACTGCAGCAGCAGTGGTGGTATGTGGAAGAGTTTTGCTCTGAAAAATGCTGCCTCAGAGGAGACATGGTCTCATCCTGCAATCCAACACACCTCCAGTAATAGCTGTGACCCTTAATGACAGAATAGTTTGGGTTGGGAGGGACCTTAAAGGTCACCTACACCAACTTCCAGCAGTCTCTGGGTTAACACCACTTTAACCAACATTTGCACAGTGTCCTTGGGAGCCCAGCACACCTGAGGGAGCAGCAGCACAAACCTGTGTTCCTGTTGGATCCCATGGACAGTGGCTGACTGCTCTCTGCACAGCCATTTAACACCCCTCCTGCTCCAGCTGTGGGAGAAGCAGAGCAAAGCCAGCCTCTCCCACTGCCTCTTCTCCCCACAGGCACAGAAGAGGTGCTCTGCCTCCCCTGCCCTAAGCTGATAGCAATGGTCTCCTTGTCTTTGGAGTGAAAGAAGTGCCAACAAGGCAGCAGTGCTGCCAGCACTGCCTCAGCTGAAGGGTGGAGGCATTGCTCAGAAAGCTGAGCAAGTAGTCCCAGCCATGCCCAGACAGTCTGGCAGCAGAGTTCCCACTGAGATCCTTTATTCCTGTTCTAGGAGATGGAACTGATCTGAGGATTTTGGAATTATTATCATTTGTCGCCAAGATGAGTGGGCAAAGCTTCACAGAAATGTACCTGAATTCTGACACTCCCACAACATCATTCACACACCCCCCTGAAAAGCACATTTATTTCTTCTGTTTTGTTTTGTGTATGAGTTAGACCCAGCCACTTCCTTGGCATCCCATGTGTGCAGGCAAAGCCAGAGCTCACACGAGGGTGGGCTGAGGCTGCACCTCACATCTTAGCTGGTGTGCAGCTTGGCCAAAGGAGAACTGCTTGGGTCACATCTTTTTGTGTTGGTTCAGTTTCAGTTATATTGGAAAATTACAGAGGCAGAGTGAGGACTCATTAAAGGTGTCTTGTTTTGCTTTGATGAAAGTTGTAAACTCTAACTGAAGCATGTCTGTGTAAGAATTATGCAAGCACAGAATGACCAATTTTAGCATGCTTGTGCAACAACGCTTTAGATGCCTAAATTTCTAAGCATCTGGCTTCTCTTCAGGTTGGACATCAGGAAGAATTTCTTAATGGAAAGATTTTTTTTAAGCATTGGGATGTGTTGCCTGAGGAGGTGGTGGAATCATCATCCCTGCAGGAGTGTAAGAAATGGTTGGATGTGGCACTCAGCAAGTGCCATGTGCTCACAAGGATGGTAGTCAGTCAAAAGCTGGACTCAAAGGTTTTGGAGGACTTTTCCAGCCTAAACAATTCTGTCATTGTGTGATTCTCTGTGGGAATTCAGGACATCCCTCTGGCTGTCCTGGATGGCTTGAGCCCCTGCCAGGGGGCTGAGAGACCTTGGCACAGAGCCCAAGACACCTGTGACAGATTATGACCCATGGAAAAAATTACCAACCTTATATGAGGATCTGCCAGCCATGAAAGTGTAAGTAGAGTAATAGTTAGTTTGTCACGGGGTGAGAAATAGATTTTTTGGGTTTTTTAGAAAGGGGGTTCAGGAGGCAAGATGGAGGGATCTGGGCATGTCCAGCCTTTCTTCTTCTTCTTCTTCTTGGCCTCCATCTTCTGCTGGGATGTTGGCACTTTTGGATTGGTTTAAGGTAGTCTAGATATTTAGATTGGTGTCTAATATAGGTGATAGGTATTGGGAAGTTATGGTAAATATTGTACACGTAGTTTTTAGTATAAAAAGATAACACTGCCCTGTGGGCAGGCAGAATGCCTCTATCTGACCTGCTGGACAGACCTTGGCCAGCCAGAGAAAGAATTTTATAGATAAGAAACAATAAACAACCTTGAGAAGGAGAATAGAAGAGTTCTGACTCCTTCTTTGACTGCCGGGCTGGGAAAAGAGACTTTCTAACACACCTCCGGGTGGCAGAAATCTCGAGAATTCTCTTAAGCTAACCAGGACAATTCCCAGCGAAGGTACGGAGGACATCACTGCCTTTCAGCACCTCCTGCAGTGCAGTGCAGCCACTTCCTTCCACACTTACCCAATTAAACTCCTCCTCTGCCCCGGTGGCTGTTTGAAAGGACTGCCTGGGCAGGGAGAGCAGCTGGCTAGGAGTAATGGTGAGGTGAGGGAGGCAGTTCCTCTGCTTGTTTCACATGATGGCAGGCTGTCCAATCTGTCCTTGTAAAAAAGGAGGCAGATGGAGAACAGAAAGATAAAGGGAAATGTCAGTTTAGACTATAAACCTGGTGGCACTTGCAGGTTACACTGTATAATCAAAACAACTGGTGTTGTGCTAACTATCCTTGACAAATAATTGAGGGCTGTTTTAATGCTGCTGCTGGGGTCAGTCTAGGATCCCAGCAGGTCCTGTGCAGGCTGGCAGAAGGAGGGGGGTGCTGTCACTGCTTCCTCAGATCTGCTTTCCTGACTCAGCTCTTGCACAGAAGCCACACGGTGCCTCAGCATCAGCCCTGCTGGGTGGCTCCCAGACTTGCTCCAAGACTTTTTCCTGAAGACAGAGAAGTTGTTGAGCTCATTAAGGCATTTCCTCTCGTCAGAGAGACAGGCTCAGCAGGGAGAGCTGTGTCCCCTGAGCCTGGGTACCCCCCAGGGACTCCTGGAAGCAGAGGTGGCTGTGCTGCCCTCTCCTCCTGCCTTGTACCTGACAGATGAGTGGGTACTGCTGAGCCTTTCCCTGGCAAGGCCAGTCTGGCCGCAGGGCTGCCATGGAGGCACACAAAGCCATGAACCCCAGCATGTCCCTGCACCTGGGACAGGCTCTGTTCCCATCACACAGCTGTGTCTCTCACAGGACCTGTAATTTTTAAGTGCAGATACCAGCATGGCTGCATGTCCATCTATATTCCCCCTCCCTCACACATTTTCACCCACTTTTGTTGGAGCAGAATGGTGGGGCAGGGTTTTACTCTTCCTCTGGCACTCACAGTGAGTGCCCAGCTCACAGGAATGTCTATTGCAGACGTTTCAAATCACAGTCAAAACCCAGGCATCTACTTCAATTTGATTTTAAAAGAAGCCAAGTCCCTTTTCCGAATTACTCAGCTCTCAGATTTCAAAGGCAGGGAGCAGACCGCATGTGCAACCATCCTGTTTTATTCACTGCCTGTAATTTGTGGTGTGGCTTCTGCTCCCGGTGTCAGGGAGTAACTTTTCAAAGGGAATTAAACAGCAAGCACTGAGCGCCTCTGGGTGAACAAGCTGTTTTCTTTACACCTGGAGACATTACAAGAGAATCCCAGCCTCTATTAACACAAGTGCCGAGCTTTCATGGTGGCAGAGGAAAGCTTTTGAGTATGAACTCTCACTGCTCAGGAACAAAAAGTCAAATGAGAAACATGGAGAATATATCAGTCACAGAAAGCCCATTAGTGCAGGCACGGAGGGATGCAAACAGGATCCAACAGTAGCCTGTTTGTAAATATTTGTAAACACTGTTTCATATCACTTGGGTATTGCAAATCTCTAAATTTTTGCTTTCCCAGAATTCCTGCTCTCTCCTGAAAACTCCCATTGGTTTCAAGCTGGCATCTCTCAAGGTCACACTGGTCTGCTATTCACTATTAAAACCACCTCCCATGGAAGAAACCATTAAAAGCATCAGGAATCGGATCACAAGCCATTTACTGCAGAGTGTGTTTCTCCCACTGTGTTTGCTGTGCTCTTAACTGGCACAAAGGGCTCCTGATCCTGAATGGGGCCTCCGGGCGCGATTCTAAATGTTAAACAGTAATTATTTTTTGTTAGTTTTGTTTTAAACAAAACACATGAAAATCAGGGCTTGCAGAACTCCCCAGACAAAAGGCAGCTTGGGTTATCATAAACTGCCTGGGACTGCAGCAGATCATTTGCATTGCCTCCTCTGGCACATTCTGGCTCTTAAGGAGGTCAAACTTGCCTTGGCTTTCCCTAGGAGAAAATGTTGTAATGCTTTGTATGACACATGTTTTTAAAGTAATTAAAAAAATAAATATGACTATCTCTACATAGAGTTTATTTTTATGAGTCTCGGAGAATCGTATTAATTGCTGAATTTATATTTCCATCAGGGTCCATCAATTAAGAGGAATCGGTGGTATTATTATCCTTGTAAAACACCACATCAGTCAAAAACGAAGCAGAGTCAGAGGTCTAACTGTTAATCAGGTCGCATTTCACTTCCTGTTGACATTTTTATTTCCCTTGCAGAAAATATTTGACGTTAAGTCTCTGATTATGAGCGCTATTCACCGGGTGCAGAGCTGCAGAGCAGCAGCCCTGCTGGTGCAGCCGGGAAGAATTCACCGCCAGTCGCTCGCCAGGCACCTCTTTAAGCAGCTCGGGGTGGATCGACAGCTATTCATCTTGATGATGAATGGGAAATCACTCCAAGGTGAAGGTCAGATTTCCATCTGCACCTCAGAAAGCAAGAAACAGGACCAGCAATGGCAGCAGAGGTTGTTCTGTTGTGGCTTTGTTGCAAGCTGAGCAGTTTGAAGAGTTTGGCCAAGGAGGCAAAAATACCATAATGTGATAAATGTGATCAAGTGTTTGCTGCCAACAGGGATTCAGGAGGCTGTGTTGATGACATGGGAGAAGAGAGGAGAGGACAGCTGTGGTCAAGGATTCGCTTTAACACAAGGCAAACAGGGAGGACAGTTTTGTAGTTCAGGAAATTGGCCCAGAGACAGGGAGGCATTCAGTTATTCAGAACCAGATATTCACAGAAATGTCTTGAGCAACCTTGAAGGGGTCATTTAGTTCTCCTGGGGTAAACTGAGCCTCAGAGAGGCATAAAACGTGCCAGCCTGCACAGGCTGGTGTTGGGTGGCTGCTGCACCCTAAGCAATATGGGAAAACCCCTCTCTGCCTCACAAGTTTTTCCTAGTGGACTTGTTAACTTACATCCCAAGAAAATCTTCTGACTCAATGTTCACTATTACCAGCACACCACTGGTTCACAATACAATAAGGAACTGATAATATTTTCCCTTTGTTCACCATATCAGCTGCAACTTCCCAGAGAAGTCTCCAGTCCTGTTGGTGGAATTTGAGTAATGTGCACTGCTCTTGAGATAGCTGACTTATACCTTGAGAACAATCAAACCCAATGTAGCTCATAATCCATTTCTCTCCTCTTCCCTCTTTGCTAATGTCTCCTCTCTCTGTTAATTTTGTCTCATTTATAGAAATAAAGAGATGCTTTATTTGCCATTGCTCCTTTCTGATACAAATACCACCACTACCACCCCCCCCATTAATGTTTTTTCTCAGAAAACAATGCAGAACATTGATTATAGATGTTTGTTAACAGTCATAACACTGCAATGGAAAAAAAATTTCTTTATTAAAAATACCACTTGCACCAACATCTGCAAAGGAGAGTCCAGTGTAGACACACAGTGGGGCTCAGCCAAAACCAGTAACTTTCTAAAACTATTGTTCGTGTTTTAGCATTTAATTCACATTTTTCAAACTTGGAATAGTCTAACTACCTCCCCAAGATACTTAAAAAGGGGAAGAAACTACACATTATGTCCTTTTTCTCAATCAAACTATGTAAAAGCTTCAACTCTCATTAGGAAGCTGAATTTTCCACCTGAAAGGTCTGTAGAGAGATGTCAAGAGACATTTCAGAGACAACCAAAATCCTCCATTCCTGTGAGCTTGGGTGGAATTAGATCAATGCTGAGGTGCAAAGTCCATTTCTACGGAGTGTAACACACCTGCTGGAGATATTCTGTTAGCAGCTAAATCTACAGACCTTTTCTCTTTCTCCTGACACAAAAGGCGTGTTTGAGTAATACTAATTCTCAGATAAGCAGATATTTCCTCTTATACATATTTGCTTTTTGTGGGGCGTGTGGCATTTTCTCTGCAACAGCAGTCTCAAAACTTCTTTGGATTGCTCTCTACACTCCCAGTTTGACAGCACTGCTTTGAGACCACTGTGACTCAGAATAAGTTCAGATTTTTATCAGATTCTGCACTAAATCTTTATTTTGCTGAATATTTTACAGGTTAGAGTATGTGTGTTGGAGCGGAGGGCAAAGAGAGCTGTCACTTGTGGCTGGTGGGGTGAGTGTGAGAAAGCACGGCATTGATGAGGCCAGTGGGAGTGCTTGAAATCACTCTGCAGTCCTGGAACACTCAGGAGGTTTCTGGCTGACTTCCAGCCCCTGGACAGAGTCAGCAGAGAGGGTCCTTTCCTCCTCATTTAGAGCGAGTCCTTCATTCGTATGCCCCAGGTGTCAACATTTTGGCACTCCTTGTGCTGAGACAAAAAGCAAACCAAATCCCCTTGATGTACACAGTCTGTCTCATGAATATAAAGACAAATGTGGGCAATTAAAACCTCCAATGTAAATAAACATTTTAGCAGAGCTGATCCACTGTTGAGCAACCAGTTGGCTCCCAGTGCTGCTGTGGCTCTCCAGTGTTATTTGGGTTGTGTGTCCTCAAGGCCCTCTGAGTCCCAACTTCAGTATTCAAAAGCCACCAGCCTGAAATCTCCTCCTGATACAGGTGAAACTCTGGGTAAATATTGACATCTCCCACCAAAAACTTCTGTACCAAAAAAAAAAAAATCTCTGCAATCTCATTGGGAAAGAAAAGAGTGTGTTCCTTTCCTTTCTAATATTGCATAACTGCAGCTGAGTGTGAAAGGAAAGAAAGTGCATGTCTATGTTTTTCCCTGTGCATTACCTTCAGAGAAAAGACAGGGTTCCTGTTACATCTCTTGCTGCAGCGGGTGGAGTGAAATGTGGTTTTTTTCCCTGTGTATGACTATAACTTCTGAAAAGCTGCCTTCCCAAGTTGATCAAGCAAGTCATGAAAAATGGTCTGTTTATAAAAATGATGATTCTGATCGAGTTAAAGCACTGTAAGGCAGGCAGTACTGTCCCTAAAGAGAGAAAAATAAAGGCTTTATGGAGAAATATCTTGTTTTCCTAATAGCTTGGTTTGGAAACAAGTTTATAAAACACATTAAAATCCCCCAGGGGCTTGAGAACTGCAGTGTTTCTGAACAGCCACATTTACCTTGACCTCACAGCTGTAGGATAAGGAAAGATTGCTTTCTTTTTTAGCCCCAGGAATACATACTTGGCATTTATTTAGCACTTGCATCTTAATAGCTCTAGAACCACAAATCAAGAATCCTTGCAGCCCAAACAGAGCAGCAGGTTCAGGCACCTTTACTACGACCTGTCTTTCACCCCTTTCCTCATCTGCCTGAATGAAAACCAGCCCTGTGGGGCTCTTGCCAGAGTTAGAAATTTTCCACAAGAATCCAGCAGGATACTCAGAGACATAGGCCAGTTGAAGAAAAAAAATGTTTCATGGAGGTTGCAAAGAACAATTTTAATTTTGATCATTTTCATAGTACTGTTAAATTTAAGGGCTATGGCATGGAGAGACAGGATTTCCATTTGTTTGTGGTTTGTGGTTTTTGTTTGTTTGTTTTTGTTTGGAGTAATTTTGTTTTTGTTTGTTTATGTTTTTTAAAAATTTTTATTTTGTTTTATTTGACCATCACATTTTGTAATCCTGTTGTCTGCTTTTAAACCTTAGGAAGATCTTGGCTCACCAAGTTTTTGCCTCTCACCAGTTTATTATGCAAAGTACTTGGGAAGCAAAACATGAAAAGGAGAAACAGGGACCAGTAGGTGCACAAGCCAAAAACCAGACCCTATCAGGTTTTTAAATGGATCAGCTTCTCCCCTGTCTCTTGCTGCCCTCACTAATGCATTGGGATTCTTATTTTATTATTTTGACTCAGCAAATTAATGGGAAAGTGGCTGAATGTCAGACTAGCAAGGGAGATTTCTTAGTGTCTGTTCTGTAAAGTGACAGTGCTTTATTTCCTTGACCACACCACCAATGCTCAAAGTGCCTTAGGGGCATCGTAATCACTAAAGAAAAATCACACAAGTGAAGAGTGCATTTTGGTTACCAGAGGGTCGGTCAATGTCCATCCAGTGTTCCCATTGTCCTGGCTTGTAAGATATGTTTTGGGGGAGTTTATTCTATTTGCCATCTGTCAGAGCTGGGGCAGTTATCCTCTGTTAATTGGGCAGTTTTTTTTCTTTATCTCTTCCACAACAAATCCTCCCTCCAGGAGATCTCTTCTGCTCATGGCCAGTGAGTGTCCTTGCATGGCTGATGAAATTCCATTATCCCACTGGGAGAGGCTCTGCCCAGGGGAGGAGCCAAGCATTCCTACCTGGATCCAATCTGAGGTTTGGGACACCACAGCAGCCTTTGCCCACTGCATTCCCAGAGGAGAAGCTTTCTTCTCCCCTGCACTCCCAGAGGGACAGCAGGCCCATCTCCAGCAGCCCTGGAGCTCCAGAGGAAAACTCCCCCCCTGTGCAGGATCCCTGATCCAGCAGAACCACAGCTGGCACTGCAGGAGGGCTGAGCCCCCCTGGGATGGGACTGTGCCACCACCCTGAGCCCCCCTGGGATGGGACTGTGCCACCACCCTGACACACAGGGGGCCAGGGCATGCTCTGACTCTGTCAGTAGGGGTTTTTTGTTGTTTGAACTATTACATTTGTATTTTTAGTTTTCCTAGTAAAGAACTGTTATTCCTATTCCCATATCTTTGCATGAGAGCCCCCTTAATTTGAAAATTATAATAATTCAGAGGGAGGGCGTTTACATTTTCAATTTCAGAGGAGGCTCCTACCTTCTTTAGCAGACACCTGTCTTTTCAAAGCAAGACACTCATGCTCACCTAGAACAAGAAATGCTCATCAAACAGGGTAAAATGTGGGCATTGGTGTGTTCCTGGAGCTCTCACCTGCTCCGTTAGGCTCACATTAGAGGAGCAGTTTGATTTCTTTCCAAGAATGGCACAGCATTGTGGGTGTGGGATGCCTGGAAAAAACACTGCCTCCAGACTGGAGGAGCCAGCTGCTGCTGAAGGGGGCTCTGAGAGGTTCATGGGTGTTTTCTGCTGCCTGAGTATTCTGTGGGTAAAGACCAGAGGAAGGGAATAAAGTCAAAGGAAATTTTAAGGAGAGTTCTCTCTTCATATATAAGGAGAATACAAGGTGGGAGATAATGGAAGTTGTAGTAGTAATAATGATAATAATAATGACAACAATAACAATCACCTTTTAGAATAGCCATGAAGAATTTATCTAAAAAAATGAGTGCACAGCAATACAGACTGTAAGATAGGGCTGTCATTTAATTTTCCTAGTGACTAGACCTTGCACCCCATTTTCATTCCCAAGTATGTCTTTTTAGTTTTATACTTTTAACCATTGGTTTAGATTTATAGCAGCTTAGAACACTGGAATCTCAAATCATGATGAGAATCCCTCTGATATTAACTCCATATGGATATTAACCTTCAATTATAATGCACTGTTTCACCCTACTGAACCATTATACTGAATTTTGAAACACAGACTACTGGAAAAAAGGAAAGCTTTTTTTTTTCATATTAATTTTTCAGGTGTAAGACACCATTTTAAAAAAATGATGCGTATAAAAATAAAAAATTGTCCAGTCATCCTATGCATTATATAGTACTTAACTAAGAAGAATAGGCATTGACTATAGATTTTAAAACTCAGTGGATCCCTGAGAGCCACTATGTAATCTTACGAATGCAATTATGATTCAAAGCAAATGTTAAAATCAATGTCTTTACGACTCATCATCAGCAACACATCCCTCAGAAGAGAGAGCTGACGATGGAGTTAACTGATGGATGCCTTTCCTGTAATGCTGCTCAGGGCAAATAATTTTACAGCACATTCCAGAGTGCTGAATGACCCGGAGAGACGACAAACCCCTTTGTGAATCCTCTGGGAGCTGAACCAGGGAAAGGTGGAAATTACCAGCAAAAAATCTGACTTGCTGAAAAAATTGTTACATTTTTCTCAGCCTGATCCTCTACACTCACCAAAATGAGGATGGTGCTGCAGCAGCCTTCCCAGATTAAATCAGATGACAAAGAGCTGTGCTGAGGAACTGAAAGTGTGTGAGTTCATCCTGCTTTTACCTACATGCAGACACTGTACTCTGAAAATCTCTGGACTCCATCCAAAAATCTTAAAGGTGGTAGTACAGCTTAATCCTTCAGGGCATTCCTTTAGCCTAGCAAGCTTTGACCCTTTTCAGCAGATTTACAGGAAGTTATAGCTTGACTTCTTCCATATATGGCATGCACTTGGTAGTCTTGGTCACCTTTTTGTGACAGTTTCTTTCCACAGCTGTGTCCTTTAGATCAGAACACAGGTTGTAAGAGAGATCTTTGCAGCCTTGCAGGGACCTTTAAAGATCAAGGAACAGGGGAGCAGAGGGCTTGGCACCCTTTGGGCTGCTCTACAGGTGCAATGTGAGGAGTATTGAAGGGATACAGGCATCCTTGGGGCTGGAGGTGGTGGGGTTTCTTTCCAGTCTGAGATTTACCCTTGCTCTGGTCTCTAGCTTTAAAGGAAAACCCTCCCTGCTTTTTATATTTAATGAGGAGGGGGAGACATAGGTCCTGGGAAAGACCTTATCAGCATGGGCTTTCTGAACACCTTGGCTTGAGCGTTGTTGGGAGTTTCTAAGTAGGTGCAGCTGCTGCCTCCCATCGATTTCAGAGCATAGGCTACGGGTCAGAATTGCTGTTTCCTCTGAAATAGGCATGCACTGGATGCTTTCAGGAATGATGTGCTGCTTGTCTGCCGTGCATCATCTGCACTGGATACTTAAAGAACAAGTGAGACAGTGCCAGGATGGTTTACTAGGGCTCATGGAGGGAGGCTGACTTACCTTCACAGATTTCAGGGGAATTTCCCTTGGAGATCTGAGATGAAAACCCACCTGCTCCAGCAGAGAAAAGAGCTTTGCTATAAGTTTCTTTACAAATAGGTGAAGACTGAGGTGAAGACTATTGGGAACTGTGCTTTGGAAATCATGAGGATGCCTCAGAACACAGCAGGCAGGACAGGGGTGGCTCTGCCCACCTCCAGAGGTCACCTGGTGTGGCTGCCACCGTAGTCAGAGGTAATTTATCCTTTGGGATGATTGATGCTGCCTTGGGATAGGCGTGACTGGGAGGATTTCTTAACAAGAACATGGTTTGGTTTGTTTTCACCTACAGCAACCTTCATTTTCCTATGCTTTCTTTCTGTCAAACACATGATGGCAATGTGAAAGAGTGTGAGGAGCGAGCTGAGCCTCCAAAACCAGACTTTGACACACACACAGAGCCTTGAGAGCCCTTTTTTGCAGTGGAGGCACCTCAGGAACACAGGCTGCATTTCTTGTTTGTTCTCAGCCTCCTGCTGGCCTCTATTTCTTGTTGGCTCCTCAGCAGCTCACCAGAGGCCAGCTGGGGAGCAGTGGCTGATTGCAATCAGCAGGTGGGAAATGCAGTGTCTCAGAAGGGAATTGCCTCCAACTTTCAGACATGTTCTGGGAAATGGGGAGCATCCAGAAAAAGAGAGAGTCCTTAAACCTGGACTTCTGTGAGAAGCAGTACTTGAGAAAGACATCGGTGCACAGGACAAGTCCTATTTGCTTTTACAAGAGTTATAATGGAAGGATTTACTGTTAACAGGTGGGAATCTTTCAGCACTCACCTCTGGTGGCTTCCAGCGGCAGTCTAGTGTCACTTGGTGCCTCGTTGCCATGTTTTGGGAGGTTTTTTGCAAGGTTGTAAGAAGCATCCTTCCCAAGGGACAGTGAGGGTACAGAGAGAGCCTTGCCCTTGGGCCAGCAGCTCAAACCTGGCCTGGAGTCTTTGTGTCTGGGAGGTGCCTGAGTGACCTTGATGGTCAGTCTGCCCACAGCCTGAGGTGACTGTTTTCTGCTTTGCTGTGAGCTTTGTTTGGGAACCTGGGATGCCAAACACAATGTTTGGCACAAGTGTGTGGTCTGTGTCTTTGTAACAGCGACTGCTTTCAGGTGATTTTGTCTGAGCTAAGGATATCTCTACCATCTTGTCATCAGAGCCCACAGCAGAGGAAACAGTGATTAAATCTGCAAGGAGAATTTGATGCTTTCTCATCTTCAGAAGATCCTTAGAGGTCAAGGCTGAGTCACAAAAGCTTGCCAGGAAGCAGTGTAAGCTCCTCTGTTGATAAATTCGGGAGGACTTCATGGCTAGCAATACAGACTCTTGACAGGTGCTCAGTTATCCCAGCAGTAGGTGTGTTACAGGACATAGGGAGCTATGGATGACAGATACATGTTTGAACAGCTCCATGTTTTAACAGGCTATTGTGAGCCTAAGGTTTCTCTGAGGTAGACAAGTGGGCCATTTCTAGGCTGTTTAAGCAATGAGAAGATTTCAGGCCTGCAGAAAAACAGACACCACTCTCTTATCCAAAAGAAATCCCACATTAGCACTCATGTAGGGATTGCTGGTATAGTGAATATTGGTATTAGCATATGTGCTGAGCAGTTCCACTTCAGTGATGCTGCATGCAGCTGCTGAAATGGAAAAGCATTGAACAGCCTGGGAACAATGGGGGAGATCCCTGGATTCTCATGCAAGCAGCAATCCTCGTTTGTTTGTCTGCAATGATGCCCTGGGATCATCAAGGGCAAATTCTGCCAGATAGAGATCAGTGCACGGGCAGAAAAAGTAATTAACATTTTATTATCATCCCCTTCATGTGCAATTAAAAGAGAGTCGATTCCCTTTCAGATAAAGATGCATAAATAAGTGGAGGCTGGCTGGTGGTCCTAAAGCAGACAAAGGTAAACTGAAAGTCAAAAAAGATCACCTGTCAGCTCAGTCCCTCACACTGAGATGCTGCAGGAAAAGGAGACAAGCAGAGCACATGGGAAATGGCACGCTCAACAGTGAGATAGCACGCAGACAGCTTTTTTGTTGTTGTAGTTTCAAAACCCAATTTTAGTAGCTGTGGGTTTACAGGTTAATGAAACAATACATTCCTTCCAGAGAAACAGCTGTTTGGTGGATCATTTTAATCACAGCCTGGTGATACCCACCCATGGGAGCTCGTCTGAGCTGCCAAGTAACTTTTTTAAGAAAGAGTGAAGACAGTCCTGAGTCTGTAGCTGGAGAACCGAACAAGTGGAAACAATTGAGCAAATTGAAATGCTTCTCCATCCCTTGCATGTGTGTCTGTGAGCAGAAAACGCTGGAGAACACAGATCACTTTGTCACAGGGGGACAGCACACACAGAGTCACTGGTGCTGGCCATCAGCTGGTGTGGAATGGCACAGCACATCTGATGCCAACTGAGTGCACCCCAGCACGCCACCCATTAAGGAGTTTATTGAAGCGCTCCCTTTGGACAGGCTGCTGAAATTGTTGGAAAATCTCTGGAATCAGGGCTCCTCGGGTCAGACTAATTATTGGTCACTTAGCCTGACGTTAATTATTGCAGCAACCATGTGGGATAAAAACAGGCTTCTGCCAGTCTGGGATAAACAGTGCTAGTGACACTCCCTAAAAATCAGACAATGTGTCTGGTGAAAGCTTTCAGAGCCTTTCACAAGCTGCAAAAGAGCACGAAAGTGATCGAAGGTGGTAGGGTGGGTGCGTTATTGTTCTCATTAGAGCATCACTGCCAATTTATTGCAGCAAGAAGCCAGCAAATGCTAAGCCTTGTCTGTGTAAAAAAAGCCCCACTGTTCTCCTTATGCAACACTTAAGATATTCAGGGGTTGGGCACATGGGGGGTTCTGTGGATTGGCCCACACTGCAGCCTGGATCTCTGAAAGGGCCAAGGGAGGAAGAGCAGAGAGGGCAGCGAGGTGGCCGTGACAAAGATCTCAGCCCCTGGCTGCAGTGAGGGCACAGCAGGCACCAGCTTGGGGCCTGGACTCTCCAGAAACAGCACATGGGCTCCCCAGGATTTCACCATGATGAAAACCCACTGATTCTCACCAGACTGTTAATTTTTATGCATGCAAAGGAATAATGTTGCTGTCTTAGGCACATGCTTCCAGACAGGTGGATTGATTTTTTCCCATCTTTGCTTCCTTATGGCCTGGATCCTGCTGCCTTTGAATTATGTGGTTTCTGTAGTGTAAGATCAAACATCTCAGCAGCTCTTGAATAAGAAGAATCCTACACCCCAACTGTCCATCCCCACACAGCCATCTGTCTGCTGTCCATCTCATGGACAGGCTAATATGCTGGTGGAAGAAATCCTATTATCTGGGGAGCAATGGGGATTTGGTCATTTATGTACAACAAAATTTGTTGCATAACAGAACCTGTGCAGTAACAACAGGCAACCCTCATTTTGTTCCTTACTGTACAAGCTAAGGAGGGATTGCAGGTCACAGTGGTGTGAGCAGCTCTGGACCTCTCTGCTCAATCCCTGCTGGCATCAGCTGATCCCAGGAGCTTTAGAGGTGTCACTCCCAGGCTGGTGAGAGCAGCTGGAAGACTTGGAGCCATCACCAACACCTCTAGGTCAGGATTTGGCTGCAGTTCAACATCTGCATGGTGAGGCCTGGGGAACTCACTGGGAGCTCTGCACACTGCTGTGAAATAGAGGCAAAGGATTAGCAAAGCCCTGCAGTGCTCCAAAGAGCTGAGTGTGCCATGAGGCTCTGCTCCAGCTGGGGAGGCTGCGGGATTACAAGAGCAGGAGTAACCATTCCAACTCTAAAAAGAAACTAAAATTTGTAAGTTTAGTGTAGTGGTGTCCATTTGCCCTACCTTGAGATAGACCTTGAGGTGTATTGAGATGGATCTAAATCCTCTTTCCTCTTTGCTTTCTCAGGTATAGCGCCCCATATCCATGGAGAGGAGAGAAGGACACTGAAGGGAAGGGAAGAACAGTGTCCTGATGAGCTGAGGACCCCCCACCTCTGTGTCTGCTGTTCTGAGCTCAGCTGAATCTGTCTGGTGACACCTGCCCATTTCCAGGGGACAGTGACACGTGTGAGAGGAATTGTGGATTTGTCTTTACAAACCAGCTGTGGGCCTGCTGGTAGATAAAACTAGCACTGAGAGATAAACAGTGGGAAGGATTCCACTGTCTGATGAATGGAAAAAGGTATTTGCTTTTTCAAATAAACTTTAGGTTGGCTGATAAATGAAATTAGATATTGAAAGATGAAAGAAACAATGGGGAAGAAAAACCCCTAAATTCCATAAGAATTAAAAATGAAAGGGGAGGGTTGTACATTAGAGGGCAATCTCTGGTATCAGGCATTCTGGGCAGTCTGTACCTCTCAAGTACCTCAGCCAATGGGGAAAGAGAGAAGGGAAATGTGCCCATGAAATTGGGATAAAAAGGAGACTGCGTCCTCCAAAAATTGGAGAGACCCCAGGGGAATGCTCCATGGCCTCTCCCTTTATTCCAATAAAGTAAAAGGACTCCTCTGTCTCTTTTTTGGACATAAACCTCTGGTGTTTGTGGATTAATTTTCCTAACACATGGCAGCTGCTGCCCTGCAGAGCAGCCCAGGCAAAAGGAAATCCCAGTGCACTCCAGGCCTTCCCAGCAGCACACTCTAAAAGAGGGAAGCAGTGTAGGGAACTGCTCTGGGGTTCAGCACTGACCTCACAGCCTCTCAATTCCCAGCAGTGCAGCTGAGGGCTGATGGGGAGGGATGGACCAGCTGCACCTTTGAAAAGGCAAGGGTGAGAGGGCACCTGTGTGAGACAGTGCAGGTGCTGTGCCAACACTGCAGCCCTGCACTGGGTCTCAGAGTGCTGCTGGCACCGGGAGGTGTGCTGATCATCAAAACCTGGAAAGGAGCTTCTGAAGCAGCGCCTGCTGCCATCCAGCCCGCCCCTGGTTTTCAGAGGAAAGAAATTGCCTGTCTGGCTACAAAAGCATCTCCTCCTTGGGAACACGCTGGAGAGCTCTGATACAGCCACCACCTCCCAGGGGAGGCTGGGCTCCCAGGCACCTCAGCAAATTCAGGCTGAAATGTTGTTTTTTGGTGTTTGAAGTTTTGCTGGCCACTCCTTTTCCTTTGTGGCTGTAGATCAGAGAGTGAGAGAGAGAGAGAGAGCAGAGAAAGCAGATGGTTTGTCTAAACAAAGGTCAGATTGGCTGCTCAGGAGGCAGCAGAGCAGTGTTGTTCTGCAATGAGCCGTGTAACGCTGTCAGGTCACACAGCCAGAGTCCCCTGGGGAAGGTGAAAGCATCACCCCACTGATACCATTGCTATCTTTTATGAAAGCCTGCACAAACACACACAGATTGTGCAATTAGCTAATACTCAGACAGCTAGTACCTTCTAAGTGACTCAGATAAGATCAGGCAGTAAAAGCAGCAGAACCTCCTGCTTATAACTTCCTAGGGTGCAAAACCATGCCCCAAACAAGAAAACCTTGTTTCCAGCCACCTACCTGAGCCTGTTGCCAAATGAAGTCAAACACACTCAAGAGAAAGATGTGAAGGTAACTAGCACTGACTACTCCAGCAGCTGGACCTTTGAGGGCAGAGGAAAGCTAAAATTCATTCTTTGCATAGCATCAACTCAGAGCTAAAACACAATGTGAGCAAGCTGCGTAATCAGGTTACTCAAAGTTGTCTTTTACTTCTCATTCCTCAAAAAAGAAGCATTTTTTTCCATCTAACAATGGCTGTAGCCAAAATGTAAAGCTCTCGGGGGAATAAATGAAATTCCATACCCTTTCAGTAGAGCAGACATCACTAATTACCTTCTTACCTCGTAGAATGTCAAATTAGTTCTAAAAAATAGATCAAGCTACTCTTAAGCACAGTGATTAAAGTGATCAAAAGCTCATATCAGCACAGAGAGTGCAGTGTGGTTTAGTTGTGCTCTAACACCTGCACTTCAGGATGGAAGATGACAAAAATCCAGGAGAAATGTAAACATGAACATTTTGCAAATGCTCACACTGAATTTCACAAATCATCCCAAGTGTGGACTTTGGGATTTAATCTCCAGCTTCAATCTCAAGCTGTGTTTTCCAAAACAAGGCAAGGCTTATAGAAAGAGGTAATGTCCTCTCTTCTGAACTTTAATTTTCCTGGCTACAAAACTCTGTTATGCCATTATTCTAGAGGCTCACTAATATTATTGTAGAATTTTAAGGGGGTTGGGATATTCTGAAACATAAGATGCTGTTCAAATTTAAAAGACCCAGGCCAACTTCTGTGTCAGCATTCAACTCAACCTTCAGATTTTCTTCTGAAGTCTACACAGCCATCCCCCTCTCTATCAGGAACAGAAGGATGGATCTCATTACTTCACTATATTTAATATTTTTCTTGTCAGTGCTGCTGTGTGGACTAAGTGTTGAGTGTTTCTTCACATTTGGAACCACCCCATGCAAAAGTCAAAGCCTGGACTTTTCCTAGGTGTCTTCAAGAAGCAGAAGTGTCTAAGCAGATTAAATTTCTTGCATAGTCCATGGTGAAACACAGGTATCAAGGGAGGGTAATTTATTCAAACTCCCAGCTCCCTTCCTGGCCCTCAAAGCAACACAGCTTCCTAATGCAGACCATGCTCCTCCCAAAGGAGCTTCCAGGGATATAGCAAGAATTAGGTGCAATATACCCAGGCCTAAGTAACTTATTCAGTGTCATACTGGGAGCCTGTGGCAAATCAAAATTTAAAATCATGTTTCCCTGGGTCCTAAAGTATTCCATTGCAATCTAATTATTTTGTTGTTTTGACTGTTTCCTCAGCAAGGTGGCAGATAAGTTCCTCTTGGGCACTTAGGTTTGTCCAAGCCAAGAGTCTGAAAGAAGCAGGTGAAAACTGTGAGAAATGGCAGTCACAGTGTCCATAAGGGTCCTCTTGTGCAGCCCATGGAGATGAGAGAACCTGTGAGAAGTGCAATAGATGGGAGTTAAACCTGTGAACCCTATATGACATATATGTTTTCATAAAGAAATCCCCCAGATGAATAATATTTTTTGTTGTGAGGTCCTTTGTCTAAGCAATGGCAAATAAATACTCATCAATGGCTGTAAGCCAGAATCCTCTAAACACTGTTGCATTAGTTTGGAGCAGCACTAAATTTGGCCCAGCATATCTAACAGGATGTTTGATAATCATCATTTGGGTTAGGCTGCTTTGAGGGATCTGGAATGAGTGCTTCTGCTCTTGGCCTTGCATTTCTTCAGCTGATGATGGGGACAATTCTCCAAAGTTTTCACAGACATTACTGGAAATTCTGGAGAAGATAGAATTAAGACTTATGAAATACATAGAAGTATTTGGCATCCTCATAAAGTGAGAAACTAATTTTCTCCTTGAAACTGAGCAAAATTCAACCCCAAGGTGCAGGGACATTACATTTTGCGCAGAAAGGGAGAGCTGCAAAGAAATCAGGAATGAGAAATTTTGAAATCAGTTTGCTAACCAAAAGAACTGTTCTGCTAATTTGCATTTTCTGTCCTGCAAAATGTGATTTGGGAAGAAACCCCCCTCTCTCTCCCCAGTCCATCATTTCTTATCTAGCAATGATTTTTTAATAAAAGGTAGGCAATGTTCCTGTCATACCTCTGTTCATTAGCAAGTCACCTGGAATCACTCCTGCTGCTCCTACCCATCTCCATCTTTGGGAAGCAGGAAGCAGTGTCAGAGGAGCACTGCTCATTGCAGAGTGCCCCAGAGCCTCTGGCTCTCCCTGAGACAGAGAGGGAGAAGGAGAGGGAGAGGGAGAGGGAGAGGGAGAGGGAGAGGGAGAGGGAGAGGGAGAGGGAGAGGGAGAGGGAGAGGGAGAGGGAGAGGGAGAGGGAGAGGGAGAGGGAGAGGGAGAGGGAGAGGGAGAGGGAGAGGAGCTGCCTGGAAACTGCTGAGACCCTGGGGCTCCACCATGGTCAATATTTCAGGTGCAGAGAAGAGGGTGGAGGAGAGAAGCTTTTATCAGCAGTTTATTCTCTATCGAATGTGCAGCCTGGCAAACATCTATCTCAGATTTAAGAGAATTCAGCCTTTTCCTTGACCACTGTTGCAAGCACAGACACATGCAGGCTTCTGACTGAAGGCTTACATGTTTTCAGGGTTTACAGCAGAGCATCTCCACTGCTGCTCGTGAGAAAGGGAGGGCAGTATTATTTTTCCTGTATGTGCAGCTAACAATTCCTGGAACCTCAGCTCTCCTCCCACTTCCCTTTACCCTTTCCAGGCTCCTTTCCTCTGGGATTTGACAACACTAACCTGAGGCTCTGGGTTACCCCTAACAATGTTTCTCCCCTGTTCCTTTTGAACCATGCAAAAGACTTTAAAAGTTGGATTTGTGGATTGCTTTTGCATACAAAATCCATGGGCAAAGCAGAGATAGCACAGATCTCCTGGGGTTTCAGCTCTGGGTGGAACTGTGGTGCTCAGAGCATTGGTGTGCAGCACTCCTGCAGAGCCCAGCTATCCCAGGACACCCCCTGTGCTGCTGAGTACCACATCCTTTCTGGATTCCTGCCACTTTCCTTAGGGCCTGCACTCAGTACTCAAAATCTTGAGCTAATTGTGACCCTAGTTTAATCCTTGCAGCAGTCACCCTGCTGGCACAGCTTTGTGCCTGTGGCACAAAGTAGGGAAGAGCCTGATCCCACAGGAGACCCAGGAGATACCTGAGGGGATGCATCTGTACTTAAGAGGCTCATTACTTAACACCTCTTCCAGGCATTAAAGTCTCAGCATGCACTGAGTGGCTTCAAGAAAGATAAATACAAAATCTGGATGCAGCACTAGAAATGGAAATGATGCGTAAGGGAAAGAGTGAGAAAGCCACAAGCTTTCTTGCTGTCAGTGTGTGTGCAGCTGGATTGAATGCTGGATCTGCTCTCCATCCCTTCTGCAGGGCAGAAAGAGCCAGCACAGGAGTGAGAGTGGCAGGATGCAGCTTTGCTTGGGTACTTCCAACAGCCCTGGTCTGTGTTGGGGGAGGTTCTCCTTCTGCCTGACCTCAAAGCAGGTAGATGTCTGTTTTCCCTGTCACACAGGGAGTTAACAGCTGATCCCTAAAGGCAACCAGTTCACCTGATTTTTTGTCTCATGCTCCTACCCTAGGATTATCTTTCCTGAACATTCTCTGCATGCAGGGAGGGCTGGAAACACAGCCCAGTTTGAGACCATAATAATGTAGACCAAAGCCTTTTTATCACTGCTCACCTTGGCAGATGGACCATGGGATGTGGGCCACTGCCTCGTGCTGGGACAGACCTGTTGTGTAGCTAGAGAGAAGCCAAATCCCTGCACCAGGGCTGTCACTGGGGCACCCACAAGGGTTTTTTTGGGTAGCTGTCCTGATGCAGTGTGCAGCCTGGCTGGAGATGGTGTCCCCTGACTTCACAGGTCACCAAGGACCTGCAAGTCAAAGGCTGGCATGGCCAACAGCAGAGCACTAGACACTGAGCAGGGCATCTGCTTGGGAAGTGATTCACTCCCAGATTTCTGTGTGATTTGCCAATGTGGAAAGTCATGACGTGATATTTCTTAAAACAAGAACTTTATTAAATATTTTAAAGTTCTGTTTGAAATGCTTTATTGTGTTCAAGTAGTGGTGTATTGTCTTTCCCTGACCAAGCTCAGAAGCTAGAAAAGCCTGTTTTCTGTGTTTAAATGTGATGCTGCCTGTTTAATACCATAATAGTGTTGGTTGGAAAGCCCTACAGTGGCACAAGACTTTTCACTATAGCTACAAGGAAAGTTCTGGTGGAGGAAAGCAACAGTAAAAGTGGTGCAGCCATAAAAACTCTATTTCATCATGCATGCACACAGTTCAGTGCCCAGCTGCCCTGTCACAGTGATATTTTCTGAAAAATCCCTTTGCCAGGATTTCTTCTCCTGGGAAGATGAGAAGCCTCAGCTTCTCCATGTTTTGCTCCCCTGGAATGTGGTCTGAAGATTGTTTATCCAAAGATGTGAATTGTTTTAAATTAATGGCTAATCACAGACAGCTGTGTCAGACTCTGAGTCATGGTTTCTATTGTTCATTCTTTTCTAGCCTTCTGATGTATCCTTTCCCTTTCTTTAGTGTAGAATTTCATATAATATAATATAATATAATATAATATAATATAATATAATATAATATAAATAATAATAAATCAGCCTTCTGAGAACATGGAGCCAAATTCTCATCTCTCACCTCATCCTGGGGACCTCACAACACTGCCCTGCTTCAGGGGACTGTGTTAGTATTTACATTTATGAAGTTCTGTCCACTACAATGAGGGCTCTTGGTCACAGTGGAATATAGGCAGCTGCACCCACACGGATTCCTAGATGATTGCTCTGATCCTCTTTGCCCCTACATCAGCCATAGCCTTTTCTCCCCCCTACAGTCCCCATCCAGAAGCAGTGGCAGCAGCCAGTGCAGTGCTATGGTCCCAGGGAAATTGCACTGGTGTCCCACCACTCAGGGTACAGATGCAGCCTTTAGGACCTTGCACTGAAAAAATGGGCAAAAGAAGGCTGAACAGAAGGATTTTCCCAGCTGTCTTTGGCTTGGTTGCATTTTTCTCAGGTAATTTTCACCCTCTGGCTCAGAGGATTGTTACCCACCTTGCTAGCCAGGGTGTTTCAGGTCTGTAGGGTTCAGCTTTGCTGTGCAGTGATGGCAGCTATTTGCTCAATTTCCCATTGCTCAGGGCCAGTATGGGGTAAAGCAGCATTTCTCCTTCCCACTGATCCCTGCTGGAACCACACCAGCCCTACCTGCATCAGCTTCACTTTCCTTTTTATCTAAAGTACAAATTAGCAGCCAGGAAAACACCTGGGTGTCAACCTCTGGCAGTCCTCAATGTCCCAGCGAGGGGCAGTGGAAAACTGAGAAATGGAAAGAGGAGCTGGAAAAATAAACCAAACAAAAATAACAAGCAATACAAGATGTGTCCTAACTCCCTTAAAGTGTAAGATTACTTAAGTCTCTATAACTTCATAGTCCTATGGCTGTGACAAGAGGTGTGTGTATATATATATTTATATACATTAAAATATATATCCATATACATATGCACATAAAAATAGATAGATGATAGACAGATAGATAGATAGATAGATGGATGGATGGATGGATGGATGGGTGGATGGTAGATTTCAGGGCACAGAGCAGGTCAGGTAGACAGTACCACCATAAACATATTTTTAGCTGTCATGGGGCAAATTCACAGAATGTGGAATAGGAGCCATATGGTATTCAAGAGTACAAGTATTTACAGAAAGATTCAGCATTACGGAAATTTCTGCAAGAAGGTTTTGTTGGGGCAAATTTAATCCCCATGTCCCACATGCCTCCACAGTGCTTAAACTGCAAGAATATACTTGTTCCCTAATTACAAAGGAGCACCAAGGATCTGTTAATATTTCTGCCAGTGGGATTGATGAGTGTTGGCATAATCAGAGAAACTCTTGACTGCAGGCTTTCAAGTGTCCAGATCAGCTCTGGAGTTTGGAGAGAAAAAAAAATGAGGACGAAAAAGACTGATGGAAAAACAAAGTGGTAGGTCAGAGTGCTTGTTGCCAAGCTAAATGGCATTTTTAAATTCTCCAAATCAGATAATCCAGGAAAGGTAGTCCAGATTAAATTTATGACATTCTGAATGTCTTGCACCTGTTCTTAAAATTTCCATTGCCCTCTAGACAAGCCTAGTGAAGGTCTCAGTAAACACCTTGGAACATTCTCTGACTGGGTTGTGCAACCTTTGCTGGCACTGCTGCCCTCACTTCAGGAGCCTCTTTGCAAAAGCCAGTCCTTGTACTCCCTGAACCACTTCTGTGTAAATTTGCACCTTTGATGTAGAGGTCCCCTTGGCAGAACCTCCCAGCCAGGGATCTCCAAGACCCATATAAATATTAGTTTTGAAATTCTAATGTAAGCCTGTGAAGTGGTTCATGACTTCTTCTTGTTCCACAAGGAGAAGAGTAAACAGAGGGGCCAAGTTGGTAAGTGCTTTGCCCAAGGTTAGAAATGTAGGTGGAGCACAACTGGAGCCAAGGGTACCAGTGTGGGGTCCTGTGCTCAAATCCTTGCTGTTTACTGACAGAACTGCAATTTTGAGCCTGCACCGAGAGCTCATTTGGCCTCGGTCAAACCTCAGGATTCCCTGCCATTTCATTTATTTGCCTTTGAATATGTTGATTAAAGGAAACACGAGTTTGTTGCCAGGCTGGCTCTGCAGTGGGAGAAGGTTTACCAGGCTGGTGGGCAGGGCAGGGGAAGGGGAAGCTCCAGCACTGCCTGGGGGGTGTGAGGGTGTGTAACCTCAGTTATCCACAGGCACTTTACCTCTTACCCCTCACTGTCACCTTGATGGTCGGATTCCGGTGCTTTTGTGTGCAGAACAAGGCTGAAGGTGCCCCCCCAGCAGGCAGCTCCGCTGCTATCGCTGCTATCGGCTGATCTCCCCGCAGCAGCACCTCTGAGAAGCTTCACCTGTTGTCTGCCCGGCTCCCCCATCACCGCTGATAGCATCTCCACCGTGACCTTGAAATCCTTCTCACAAGTGCCACCCTGTTTCCTAGCAGTGGGAAATCAGATCTCCCTTCCCTCGGCACGACTCCCTGCATTTTCATTTCTGAAGAAAGAGCCAGGGAGGGGATGGAGCTTCTCCCTGTGCAGCAGTGACTCTATTTTCAGCTGTAGCCCAACAGATTGCTTCGCTCCTCTGCCTTATCATCCAATACCACCTTAATGCATGCAGCTACGCAAGGTTACTATTAGTGACTGATAGCACTGGCGCTGCGGACTGGAGGTTTTAACCCTAGATGCGCCAAAATCTCTATGCCACATCCTTGGCTCTCCCTGGATTTTCAGATATCAGTTATTATTATTATTATTGAGCATACTTTTTTTTTTTTTTGTAAACCAGGAAATACAGTAAGTTTGTTATTTCAGAGGATGACAAAGAGGAAAGTCAGCCATTCTCGAGGACCAAATCAGTCAGTGGTTTACCTTGCATGGAGTGACTGACAGCTCTGGCCCTCTGGCATTGTAATTTATTTTCCAGGCTCAGCCCTTTGCAAGTATCACATGTCATGCTTTTAAAAATGTATATATAGAACCAGCTAGGTAGTTATATTTAGTGCAACTGTAGGTACGGAGGCATTTCTTTTTTTAGCTTCTGCTGGTGCAAATATAGAGATGGGAAAGAATCGAACAACCTCTCCTCACCTTTCTCCTGTGAAAGCATCCCTTCCATCTGGCTACGTGCCCAGAGGAGTCTGCAAAGGTAGATTTGCACTCCTGCTCTTGGGGAAGGGCTGTGGAAAGAACTGGTTGAGGAATGGTGAGTTTAAAAGACATCCCCAATTTTCAGCAAAAGGTGCAAAAAAATCTCATTCTGTTGCGGAATGAAAATGTGGTGCAGAACAGGAATAACAATCTCTCCCCTGAGCCCTGGAAGGTCAAAACAATTTATTTTGACCTTTTAAAACCTACCTTGAGGCTATGCAGGTCACAGGGGGTGCACCAGTTGGTAAGTGGGAAACCCCAAAGAGCAGAACACCCCTTAGTTAGGCACCTGATGCAAGATGAGCATCCTGACTTGTACCAGCAATAGTGTGGCCAGCAGGACTAGAGAATGGATTGTCCCCTGTACTTGGCCACACCTCAAATCCTGTGTTCAGTTCTGGGCTCCTCAGTTCAGGAAGGACATTGAGGTGCTAGAGCAGGTCCAGAGAAAAGCAACAGAGTTGGGGAAGGGTCTGGAGCACAAATCCTACAAGGATTGGCTGAGGGAGCTGGGGTTCTTTAAACTGGAGAAAAGGAGGCTGGGGGAAACCTAATCGCTCTCTACAAGTTCCTGACAGGCAGGGCGTAGCCAGGTGTGTATCTGTGTTTTCTCCCAAGTAACAAATGAGAGGATGAGAGGGAATGACCTCAGGATGCTCCAGGGGAAATTTTGACTGGATAGGAGGAAAATGTCTTCATGGAAAGGGTTTTCAAGCATTGGAACAGGCTGCCCAGGGTCTGCCAGGTTGAGTCACCATCCCCAGAGGAATTTAAAAGACCTGTGGAAGCACCACAGAGGGATGTGGTTTAGGGTGTGGGACTGGGCAGTGCTGGGTTAATAAGTTGGACTTAAAGATCTTAGAAGTATTTTTCAACCTAAATAATTCTATTCTATTCTATTCTATTCTATTCTATTCTATTCTATTCTATTCTATTCCATTCCATTCCATTCCATTCCATTCCAGGATCCTCCAAATGCACCCTGATTGTCCCTGGTCCAGGAATGGGAAGTTGTACCAACTATGCAAGGCTCTCAAGGCTCCCAGTCCTTCTTGATGACTTCCATCCTGGTAAATGGGGCATACTGAAAACTGGATAGCTCCAGAGCATAGGTAAGGAAATAGGAACTGAGGAGTCTGTTTGGGACCGTTGATGTTCTGTCTATATCCCTGCAGAGCATGACTGACCACACAAATGCACATTTTGCAAGAACAGGTTGCTCCAGGCAGTCCTGATTTCAGACTGGGCATCAGAGAGGCCCTTGGCAGGGAGCTGGTGGCTGCAGGAATGAGCAGCACAGCAGGGGAGGGGGCACAGCATCCAGGCATCCCTGGCACTGTGGGGTCCCGTGCCAGCTCCCAGCTGCTCCTGAGAGCTGAATCCCACAGCCTGACAGCAACTGTAACCTCTAGAGGCAGAAAACCAGACAAATCTAACAGGTACATGGACTTCTTGTCAGATCTGAACAGAAACCTCTCCTCTGGCCTGAGCAAGGCTTTGTGTGTCCCAATATATCTGTTTTCTCAGGCTGTTATCAGCTGGCCTGATAAAAGGTGTTACTCCTCCCTGCATTTCTCACTTTGCTTTTACTGTAGTCCAGGAAGAGTACCTGGGCCTCTATATATTGCACCATTGTAAATGCACCATGAAAACAAACACTTGCATTTTTTAAATGCCATTTTCCTTTTATATTCCAGCTTTCCATTTCCAGTCTGTTTGGTATCTCCTGGTCCGTCCACACACGGGCATTCTCATTTGTACATGCACAAATCAATTAGCATGCACCTTTTCCTGTGTAAATAAGCTTGTTCCTTGGGCAGTTGCACATCACAGACTGGTGACACCTTCTAATCTGATTTTAGGAGCTGGTGGTAGGTTTTTCACATGTTGACCTCAAACCTGCACGCTCAAAAAAATATCTTTGCCCTTAAACTCTCAAGCCTTGTTTTTCACACTTCCCAGCAAGAGAGAAAGATAAAGAACACTCAGACCTAAGAATGTACTTTATGATCATTGAGAAAGCAATAAAATCTTCAGCTTTGAAGCTGAGATACATAATCCATGTGTATCTGCCTGAGGCTGGTCCGAGCAGAGCTCCCACAAGGCTGAGATGTGATGGACACGAGGTGATGGATGCAGTGTCACAGGCTGTTTGGAGGGGGCAGCATTCATATCCTGGCTATTGGTAAGGGCTTGGAAGTTATTACATCCCCTGCTCAGTGGGGGAGAGAGATAAGGAACACTTTCAGCAAGGTCTAAACACATGGGGTGGTGATAAATGCAAATCCCTCAAGCTCTGCACAACGGGGCTAATGGGTCTTCAGCTGCGGCAGAAAGAGAGTCACACTCTGTCTGACCTTGCCCAGGAGCACAAAAGACAAAAAGATGAGAAACTGTAGGAAGAAGCAGCTTCCAGTGACTGAAAGAGGGAGAGGTGTTTGGGTTCCAAAATCTCAGAGACGTGGCCACAGTGTCTGTGGGGGCGGCCCGATGGCAATTTGGCCAAAAGCATGCAAGTGCCAGGGTGCACATTTGTCCTGACTGGTGGAAATCAAGGTTTTTGAGAGGTTTGTTGAAGCCAACCAACCACCAGCACTCACCCTAGTCTGGGATTCTCCAAGACAGAAGTCAGCCCTGGGATGTGCATTGTGGCAGCCCTGGGATGTTAACCTGCCCCTGCATTGGAACAGCCTCTCCCTGGGACTGTGATTGCTGAGGCCACTGCCAGCAAACCTGCTGAGGTCACTGGGAGCAGGGAGAAAGGCTCTTGGGACACAGGGAGACACAGGGAGTGCAGGAACTGACAGCCATGGGTTTAGCCCTGCTGGGACCCCTCTTCACCAAGGTCTGAATGCCTGCAGTGTGCTGGTTAAAGAAACACACCTTTCCCTTGCCATTCTTCAGCCTCGAGTGATGCAGAATCACCAATATTTGCTGAAGCTGCTTGTTAATGATGTTTCTGGAACGTATTTCCTGCTGTGTCTTCCCAAAAGACGTGATGCTGTCCCACAGGACACAGCACTGCTCTAAACTGCCAGGCAGTTAAGGCAAAAATATCACCCTTCCCAGGGTGCTAAATGACTGGCATGGACTGGCATACTTAGTGTATTCTGCTCCCCTCTCTGCCACAATCAATACCAGCCTGATTTCTTTATCATGGGTGATGGGGGATGGAGATGAGCGATCCTGCTCATACCTCAGCTTTGGCATTTTGATTCCCAAACAGCCCATTCGCCAGTAGCATAAAAATAATGTAAAAACAAATAGATCAAATAAATGTGGCTTGAAGACATCTCTATTACAGCCCTGCTCTGTATTCCATAGGCAAAATATGTACTGTGCATACAAACACCGGGGGAATAAAGGGATGCAGGTATTAACACTGACACATCAAGTGGTTCCTTCATGAGACCATATTATCTATACAAACACCTACAAGTATTTACATTTCATGAACGAGGCTTTCCAAACATCACCCCCAGCTGCACTGCCTCGTGCTGCTCTTGGATGAAGTTCAGGCAAAGAATGAGGCCAAATCAATGCCTTCAGAGGGTGTTTTTACAAAAGACCTGGCTGCAGGGGGAAGAGGAGGGTGCTGGTGACCTTGAGTTGGGGTGGCTGTGGCAGAGCTGGAGGTAAACACCATGTTTGTGGAAGACATCGTTCAATAGCCAAGACAGGAAAGTCCTTCCAAGACTGGAAGAAAAATGGTGAGAAAATCTCTAGTTGGGTTCAGCTTTGATCTTGGCTACAAGGTCGAGTGTGTTCTTTTCTCTTATTTTTTATATTTTTCCCCACTAGGAAATGAATTTCATATATTTCCTAGTGGGGAAACAGTTTTCCTAGTTTTTCTCCAGTTTTCCCCTCAGTGGGGCAGTTGTGGACAATCTGCCACTCATGGGGTGTAGGTGGTGACTGAACTCACCTGGCATTTTTGCAGCCTGCCCCGGATGAAAAACGTGTTAACGAGAAAGAGGGTTTATAAAACCCACCCATTCTGCAAACAGCCTCTCTGCAGACAGACTGAGTGAACACAACACAGCTGGCAGTCCAGAAAGTTTGAAAAATTCCATAATCAATTAATGGATTTTTTTTCAATATCGACCTGCTCCTAAATCCAGACCACCAGCTCAGACAGGGCAGTTTACGACACCAATAAAACAAATTGTGCTGTTAAATGTCCCACTTCAGTTCAGCATGTTGCCTGCAAGTACCAGACTGACTTCAGGCCTACATCATGTCCTGACTCCTGCACAAGCTTTCCATTTTATTTACTTATATTCCCCTTGCAGGTCCAAGGAGACACGTGTTTCCTCTCTGCTGCTTCTCCTAAGCCACTGTGATTACATTTGCTGTTACAAAGTGCCTGTTTGATTAAGTGTAATTTACAGGGTAAACAGAAAGCCACACACCTTTTTAAAATATGAAAGATTT
The DNA here is from genome assembly GCF_027477595.1 of Haemorhous mexicanus. Taxonomy (NCBI): domain Eukaryota; kingdom Metazoa; phylum Chordata; class Aves; order Passeriformes; family Fringillidae; genus Haemorhous; species Haemorhous mexicanus. The sequence goes on along the minus strand of NC_082342.1, from coordinate 114,107,530 downwards.
TGGAACAAAAAGTCTTAATACTGTAAGAATTACTAAACCATGCCCCTCCTGCTCAAAGCAGGAATCCACATTTTGTGCAAGGACAACTTATAGGACACTGTGTGAAAATGTGGCCTGTATTTCTAATAAACTTTTGTGGGTTTTAATTACATGTCAACAAGCAAAGCAGGAGGTGGCTGGGACATCCACACAGGATGTGGGAGATTAGGGTTAAACTTCCACTCTGCCCAAGGGGAATGTGATCTATTGCTCTTGCCTTTTACTAGGAGAGTCTCTATATCCTCTGTCTTCCAGCTGCCCTGGGATGTGGGTGCTCCCAGCCAGCTGTTGCAAAACATTTTACTATTTCTTGGCAGTGGGAAAAGAAAACAAGGGAGTACCCATGTGAGGCAGGAGAGGCACACAGTTATGCTTGGTAAATAGATATGCAGGGTCCAATCTGAGAAATAAATGAATTTAGCATTCAGCTGCAGGTCCCTCCAAGCACACACCAACTGCTGCAGTAATTGTGCTGCAGCTGAGGGAGCAGGACCGTGGAGAAGGATTTTCTCTCCAGCTGAAAAACCTCCTGTGGCGCCTCTGAAGGTCACTTTTCCAATGCTTCATCTCCACTGGTGGATATGACCACTGGTCAGAGGGATATAGCTGTTGCCTGAGGGTAGTAGGAGGGTTCAGGAGAAGGAGATACACAAATCCATCACACTTAGGACACACACTTAAGATTAACTCTATTTATACAGTTTTTTCTCTGTAAGTAAAGGATCCATAGATAAACTGCAGTCTATTATAGGAAATGTTCCTGCTGGCATCAGTTGTTTGTACTTCCATGATAGGTGCCACAAAGTATTTCTCAATTATTAACAAACCTGAAGCCAAGGTGAATGGGCCAAATTATATCACAAGGAGCACTTCTGTTTTAAAAACTCTGGGTTAAACAAGATTACCTTGTACTAAGTTAGAAGTGCTTCCCATTTGCAGGGTGAGGATTTGCACTAGCTCAGGTGAAGAGCTGGCACTGCAGGGTCTGATCCAAACCCCATTCATGCATTTGGAAATTCCTCCTTGCCTTCCACAGGCACAGAAGGAACCAAGAGGATGGGAATGAACCTTGTGTCTGTTGGTGCCAGTATCTCGCTTGAAAATCTCCAAAAAGGATCTTGTCCAAAAGCTCTGCTACCAAGACAGATAATGAAGAGGATGAAAGGTCACTCATTTGACATTCCTATGGGCTCTTTACTCACCTCAGACCTGTGTGCCCTCCTGATCTGTCTCCTGGACCACTGTTTTCTGTTTTGACTCAGGCTAGCATGGAAAGACTTCTCATGGCACAGTGAGAAGAGCCTCTCTGTAGATGTGCTGCTCCCATCATCCTCCTGTCTAAACTGGGCCACAACTTCTGGAGCAAGGCCTGGCAGGGTGAATTTAACCCATGGTTCATGGAGAACCACAACATTTAGTCTGCAATTCATGTCTCCTTCACATAGCCAGGGTGCAGGAAGGGGTCTGAGCAGAAACTGAAATCAGCCTCCTGGGTGCAAACAGGAAAAGCCAGCACACTGCCACTGACACCCTTGGGATGCAGGCACCTATAGAGAAAATAGATGTCTTAATCACTTAGCAGAGTCTGTCCACAGTGTTCATGGAAAACTGATACCTATGAGCATTTATGGAACTGCATGGATGGGGGAAAGGTTTGATCCATGGCTGTGCAGGCAGCTACTGTGAGGGACCAAGGCAGGCAGTCTCCTGTGTCACAATAACAGCATTTTCTAGTAGCCTTGTCATCTCCACCTCTGCAAGTGGTCATTGATGGCTTGGCCCTTGGTGAGCCACAGACACATACTCAGTCCTTTGCTCAGTGCTGCAAAGTGAAGAGGGGGAATGATTGCATGTGGAGAAACAGTGTCCTGAAAGGAGGAACTGAGGGAACCCCACACTTCTGGCTTTCTCTGGGAGAGCTGGAAAATAGCTCTCTCCTGAGCCCTGGGGTAGATGGATTAGGGAAAGAAGAGGTCTGAGAGCACTGACTGTGCTGGGCCCACTGAAGGTGGAGGGCTGAACTCTGACCTGGCATCTCTGGTAGTGATGCTAATGAAAACATTATGGGCTGTGAAGCCAGACCTTGGCATCTACCTGTTACATGGGAGCTAAAAAAATCTCACAATTGCTTCCTTAAACAAAGATCTGCAGTCAGACCTCGTGCAAGTCATTTGAAGGCAGATGGAGGCCGCCCAAAAGACTTCAAAGATAAGATAACAAGCACACACACAAAAAATGCAGTCTGCTTTGAATTCCTCTGGAGGGTCACTAAGCCAGCTCGGGGTTGAATGCTCTGGTTTGCTTGTGGACCTTCCAGTAAAATATGGTCTTTTCTCTGCAAACCTCAGTACTTAGAAAGGGAGAGCTGTGTGGGACAGTCTTGTCTCTGGAGCAGGGGTGCAGCCAGGCTCTCTGGTTTTTGGCTGTGATCAGCTGTGTCTGGGGATCACACGGCTTGACCTGCTCTCTACTGCAACACAAAGCCAAGAGTGGTGCCCAGGGCTGGAGCAGAGCTCCTGGATCAGCCTGACAGCACATTCCTTGGAGCAGCCAGTGGTGGATGGGGGGATGGAGTGAGAGGAACATGGTGAGGAGATGATCCATCCCATCTCCACCTTCTCAGCATCTCATCACCAGCAAGGGGGAGACTTGAGGAGCTTTGAGCTGGAGCTTGCAGCCAAACATCTGGAGACTGCAGCAGTGATTATTCCAGCTTCCCAGCTCTGCTTAAACCCCGTTGGAACTGGTTTATACTGGGGGCCTCCACATCAACTGGTGGCAGTGAGTTCCCCAGTTCAATTATGTATGTTATGGAAAGGCATTCCTTTGTGTTTATTTTGAATTGGCTGCCTGGTAATTTCAAAGGAGTTCCCATTCTGTCCAATCTAATTTGGAGGATGAGTGCCCAGTGGCTAGACCATAGGAATGGATTTCTGAATTAATTCTATTTTCATCTCTGTCATTCTTCTAGAAGAGCAGGTATTATTATTCATTGGGGTGAGTTTCACCTTCAGCCAGCTCAATTAAAATTACCCCAAGCAAATAGTGATCTGGAATTTGGATGAGACTAATGTTCCCTGTACACCTGCAGAGAGCTGGTAGATATTAAACTAGGCAATAAAGGTAAAAATTCTGTTTTAAATTTCCAATGCCTGGATCGATTTGTGCAATTGAAACTGCTGCCAACGTGTTACAAAATAACTTGTCATACAGAAGTAGACTCTATTATATAGGAGAATGCCCATAATTAGAGAAAGATGAGAGCCCACATGCAGGGCAAAAATGTGTAATTTCTAAAAATAGCAATTTGCATACTGACCTAAGGACTGACTGACTTGCTATCTATCTATTGTAATTGTCCTATTTCTATTGATGTGTGTTCATGTCACTTGTAGTTTGCCAGTGAAAAGGCACAAAAATCTTGAAAAAAACCAGCTAGACAAAAGAGTATTTAACAACCTGTGTGAGCAGCTGAGAAGGGTTACATCTCAAACCAAGAAGTGGTAAGTGTCTGCATTAATTATAGTTTTGGCTATGTGCTAGTACCACACTCAAACCCCAGCCTTAGTGGGATTTTCTTCCTTCTTTCAGAGGCAAAAATCCAAAAGGAAAGTCAAGCAGCCCTTCTGCAAGAGGTTGTTTGCATCCAGGACGTGTACAAATCTCTTTACATTTATTTAGAAAGTGTACAAATCTCTTTACATTTATTTAGAAACTAAGGCAATTAAAACACCCCAGGCCCCTCCTGTTAACTCAGAAACATCATTATGAAGATGCTTATGCTGCAGTGGCTTACTATGCTCGGTTTAGTGGAAAACTGGAAAGCTGCATTTCCAGCCATTTGATCAACATTTTCCCTAGGTTGCTAATGACTTGCAAAAATCTGCCCAACAGTAACAACCTCAGGGAGACTGCGTTGTCTCCTCTGAGAACCCCTATTTGTTTTCAGAATGAGAAGTTTAATTAGGTGAGGGGTTTTTTTTTGGCGGAGGAGTTCACGCCTTGTGGCCTCAACAAACAAACCCTATGTGACTGCCCGGGAGCCTCAGCCTTGGCACAGCCGAGGACCTACTGGGGCAAAGGAAATTAATCTGATTTTAAACTGGCTCCCACTGCGTTTCCCCCTTGTTTGAGCAAGCTGAGCTCGCTCGCTTTCTTTCGGACTGCAGATGCCTTGGTTTGTGCACGGGGGAGGGCTGGGGGGCGAGGGGGGGCAGCAGGCAGAGATCCCGGGGAGAGCAGGCAGAGATGCCGGGGACAGCAGGCAGGGACCCCGGGGACAGCAGGCAGGGACCCCGGGGGCAGCAGGCAGGGACCCCGGGGACAGCAGGCAGGGATGCCGGGGACAGCAGGCAGGGATCCCGAGGACAGCATGCAGGGATGCCGGGGACAGCAGGCAGGGATCCCGAGGACAGCTCCCGGGGATGCCACCGCGGGCGGGCAGGTGGAATTCCCCCATCCGGGCGATGTTTGGGAAGGGCGCACACAACCAAACCCATCCGGGCGGGCACGGAGATAAGGGACAGCCAGATGCCACCAGCATTCCTCAGGGCTTTCTCAACTTCCCCCGTCCTAAAAAACCCACGTGCTCACGAGGCACGCTTAGGAATCCCCAAAGACTCTCCATTAAGTCTCTAATTGCTGCTAATTATGGCGAGAATGATTTGTGAGTGCCAGTAATGTGCTTGGTGCTGAGGAGGCCGCGGAGCAGCGCCGGTCCGCAGCGGGGACCGGGCATGGAGGGATCCGAGCAGCGGCTGTAGGAGTGGGCAGGAATCGCCGCTCTGGAGCATCCCAGGGGCGCAGAGCTGGATACGGCCCCCGTGGGATCGGGGGAGGAGGGCACTGCTGAGAGCACCTCGCAGTAAGTGGGATGGGGAGAGGGGATGGGTGTACAGATCACCCAGGCATCCCCGCCTCGGGCTGAAAAGGGATGTGATCCAGCTCTTGGAAAAGCTGCCTCCTCCACCACCTTGGGGTGTTTTTCTCAGCGGAAGCAGAGGAAGGGAGTGTTATGTTTATCTGAACAATATTAGCGGCCTTTACTCCACTTATGGTCTCATCACAAGAGACTCAAGTGCACAGACCAAGTATAAGATTTCTATGATGCTATTTCTATGGGTTGAGCTTTTCCCTTAATTTTATTTTTTAATTTTTTTTGCATTTGCATTTGCATTTGTTATTTTTTCCACATGACGGCCCCTGCTTCATTTTGCTCCCTGTAGAAAACAACAGTCCTTGCCATGATTGGTTGCTCTGCACCCCTCCCTTCCCCCTTTTGCCAAGATGTGTCTGCAGGCACATTCCCCAAGTTATTCTAAAGGTAGGCTGGCACTGCAAGGCACTCTCAATTGAAGAAGAAGAGCAAGATGAAGACAGATATGTGGTTTTTTTTTTCTGGTACGGGACAGTGAGCCACTGAAAAAGTTCCTCTTTGGAGGATAAGAGAGACTCTTCCCCTTTGGGTGGCAGAGTAAGACACACAGCTCCCTTTCCAAAAGGGAAAACTGCCTGTAGTGAGTGCTCCCAGGCTTAGGAATCTTCAGGCAGCAAATGCTTACCAGCCTCCACTTCCCAGCTGCTGTTCTTTGGAGAGTGATTTTTCTTAAAGCAAGCGTTTCCCTGCTCTTTCTCAGCTAAACAAAATGGGCAAAATCAGTGATGGCATCTCCTACAGAGCGCCCTATTTAGTTTGCTGTCAAAATCATTGTATGTCTTATTTTTGTACAATTTTATTTCACAGCATAAAATTAATAGAGAAGGAGAGTGGGTCTTTAAAAATCAGTTGCAAACACCATGTTCTGATGTAAATGAACACTCTCCAGCAGCATTTGCAAATCTTTACTGGATCCTTGTGCATCAGACTGAAAAGGAAAACAAACCGGGGGCCTGGCTACCGAGGGAAGCCTAGGTTTTTCTCTCTCTTTTTTTTCTTTTACAATTCAAAGTGAAAGGGGAAAAAAAGGCTAATAACATGCAGCTGAAAGCTAAATTAGATATTTAAAATTCAGTCTGTTAAGTTAGGGAAGGAACTGCTCAACACTCCAAGAAGAATATGCTTATGGTCCATGGCTCTAAACTCTGCTGAGAGACGTTGAGCTCTGCCCTGTCTCCATCTCCTGAGCAAAAGAAGTGCAAACCAGAGGCAGACATTTCCCACTCAGCTTGTGTGGCTGTCAGCACCTGATTATCAAAGGGGAAACCAGCCAAGATTATTTTTAACCTTACTACATCCCTTTAAAATTTGCAACTCCACTAGTCATTGATATATGGCAAATGTGCACCTGAACAAAGTCCAATACAAAATTCCTTTTAAAAATTACACAGAAGGGAATGCAAAGGTCCATGGGAGTTGGAAGCTTGGTCTCCAGGCTGCTGCCTGTCAGGGCAGCTCTCTGTGCCTTAAAGATTGGTCACTCCCTATCGGAAGTCATTCAGGAGGATAGCTGAGCCTTGCTAGACAAGCCCTAATTTTCATATCTGTTATCTATCCATCACAGCAACAGCCAGAATGAGATTAGGCAGATACACAGATAGATACTTTACATTGCCTTCTGATGACAAAAAAAGGGCCTCGGGGAGAATGCATCACTTGCCCCAAGGGAGGACACAAAGGGTGACACATCTGTGATAAGGGAGTAGCTCCACAGAAAAAAAATCAGCTCACCCCCATGAGTAACTCAGCTGGTAGCTTCTGCTTTGCCACTTTCCACTTTGACTCCCTATTTGTGCAAACTTTTCTCTCTTAACAGCTGAAACAGATGCTGCAAAGCACCGTTTTGTTGAGGTGTCTCCTAAGCTCGCTATTGAAAGCCCATCAGACACACCGTGGACACAAAAAAGGGGAATTGCAACTGACCCGATGGGGCTTTTCCTACCTCTGCCCGTGCTGTGGGCTGGCTCTGCCTTTCCTCAGGTGCAATGAGCTGCTCAGGAGGGAAACAGAGAAGCTTTACCTTGAACCTTGCAGGACAATTTGTAGCCTGAAACGATTCACTGAGGTGCAGCAAGCTCTATTTAGAAATGGATGTATCCAGCCTGGAGCCTTGGGAGACAATAAAGCATCTGTTTGAATTCCTCAGTGGGTTTGCTGTGTGTAAATCATTTATCCCTGCTCCTGCTCCCCTTTCTTAGCACTCACAATTTGTATTTTTTTGCTAAAAAAAAAATGACGCCTGCCTTTCTGTTGGTGAGCAGCTTGGGACACATTGCCTGGAGTCTGACCTCAAAGTAGGGTGGGATTTGAATCTGAAATCCACTCGGTTTGATCTCACAAGAACTGCCGTGCTGCACAGCTTGTACATCTTTAGTAAAAAGGCAAGCCTTCAAATCCATCCTTTTCAGAGGCCTGTCTCCGTTGTCAGCTGCCATCTTCCGAGAGAAAGATCTAAAATTAGAGAAAAGCTGCCCTCCACTGCTGGAGAATACTGCTGCTGTGACATATGAAAGCAGAAATAAGCTTCAAATAAAGGTCTTCTGCTTAGGCTCACGTAATGAACAAGAAAGACTTTGGGTCTCTCCTGTCCAGAGCGGCGTTTGTGGGGCTCTGATTTAAACGGCAGCCACAGCACCAGAGCTTATCTTTGTCTGCCTAAGCGTTTATGCTTTGCCTGTCATCACAGGCGCCGTTATTTTGATGGAAACCTACAGATCCAAGTGTTTTTCTTTTAAATACCTTCCCTAGAAATCCTGAGGGATGCCAGGAGACCCTACTCTTTTCAATAAATCAGTGAAGAAGAAGGAAACCCTGCATGTGGGAGCAGCATCTCGAGACACTCTGAACGTGGTGTTGAGAAGAGGTGTGGGCAACGAGCAGGGACTGAGCTGTGGCTGCTGCCCTGGAGACCTCAGGTTCCAATCTGTGTCCTTCAGCTGGGCCTGGGGTGTCCTCAGAACCCCCCAAAACCTATTGGCAGTGGTAACAGCTGGGGATTAGGAGTCTGGGGTACCCCTGGTAAACCCTGGTGTCTGCACTCCACAGTCTCTGCAGTTCTCTCACAGTTCTGCTGCATCCCTCCCATTAAGCAGTGTTCTCCTGCCCTGGAGGGATTAGTGGGGCTTACAGGGTTAGATCTGCTCTAATGCACCATGGCACAGCAGCCCGGGCGTGGTGCCCAGAGGCACAGAACCCTGGGGAGAGCCCCTGCTGGTGCCAGGGGAGCTGGAGATGCACCAAGGCAAATTAAAACCAGAACTGAGAGAACTGATTTCACGTTTCCCACTGCTTGGAGGCCACGAAGGGGCTACATTAAAGCGGGATTTGATGGTTTCCCTTTTAACCTGTGTGCCTTAGTGTCCCAAAACTAGAGAGCCTGCTCTAACGCAGCTGCTGAGACTCGCAGGGAAGAAAGAACAGCACAAACCTCCTTCCTTCTCTCTCTCTTCCTGTTCCCTCCTCCCCCAGGCATCCAGCCCCAATTCCCCTCTGTGCCATTGCTCATGCCTGTACTCTGCTGGTGATGTCATGCCATAAACTACCCTCCCGTGGCTCCAGCAAGAGCTGAGATCTTCCCTGCATCCCTGGCTGGCCGTGCTCAGCCAGCAGCAAGCAGCAGGGGTGGGGACAAGGGGCTGGTACTGAAAGAGCCATCCCAGGAGTTTGTGGAAGGGAAAACTTAGTAGGAATAACTGCCTCAGGCTGAACAACAGGTTGGTTGGTAGCTGAATTTTTAAAAAACCTTGGCCAGAGGTAAGTGCACTGCATTAAGTTCTCATCTGCCAGCTGGGGAAGGAGGCAACATGGGCCTCAGGAGAGAGGGAGAACAATTACACCAAGGGAAGAGTGCAAAAGCTGCACATGTGAGGAGGCTTTGCTTTCGCAGGATTGCACCATATCTGAAAAACTGTCAGAGGCAGGAGGTGCCCTCAGAAGCCTCTTTCCCACATTGCAAACACAGGAGAGACTGCTCCCTATTTTTCCTCTCCCTGCAGTGGGCCCCAGCAGCTCCATTCCTGTGTGCTGGCACTACAGGCTGCCCGAGGAAAAGACTCTTGTTTGGATCCTCTCTAACACAATGACACAGGACAGCCAACTTTGTCACGTGCCTGGCAAAACCAGGCTGCAGCTCAGGGCAAATGGCCTGCCTCCAGGGGCTGGAGTGCCTGTGCGCTTTCCAGACTTTTTCAGGTCCCTGCAGCTCATGGGACAGCAACGTGACAGGGGAAAAACCAAAATTCATAGCTGAGCTGCAAGTGCAGGTGAAACAGGCACAGTGTGGCAGGTAGGATCTTGTGGGAGAAAGCACCTGGCAGCTTAAGAGGGAGTGGGATTTGGTTACTGGACTTAAAAGGGACCCATTTTTCTTAGGCAGGATCAGTAGAAGTTTGTCTTCCCAAAGCACTAAAGCACAGCCAGGATGGCTCATCATCTCCTGGCATCACCCCAATGCTGTTATTACAGTTGGTACTGCAAAGGGATCAGATCATCAAAGACTATTAAAGGGCGTGGCTAAGTCTGTGCAGCTAAAAGTGCACATACTTTTAACATCAGCAACATTTTAGGCCTCATTCAAAATCCAGTGAAACCACTGGGAAAAACATCCTGTTAATCCCTTGAGTTTTCTCCTCTGAGATTTGCCTGTTAGGAATAGTCCCAACAGGAACCCAAGCTGACAGTGGAACTTGGCTACTTGCACACTACATAGATGGAAAACCAGGACATTGCTTAATCCAAGAAACATCAGTATAAGGGAGTCCCTGTTGCTTGGTATGGAATTACTGCCATGCATGACTCTGGTGGATTTGCTCCAGAGCCTTCTCCCACTTTTTCCTATGTTCATGGAGCTCTGCCTGTCAGAAGCAAAACCTGATTGAAAATGGGTTATTTATTTTAAGCCAGGGCATTCGGATCAAGTTCTTAGGATGTCACTGACTGAAATACCTGATCCCTAATCTCTGCTTAGCCCCTGACTTTGCACTTGTGTGTGTGATCCTGTGCTGCTGGGACGGCTGGGGCTGCAGCCCGGGGTCCCAGGTCAGCAGAGCAGGAGTAAAGAGGGAAATGGGCATCTGCCTGAAAGCCAAGGGGCCAAGGCATGATGGTTTTCTGCAGGCAGCACCCAGATGCTGAGATCAGGCTGCCTTTGGATCAGCAGCCTTTGCTGTGAGGCTGCAGAGCAGGAGTGCTGCCACAGTGGGGTGGGAAGCTCGGGGCATTCAAACAGAGGAAGTGGACACAGTTAAAAGGATCTTCTGATATTTGTTTAGCTTGGCTGCTACACTTTTCTAAAGAAAAGGAAGGTTTTTGCTAAAGTTGGAACAAACAGTAGATCAGAACATTAAATGAAGGGTTAGCAAACCTTCCAGTAATGCTAAGTCTGAGTCAGGTATGCTGATGAGGTCAAAATTTAATTCCACACTGATATTGGAAATTTCAAGTACAAATGCTCACAGCAAGCCAAATTATTTTACCTACCAAACCTCCAGCTTCTTGAAGAGTCTCTTTCATTGTCATTCATCCAATCAGTAGGTACAGTACTAAAATCCACCATGGAAGCAGAGACAGAAGGAGGGCAACTTTTTAGTCTACATAGGGCAGACACAGCTGGGAAAGCTGGAAGCTGTGCAGCCAGCCTGCCATGGGGCTTCCCCTAGGCTGACAAGATCGCAGTGCCATCTAAGCATCTCCCACTGATCTTCCCCCCATCCCTGTCCCTTCCCTCAGCTCCTTCATTAAATTCTACTAAGGACAGAAGCAATTTAAAAGTGCTGGTTCAGTGGGATCAAGAGGAGCAGAGGGTTGGGAGGATAAGGAGAGTGCACCCAGAAGGATTGTGGCTCTTGGAGGGATGTTCAGGGGCAGGCTGAGTGGGGTGCTGGCAGGGAGATGCACAAAGCTCCCAGTGCTCTGATATCAGGCCTCTGCTGGGTGCAGCACATTAGCCCAGGCCAAAAAAATAGGCAATAAAATGGAGTGATGTGGCTTCCACTCCAACAACATCCGTCCACCTAAGGAACTCCTGAGTATTTGGTGAGAACAGGGGTGTTCATCTCCTCATTACTCGTGTGGCAAATGGAGCAGCATGAGTAACTCCTCGCAGGGGTGAGTAACAGGCTCACAGCTCGGGCTGTGTGCTCCTTGCTCAACATTGCACTGCCCATCTGCAGCAAACCAGGAGCTCTGGTGATACCTCACATCCGAGTTTGTGACTTATGGGTAGCAATTATTGTAATTAAGCAGTGGTCTCAAAATACTCCCTGGGTCGTGAATGCTTCTGTGCTCAAGTAAACTTGTATTTCCCTAACTGAGTAAGGACACAGCAATTCTGTCCCATAAGGTTTGTATTGCATATTAAATTCATATCCTCAAAATACACATCTAGTTAAAACACTCTTGTAAGTAATTTTCATAACTGTTTGCAGTATAAACATATTACCAAGTTAAAATTAAATGAGAAATTATCATATAGTATAATATAATATAAAAATTCACTCCTTATAATACAATCTAAAATTCACCAAATAGAACTGCAATACTGTGCAACTAAGCAAACAGGATAGGTGTGAAATTAAACAGGATATAGATGCATTGTGTGAGAGAGATTTGGTGGTGGAAATGAGTCACCTCTTTGTCAACAGCATCACTACCAACTACAACTTGCAGTGCAGAGGGGAAGGGAGGCATCCTGAGCAGCAGTGGCTGTGCAGAAATGACAGCAGAGCCATCCCAGCCTGCACTCAGTCACTTTTAACAGTAAGGAGTGCCACCAGTGAAGCTCAGGGATGCCCAGGGTCCCCATCCCTGCTCCAGCAGCTGGCACAGCTCCAATCCACTGCCATGGGAGCTGCCTCCACCTGTCTGCAAACAGGGATGGTGCCTCATAGCTTGGAAAAGGGATGACTGAGAGCTTATGGGCAATACTGAATCCATCCAATGCCTCTGATAAATAAAGTCGTGCAGGGAGATGTTAGAGCTGTTCCAGTGACCTGAACTCACCAATGAGCTCTTTGGTGACCTGGTTTCACCATGCCCAAGAGGGGCAGCAGGACTGTGTCCCATGCAGCAGCTCCTGCCCTGCAGCAGCCTCAGCTTCACTCTCAGCTGCCAGCACAGTCAAGGGCTGCAATCCCACTCTGAGGTGCACCAGCACAGGTATGGGACTGGGCTGTGGTCCCAAATTCATCCCTGGGGAGCCCTGTTTCCAGCTGCCCCCCTGCCAGAGAGGAGAGGGGCTGTCATGTCCTGATGGTGCCTTTTCCAAAGGACAGCACCACAGCACACCAGGCTGCCCTGGGGACATGCCACTCCTTAGGGGACAGGAATCAGTGCCCCAACTGAAGCAGAAAAAAAGAGCTGACTTTGCTCCATGCTCTTTTGCACATTAATTGTTACATAAATGCATTCAAATATTTGTAAGGTTGATTGAAAATGTTGCTAAATCAGACCGCTCAGATTTAACCAGCAGAAATTAAATCAGATAATAAACAATCAGCATTTCATGCCTACAAAAGGGTGATAATTCTGTAGGACTTTGGGTTTATATTGTCTATGCACCTGCATGTGCAATGCTAGTGATAAAGTGAGATTTGATAGCAAATTGGACTGGCAGACTGTTTTTGAACATAATTGCTCAAAAGAAACCAGCCGGAATCAATTTAATCATAGTGCAACTGATTTTTAATTTCCAATGGGACAAAAAAGTACCATTCACATCAGGGTTTTACTGACTTTGGTTTGTAATCATGGAATGTCTGTATTGTAGCCAAGCTAATTAAATAAATGCTAAGTATTTCTCACTTTGTAATACAGAAAAAAAAAAATAATTAAAGGTGCCTCCTAAACAGCAAAACGAACAAAAGTTAATGGCCTGGCAGAACACTCAATCTGTGGTTAGACACAGTCTGTTCTTGCTGCAGTTGTGAAATTCTGGGACAATTATTATCAGTTTCTCTTGAGGCTCTCTGGACAATTAGCAGTGGCACTAACAGAAGGTGGGGACACAAAGCCCAACTGCCAGAAAGGAAGCATTGCTGCAAAATTCCATCTGAAATCTGGTGTGCAATGCTGAAATCTGTCCTGCAGAAAACGGTGCTGCCCTGGCAAAGAGGGGGGTGCCCAGTGGGGCATCCTGCCCTCTCTGGTCTTGCCTCTCAGGGCAGGAGAAGAGCTGTGCAGCCCCAAAAGGAGCAGACAGAAGTGCCAGAGCCCCTTCCTGTTCCCCTGGTTGAGGAGGCACTCGGTGTGGGTGTGGCAGAGGAAGCAGCTGCTCACAGCTGCCTGAGCATCAGAGGGGAAAGCAGCTGTCAGGTCATGTGGTGACTGGAGCACGAGTCCAAAACACACATGGTGTGTATTAGGAAGAGGAAAACAAACTGCCTCATAGTACCTTGGTCCTGAGAGGAAAAGGCTGAAGCAATTACATTAATTTCATTTGGGATGGGAAGTCATCTCCAGCCTCCTTTTATTTTCTAAGTGATTCTTTTTAACCAATTTTGGTGCTTGTTCTGGATGTTGTTGTTCTCTTAGCTGGAAGCTATTAGGGCATGGTGATCTTACAGCCCTATATCCTGAGACAGAGATCTGAGATGAGACAAAACTGGATTCTTGCCTTCTCATCCTGCTTTGATTTAGGAAGGGAGGAATTAGACTCTACATTCTCATGGGGGAAACATTAAGAATAATTTCTTCTTCTGATCCTGCTGAGCAGCTTGAACAAAAGCACACAGACCCCGTGCACAGCAGAAAAGTGAGGTGCTGCCTTCCCCTCCACCAGGATCTTTCCTGGCAGCAGGTGTGGGGATTTCTGTTGAAGCAGCCAAAGAGCAAAACACTCCTTACTGCTTTTGTGCTGCCTTTGTGAGGGCTGTGGGAGGACAGACAATACCTGAACTCTCAGGATGCCTGGCAGCCCACAGCCTTCAAACAGCTCCAAACAGCAAGGCTGAACTGGCAGAGGGAGCCTGGGCTGTGCAGAACACGGCACTGCCAGGCTCTGGGAGCCCTGTGCTGCTGTGACACTTTTATCTGGGGCTCTGGGAGTCCTGTGCTGCTGTGACACTGATTTTGGGGCTCTGAGCCTCACGGAGCCACTGCCTGTCTCTGTGTACCCGAGGGGAGCCCAGCCTGTGCTGGGTACCAGGGCATCCCACACCACACAGAGAAGTGCCCTGGCAGCACAGCTGAAAAACCCAGGGGTGCTCAGGGAGCTCTCAGACCCAGGGGTGCTCAGGGAGCTCTCAAACCCTGAGGTTCTCAGGGAGCTCTCAGACCCAGGGGTGCTCAGGGAGCTCTCAGACCCAGGGGTGCTCAGGGAGCTCTCAGACCCAGGGGTGCTCAGGGAGCTCTCAAACCCTGAGGTTCTCAGGGAGCTCTCAGACCCAGGGGTGCTCAGGGAGCTCTCAAACCCTGAGGTTCTCAGGGAGCTCTCAGACCCAGGGGTGCTCAGGGAGCTCTCAAACCCTGAGGTTCTCAGGGAGCTCTCAGACCCAGGGGTGCTCAGGGAGCTCTCAAACCCTGAGGTTCTCAGGGAGCTCTCAAACCCTGAGGTTCTCAGGGAGCTCTCAAACCCTGAGGTGCTCAGGGAGCTCTCAAACCCAGGGGTGCTCAGGGAGCTCTCAAACCCAGAGGTGCTCAGGGGGCTCTCAGACCCAGGGGTGCTCTGGGAGCTCTCAGACCCAGAGGTGCTCAGGGAGCTCTCAGACCCAGGGGTGCTCAGGGAGCTCTCAGACCCAGGGGTGCTCTGGGAGCTCTCAGACCCAGAGGTGCTCTGGGAGCTCTCAGACCCAGGGGTGCTCAGGGAGCTCTCAGACCCAGAGGTGCTCTGGGAGCTCTCAGACCCAGAGGTGCTCAGGGAGCTCTCAGACCCAGGGGTGCTCAGGGAGCTCTCAAACCCAGGGGTGCTCAGGGAGCTCTCAGACCCAGGGGTGCTCAGGGAGCTCTCAGTCCCAGGGGTGCTCAGGGAGCTCTCAAACCCAGGGGTGCTCAGGGAGCTCTCAGACCCAGGGGTTTGAGGCTCAGGAGAGGCCTCAGGGAGGTGCAAGTTCCTGGGGGATGCCAGCCCACCTGAGGGGACCACAGGAATGAAACTGATGAAACACTGACAGCTCCTGACCCCCTCTTTCTCATCAGCATAACGATGTATTTAGGGTCATAAATGCTGCCTTTTGTCTGGCAAAATGTCCCTGATGAAGGGGCAGCATTTAGGCCAGGAAGACTCGCCCTGCCTCAGACACAGAAGCACCAAAAATAGGTGTTTATACATTGTATGTATACATTAATGTATACATTATACATAGCAGTGCAGTGCCCAGCTCATCCTTGAGGCTTTTGGCAAAACCAGCCTGCTCCTCTTTCTATATATATATATATTTAAGATTGATAATTCCTGTCACAAGAAAGCCCCAAGCAGTTGGCCTGGCTTTAATAAAACACAAGTCACTGGTGCCTTCTCTCTTTTGCTCAAGGGTGAAATAAAAGTTGTTCTTGTCCTTTGTGGAGCTGGGAAAGGATGTGCAACAGAGCATTTCAGGTACAAAACCCAAACACTCGGGGTTAGGCTACCCCACCCTGCAGGAGTCAGCTCCAACACATCTTAAACTGCAGCCCAGTGTTCAGGCAGGGGAGAGCAGTCCCATGGAGAGCTACCACAGCCCTCACTTCTCTGGGTAATTGTGGGAAAAGAAACCCACCAGCTCCCTGGGGTTAAGATGCTCTGGGACCCAGTCACATCAAATTTTTCACCACAAAACAAGCATACCAGAACAAAAAAACCCCATTGTAATATGCTCAAGACATCCAGAGGCTGGAAGACAATACCAGGGGAAGTCAGCTTCCATTCTGAATGAAATTCTGTGGGGTGTATTCCCCACACACATAGCCTCTGTGCCCTATTATTGGGTGTGCCAGACCCTTTTTCTACCATACCTGCCCCACAAAACCCCAGGCAGCCTCCATAACTCCACGCATAATTAAAAATGAACTAAACTTACAAATTACACCCAACACTAGCCAAATAAGAGACAAAGATTTAGAAGGGTATTTTATTTATTTATTTATTTGCTTTTTTTTTTTTTTTTTTTTTTTTTTTTTTTTTTTTTTTAAAGAGCTCGTTTGAGAATGGCAACACCCCCAAACAAACCCGTAGTATTCCCAGGAAATGATGCAGCTCTGCAGGATGGTTAAAATTAGACCTGTTGAAGGGCTCTCCGTCTCCTGTTCTCCTGGGGAATTTCCTGTAACCGCTGCCTTCAGGGAATAATTCCTAGCGGGGAAGTCCTGTCCTGCTCTGTCTGTCCTGCTTTATCTGTCCTGCCCCACCCTGTCACTCCGGGGAGGGGATCTGCCGGGAAAGGGCTTTGCCGGCTTCCCAGGTGGGATTCCGGTGTTTATCAGTGCCACTCGAAATGCCCCCGGGTATCCGGCTCGATTCCCAGCAGCTGCTTCGGGAGGGCGGAGGTTTTTTGGCAGGTCCTCTGCTGCATCTGCCCTCCTGGGATGTCCTCGGCTCTCTGAAAGCTGCTGGGACGTGCTGCCCCCGCAGAGCTCCTGGGACAGGCAGCGAGAGCTCAACACAGTGCCCAGGAGGCTCCCAGGAGCCAATTTCACCGAGGTGCTCAGGATCCAGGAGCACAACAGGGCAGGGATGTTACAGACGGATAATGAGATGATTGGCTCTGGCAATTAAGGGATGACTATTGTGTGACTATTAAGAAAAGCTTTAGTGATGTATGGTTATGTTATTGCAGTTTAGATGCCCTCTGTTCTCCCCACAGTTCCCTTTTCCCTCTGTATTGTGACTATCAGCCAGGGTTGTCTAGGACAGGTACAAAGAAGGCTGCACATGTGTCCCTTGCATGGGACAGTTGGGAATGGAAAATCTTGGTGCTTAGGGGGTGCAGCATGGCAACACCTGACCTCCAATCAAGTGACCAGAAAGCAGGTTCCTCTGATAAATGACAAAGAAGAGCTGACTGACAGACTCTGGGAGGGGCCAGGGCTGGCTGATGCAACCCCCAAGGCTGTAAAAGACTGAACATTCATCTTGAAGGTGAAGTGACCACATGGTATCCAAGAGGGCAGTTCCCAACCCTGCAGCTTTTTCCTTAGGTAGTCCTTTTGTTGTATTTTTGTCAAAGTTCAATAAACCTTTTTTAAATTTTCAAAGGGGGCAGTTGTTTCTCACAGGGATGTCCTGGCTCTGGGCAGCCAAGGGCTCTGCAGCATCCTTGTGGCAAGGGCAGAGCAGGCACAGCAATGCTGCCATGGGGAAACTGGGAGATGTCTGCAGGCAGCATGGAAGGAAGATGAGCCTCAGGCACCCAGCAGATCCCACACCTTCAGCTGAGCCCTGGTTACTGTTAAAAATAGGTTAGAAACTGTTGTAAAATAGTTGATAGATCATTAAGCATGTACTGTTAGTTTGGTTATTGTGAAAAATGTGTATTTAATGATTGGTTTTCCACAAATATTAAAATGAATATTATATGTGTTGTGTTAGAAAGTAATGCGGTATTAATTTTCTTAAGTAGTGTGTTAAATATAGTTTTAGGCTATAACAAAATGTTAAAATAGAAACTATGCTATGTAAGATACTTTTTTTAAAGAAAGGACTCACACTGAGATAGCAGCTGCAGGACACCTAAATCTTTCAGAGAAAGAGAATTTATTGCTCTCTTATCAGAAGAAATGAACTTCTTCCTGCCTCACTCAGCTCTGAAGAGGCCGTTAGGATTAAGATGAAGAAGTTGACGATGACCAGACAGAATCCTTTGTATGAATGGAATTTATGCATCATGTATGAGGTGTATGAATATGCAACAGGTTATTGTTTTTAAAGGTTAATCCTCTGTTAATGTTTGTCCTTTTTTGGGCTTATTTTGCCCAGAAAGAGGTACCCGAACTGTCTGTAACTCTTTGGTTCTATTGTATCATATTGTCCTAATCCAAATTGTCCAAATTATTATTATTCTAATTATACTGCTATTTTTATAACCATTTCATTATCATTAAACTTTTAAAATTTTAGAAACCCAAGTGATTGGCATTCTTCACAGTTATTATATTGTAAGAGGGGTTAAAAGGGTAGTTATAAGAAATGTGGTATTTAATGTACCACAGCACACCTCAGCAAAGTGCAGTGCCCGCCAAGCAAAACCAGCCAGCCTGGACAGAACCAGCCAGCCTGGACAGAACTGTAATGGCCAATCAGGCACCTTAAACCTTCATAAAAATGAAGGATCCAAAAAGAAACCAATCCAAAGGGACAAAAAACAGGATAAAAAGGGGTTTCTGACCCAGGGAAGCTGTGCTGCTCCACCTGGGACATCAGGGCCATCACTGCTGAGAAGAAAACCCAGCGCCGGCGCTGCAGCGTCCTCGGCGGGAACGCTCCTGCTCGGCTCAAAGGCCCCACGCTTTAGGCCTTGCTTTTTCTTATAACAAATGCTGAAATCACTTCAGTACCGGGAGCCTGGTCCCGTTTTTAACAGTAACTGCAAAGCGGGGCTGGTAAATGCTGCTGCCTGTGTGAGCCAGACCCATGAGCAAGCCACACATGGCCCTGGGTATGAGACAGCTCCTGCAGGAAATCACAGCATCTCATGTCCTCCTGCTTAGATTGATTTCAGTGGGGACAACTGACAGGCCACAAGGGTTTTCCTCCCTGTGCCCTGTGGAACAGGACAGCAAAAACTGAAAACATGGCATAAAATATGTTTTCCCCCAATGGGATGTTTCTAAAGTAAAAATATAAAATGTAATAGAAATCGTCAATGAAAATGAAAAATGCCAGCATCCTGTAGGGAAAAGATGCAGGCATTTACTTTTCTGGCGTATTCAAAATTGGGATCTCTTTACTTTATGGTTTATTTTTCCTCTCCTGAGACCTATGAGGCTGGTAGGAACTGTCTGATTATCCCCAATGAACTCAGACCCCTGAACAACAGACTACCCTAAACATTACCTGCACAGGAAAGTTTTGCCAGCTGCCCCAGCACAGGAACAGAGATGACAGCACTATTATGGTATAGCTGCAGTCTCCATATGCCGCTCATTGCTTTCCCAAGTTCAACTACAAAAGGAAAAAACAGCATGTTTGTGTAGCTGCCCTGTGTTAGGATCTCAGGCTGCACCCAGAAAGGCTTTCCCACAAACAGAAGGATGGAGGTGAAATCCCTGCAATTATTTATCCTGGTCAGAGCTCTGTGGGTTTCGGCAGATCCACTGGCTCTTGTTGGAAGGAAGGAACAAGGAGAGTGCTGCTGAGTGACTGGGGAGACCAGCATCAGAGTGGACATCACATGACAAGGAGTAAAAAAGGAATGTTTTCAAGGTTTCCTACGTCGTCTAGGACAGCTGGGAGTTTCAACCTCCCCCCTTTGTACCCTTCCCGTGGTTCTGCTCCCCAGAGCAGCGGTTGAACTCCTCAGGCTCACCTTCCTGCCCTGTCCCTGGGGTCCAGGCCACCCCTTCAGGTGTTTCTGAGACAAACATCAGAGTAGGAAGGGTTATGAGGCACATCTCAAGATGTGCTTTGCTGCTCTGGAGGGAACAATCCCTTGGTGGGGAAGGATGGAATTGGTCACAGTCCCCTCAAGTGCCAGGTTGGTCTTTAGGCTCCCAGCCCCAGGGAGAGCAAAGTTTCCTGTCTGCAAAGCAGAGGGCTCACCAGGCATTTCCAAAGTGGAGCTGACACCAGTAATCTTTAGGGCGTGCAATGGAAACTGGTGTCTGGGCAAAGTTTATGAAGCACAGGGAGACTGCAGGGGAAATAGGCCCCTGGGGAGAAAATGCACATTTAAGAGCAGGGCTTGCCCAGAAGCAGAGATCCTGGCAGGGGGAAGCAGCAGATTGCCTCTTACCACCAAAGGTTCCACAAACAGCTGGACACATATATTTAGCTGGATAGAACAAGAGAGAAACCTTAGGAGCTGACCTGGAGAACAAGCATCAGGAAGGGCTGCAGTCCTTTATTTCAGTGCAGCTGTTTTACACCCCAGTAATTTAATATACTCTTTTTGTAATAGAAATGCTGCTGCTGCCAGTACCCACCAGAGCACAGTGTGGCTGGTGCTGACACAGACAGGGACCCAGAGAGAAGGGAAAGCCAGCAGGACACAGAGCTTCCTGAGGGCTTCCTGAGGGATTCCTGGGGGCTTCCTGAGGACTCAGCCTCCAGATTCAGAGCAGAGATGAGGAATACTCTTTTAGCATTTAGGGCACCAAGACAGAGATGCAGCTGGGAGTTGTCCTCCAAAACCAAATGAGGGGTGCTGCTGCCTCCACTTGGCACAGGTTATTTATCATTTTCCTGAACACAATCCTTTTCACTGGGTGCAGGATCTGCCCTTGGAGCTTACACAGAAGTGAAAGGGGAGGCTAAGAAAAAGCAGCCTGACACTGACAGCCTGATAGTGCAGGTTTGAGGGGAAAGTTGAGTGAGCCTGATAAACCAGCTCATCACATTGGTCACAAAAACGGCACAACACTGGATCCTGTTAATTCTTAAACTTGTGTGTAACAGGGTGATGGCCATTCCACACTGAGCTGAGCCACCCAGCCACATGGCACTTCCATCTGCCTCCCCTGATCCCCAGCATCCTTCCAGCAGCTGCCTGGAGCACTCTCACCATTCCTTCCCTCGGCCTGATGGATGCTGCCAAGTGTTCCTGCTGGCTGGCAGAGGTGCCAGGTGTCACTACAGCCTCTCTCCCTGCTGGCACAGTGTGTGCTCCCCCCTGGTCCTCCAGCCCTCAAGGCACAGCTGGGGTAACAACCTGAACGTGGATGGTGCTTAGGGCAGGAGCCCACCCTAGGGATGCTGCAGGTGCAGCTTTGTATCATGGTGTCAAACCAGAGAGTTCTTTGATGTCAAGTTTCATTAGAGCCTGGAGATCCAGGCCCTCCTGCAGGAGCAGCAGCAGTTGGGAGGTGGATCTATTATAGGAAAAGCTGCCAAACTTCATGGATTGCTGTCCAGTTGTAACTTTTCCAGTATCACTCTGCCCCCTCTGCCTTACCATAAAATGGCTTATTTTGCATTCCTGCTCTTTGGAAGCTTCCCTAATCCTTGCTGCACCTCCCACAAGTGGGCATCTCTATAATTTCCAAGAATCCACCGAGCAGACTGGTCTGCAAGGGGAATGGAGCAGGGTGGATGAGGGAGGCACAGGAGCTCTCACAGTCCCAGCCTCATGGTGCCCACAGCAGAGGCTGCCCCATCCTCCCATCCCTGTGCCAGCACCTCCCATCACCCTTCCTTTGGGCCCTGTCACCCTGCCCCTGCCTCCTGTCCCTGCCTCCTGCACCTCACTGACCTCCCCACAGAGATCTGTCACTTCTTTAGTGCTCTGATGATCAGGCCATGCTCTCCTTGTTTTCTCACAGTGCTTTTTGTCCTCTTGCAATGTAAATTAATGTGGGATATGCTTTGGCCTCTCTCTTTTGGGAATATTAAGGAAACCAGTTAATTATATTTTTTTCCATTTACCAGTGGCCAGCTCACATCAATAAATTATCCTTACCATGTTGTGCAAGTAAATTTGCTGTCTCCTCTTGAGACCTTTTCCCTTGCATGTCTGAAGAGTTTCATATTTACCTTGATCTCTTGCACAACATTTCTTTCATTATTCATCTTTCTTTTGTGTGTTTGTCTTTGTGTGTGCACACGTGCGTGTTACTTCTTTCACTCTCTCCCCTCTGCCCTGCAACACCTCCCTCCCTTCTCTGGGGTGATGTTTCATACTTCATGTATGCCTCTCCCTTATCCTGGATTATTTTCTGTTCTTCCATCCTCATTCACAGTGCCCTGCTTTAACTCCCTTCATTTATTCCTGTGTGGCATATAAAACCTGTGGGCAGGCTGTGATTTGTGGGCCACTGCTTTTCATCCTCTGCCAGCCCACTTCATGCCCTTTCTCTCCTCCACCATGTGTGGCTCAAACTCACCCATACTCCTTGTTTTTTTTCCTCTGCAGTTGCACTAGAAGCAGATTTCTCCATCTCTCCCTGTTTGGGAGCTGCTTCCACCTTGCTTTAGGATTCAGTGGAGCCACAGGCTCTTCCTCTGTCCAGGTGAGAGCTCCAGACAGCCTCAGCAAGCACCAGGAGAAGCTGGCTGACCCCAAACTCAGCTCCCAGTGCCCAGCAGTGAGGTAGGGGTGCCTGGCTGTGGGCTGAGGCTGGAGGGGCTGGCCAGGATTAGGAGGGGTCAGGTGGAGCTGAGCTCTCCCAGTGCCTGGAAAGGGTTAAAATGCAAGGGCTGCCCGAGGGGCTGTGGCAGCAGAGAAACCCAGGAAAAGGCAAAGTCCTGAATCTGCTCTTTCCTCTGGAGATCCCCAGGGCCGGGTTTATCTCAGCCAAGCCAGCCAGAAGATTGTTTAAGACATCCTTTAATCTGTCCCAAGAGTTAGGGTGGGCCTCTGATTGGAATGCCAGTCCCATATACCATTGTCCTAATGCCCCTTATCTCAGTTATTGCTGAACATTCCTCAGCAGCAATTACACCTTTCCTCTCCAATCTCCCCCAAAGCATCTTTTACTATTTACCAGCATTGATTTTCTGCATCCCATTTTATTTATGCCTATAGTGCCTTGAATTATAAAGTAAAAGGCAAATTTGCAGACTCTGGCATGTTCCTGAGTCCCTCTGTGGGTCTGTTCTCATTCCTACCTCTTCCATATACCACAAATTGCTTTAATTAGTGAAGATAAGAACTTCCAGAACTTTAAGAACTTCCAGAAGGAAGCCTTTAAGAGGAAGTTCACATATTTTTTGTATATCTAGCACCTCTCTCCTATTTTATCAATGGGCAGATGCGTCTTCTTGTTTGTCCTTGGGATACTTCCCCTCCTCCTCTCCATGGGTTTCTTGCTAAATAAAAAGAAAAATGCCTCATAACATGGAAACACTCTCTTTATCTGGGCTCCTGGAGCTGGGGCTTCATAGTCAGAGGAGGAGATGGGGTATCAGTCTTGTGTCTGTTTGCATGGGATGACTTCCCAGGACAGGTCATTGGTTTAAGAGCCAGTGATGGGCTAAAAGCAGCCTGTAGACTTGTATGGGTGCATAATGACTATTGGTGATGGCTCTACACATTCAGTAAGGCCTTAACAGATACAAATCTACTTGTTCCCACTTAAGAATATCTTCTAGACCACAATTGTCCAGAAAAACATCAGCTGGGTCTTTAGGATGGACTTCCTCTGACCAGAGTAAGGTAATGAACTAGGGACAACCTGGAGAAATCAGAGGTGCTGTGGGAAATGACAGACTCCAATAACTAGAAGATGTAAACACAAATGGAGAAAAACCTCAAGTGTCTGTGCCTCTGGTTTGCTTAAACATGTTGCTTCAATTCTATTTTGTTAGGCACAGATTTATTTTTCCTTCTTGACAGAGATTCTGCCTCTCCTTTCTTTTCTCCACGGCCCTTGCTGTTAACTGCCACTAGAAAAAGCAACAGCAGAGGGGAACAAAGAAACTATTGTGAAACAAAAGCAGGCATAAATAAATGGAGGTTTCCTGGGGTACTCCTAAAAACTAGACAAAACCTTCTTTCTCTTCCAGAAGAAACCATTTTGTAATGAATCACTAATTCCTCAGGGGTTATTGTTCAGCTGATGAAGGTGCATAATGCTCAGTTACATTGGTGCAGGTGCTGGGGGCATAGCACAGAATATAGAAAACATGTCAGTTCCAGGATGCTGCACAGATTGCAGCATCTGCCCTGCCAGGAAATGACCTGAAAGTATATTTTCAATTTTCCCTCTTCAGCAAAACAGACCTTGTTTATTGGTCATTATGATGCAGACGTTTGCATATTAATGAGCATTTTTCCAAGAACTTCCATATCTCTGAATCAACCCCCAAGCAGGTTAATAAGAGCAAGGCAGCTCCATTTTTACCAGGCTGAAGATATTGAGGAGGGGGAAGGCATGTTGCTAGATAGAGGTTTGTGAGTCTCTGATGGATGGGATCAAGTCCTGCCTTCTTGGAAGGCAGTTTGGTGTTTGAGCTGTCAGGTTTTAGGGATGAGCTAAGGTTACTCTATGGGCTTTTCCACCAGGAGCCCACCAAAGCCCCATGGAGGTAAAGGATGGGTTGTACCTTCAAGGGTAGCTGCTGTGGGCTCGGGTGCCACCAGTTTGCTGCACTGTGAGCCAGCACCTGGCCCTGGTGGGAAATCAGAGGTGAGACAAAGCTGACCACTGACTGCCAGCATGGGGTTGGCTCCCATGGGAGAGAGTCTGCAGGACACCCAGCCTCTGAGGGGCCACTGGCTGCAGTGGTGAGATGGTTCCTTGTCACTCCTTGATGGCTGTTCTGCAAGCTGAGACCAAGAAGAGGATGTCAGGCATGTAAACTGGACAAACAGTGGTTTGCCAAGCCCCTCCCAAAGTCCGCCCAGATGAAGTTTACTCAGCTTCCACCCACAGCCAGTTGTGACTTCCTTGCCTCATTTTGCAAGATGTTTCTGGTGTGAACATCTGCTCCCAGCAGCTGGTTGATGTTATCATACACTTTGGTCCTTAGGAAGGACCTGTAGTACCAGAGCAGCTCCTTGCCTCTATATGATCAGTGATCCCTGGGGATTGTGGGCACCCTGGGGGCATTCCCTGGTTTTGGGAGACACAAGAAGCTTCCCTCAAAAAGCTGTTAGACCCCATTGGCTCCTTCCCCTGTTCCTATGTCCCTGAGCCACTCCTCCCTATTCCCTGACTGGCCCTCATCTTTGTACTGCCCAGAGACCAAGTTCACCCCCAGGCCCCCTGGCAGACTGAAACTGAGACCCTCTGTGTGTGGGTGCTGGACCCAAACATCTCTCACTGCATGGCTGAATAAAACATCTGTGGATATTATGCAAAGGCCCTTTTTGCTTCCTCACCCTGGACTATCCCAGCAGCAATTCAGCCTGCTACAGGGGATGGGACTGCCAGGGGGGGTACCCCGAGCTGAGGGTCACCCCTGCTCTCAAGGAGGTAGAGCCAGCACCTTGTGTCTCACCACATGGCCTTTGCCATTAGAGAGGACTCCACCTCCTGCAGGTGTTTCTCTCCTGTGCTGTGCCCTTCTGGATGGTCTTCCAGCCTCATTTACAGCTGAGCTGTAGGACCCTGGGCTGAGCTCAGCTGCCTCTCCCTCCACATTCTCAGAAGAAGGCATTTTGTCCAGGCTGTGGGACAGTTTTGGGGGTATGTCCTGTCCCCCTGTTTATCTTCTCAGCATCCTTTTAGGAATTGCACAGCAGACCTGGCCACAGCATGCTGCATCACTGCCTTTGGTTCTGGCAGTGCAGGCACAGAATCCACACCTTGGCTTCTCCCTGTTTATTGCTCTGCACCTCACAGCATCCCCTTAGCTGTGTTTGCAATGCTGCTCTTCTGAGAGCCATCTCCAGCCACTTGCTTTACAATCATCAGATTTATAACAAGCTTGACCAAACCCCAATCTAATTTGAAACTGTGCTAAAGCACTTTTATATTTACTTTAGTAATGAAATAAAATTTCAGTTCTGTTCTTAGAGTGATTTATTTCAGCATCACTACTGGTACAATATCTCATTTGTGTTTCATAAATTGCCATAGGCAGAAACAAAATGTGAAAACTGTTTTCAGCAAATTACTTCTAAAGAGGATGTTTTCCCCTGTACACTTACACACAAAGATTTACCTTTTCAGATCTAACCAGTGATTTTGGTGCTCAATCTGACATCTATAAAAGGTGCCTGATCTTTAGAAAAGTGTGAATAGACATCTTCTGGTTATCCACCTATATCCAGTGTGGCTTAGACTGGATACATAAATGTAGTGCTAAATTAAATAATTTTTGCAGCTGTGGACAAAAGTTATTTAAAAATAACTTTTTTGTGATCAGAATGTGGTCAGCTAATTTGCGTCATGGCAGCAGTGTGAGATGTCCCTGACAATTCTGTTTCTAAGCCTAAGTTGTTCAGCAGGATCTGATCTCCCACTAAGGACCAGGAGAGGTGAAGAGTTCAAGGCAAGGAGTCTCCACAAAGGGGATAGAGTGGGTGGGCTTCAATTTTGAAACTCATTTTCCCCTTTGGTCCATCAGTGCCCAGATTTATTAACCTTCCCAACAGGCTGTAAAGCCCATCTATTTCCCTGTTCCAAGCTAAGGCTATTGCTAAGGGTGTGAGCTGAGGAGGAATTATTTATGGAAGGTCCTTTGTCTAAGTTTATGCTGTTATTTTTAATTTATGTGGTAGGCACCCAGTGTACTGCTAAGATGCCTAGAGATGCATTTTAAAAATTTGAATACATAAATAAATAAAATACTCTGTACTCAACCAGGCCTAAATTATACAGTACAAAGGGAGGAGCAATTCAATAGACATTAGGAAAAGCACCAAAGGAGCAGAGCAGACCAATGCTTCTTGCAGATCCAAGAATTCTTGCCCTTGAGCAAGAAATGGAGAGGAGCTACAGCTGGCAGCTCAGATTTTGGGTGGTGTTGCAGCCCATCATCCAGCCTTTCACTTGAGAGCTGAGTGCAGGTCTGCAGCAACCTCAAACCCCACCAGTCAGAGCTCTTCCTAAATGAGCTGGTGTGTAACCCAGCCACAGGTGGTGAAACCCTGGCCCCTATGGAACTGCCAGGTTCTTGGCCAGCAGCCTGTAGGCAAACCAGGGTTTCACCAAATTATTGAGTTGTGTAAGTCAGGTCTAACTACAGGATGAATCCGCTGTAAGACACCCATCACTTAAAAGACAGATGTTTAAAGAATCAGAAGACATTAAGCAAATAAACATCAGCTGCCCTATCAACAGGATGGCTCTGATTGATGGTGCAAGCAGGATGGTGTGCACTGAGCACAGCACACATCCATAAATGTCCATAATTAGAGGTAGCAGAAGATTTGTGAGCGTGACGCAACAAGCAGCGTGTCACAGATGTAACCAAGAGCCACGCTGGCCTGTGATGGGCTATCCATAAACATCCATAATTACACATAATGGGGCTAGAGTATGCTGGTGATACACTGTACTTATTGGATATGTAATCCCTGATAGCATCACACAAACAGTGCTGTGATGTTCTTGGCTAAACTATACAAGCGATAAATACAGAATAATAAATGCATGCATTTTGTGTCCTTTCATTTGTGTATGGGTTTAATTCAAATTACAAGGACACATAGGCAGAACACGTCAGCAGCTCTGCACACATTTTGCTGTGGCCCAGGAGCACCTGGAACAGAAGCTGCAGTGTGGGGAGGGGGCTCAGGGCCTTTGCTGACAGCAAGAACACCCACATCATTGAATGCTTCTCAACAGTGAAAGTGTGGATAGAAAAATTCCTGGCCTGGGTTTCCCTGGGGCAGATTTGCACTATGAAAACAAATATTAAACATTACTGAGCTATCACTTAAGCAAACTAGCTCAGGCAATGTTACCAATTTGGTGAGTGTGGCACGGGCTATGATGACCACAGACTTTTGTCTTGGCTGCTGAGAGCCCCCGTGGCTGTCACTGCCGTGGATTCTGTGTCAGACCTGTAATTTACAAGGCACCAGCCTGGCTGATCTACCCAGACTGTGATGGCATCTCATGGCTATGCTGGTGGCTTGGCCTCAGGAAGCAAAGGTGCCAGCTCTGCCTTAGAAGCACTTTATTTCTTCTGGATTTTCTCTCTGCACTTGGCATTTCACCCAGCCCAGGATTTAGGCTGGCATGGGGCATGTCTCAGCAAGCAGGTAAGCCTCTGTGAGCACGGGAGCATTTCTGAGGAACCCTCCCCAAAAGGTGCCAAGCAGTGGCAAAAGCCAGGCCATGAGCAAAGCACACACTGCACATGCTCCTGGTGTCAAAGCATAGTCACAGAAAACGGATGTGACATGGGCAAGGCTCTTGTTCCTCCCTACAGCTCCAGCTCACATGGGTCATGAGGAAGCAACTGGCTCTGGTGGCAGAGCCCAGCTAGCAGCTGCCACCCCCCAGGGCACAGGGATGGGGACAAAGACACATCCCCCAGTGTGCCACTCACCCCAGCACTGTGTCACCACAGCTGGGACAGGTGGCACAGCCCACAGTGCCTGCCAAGCCCCACTCTCCTGCTGGGCTTTTCCCCATCTTTGTGTGATCAAACCTCCCCTGCCCCAATGGAAACAAACACTTGCTATGGCAACAGCCACTGCCCTCCACTTTCCATCCTGTGGTTCCCAGTGATGGACTAAGCCATCTTGAGCAATGAAAGGATATATTTGCCATTAGGTGCATGTCCAGAAATACCTGAAACTGTAATTGGTGGAGGCATTGATCTCATTTGCTGATATGAAGCAATGGGCATCTTCTGTCTAAGAGAGGATGTCAGTTTGCATTGCACAATTTGGAAGCTGTATTCCCTTTGTTTTGAAAGAAGCCATTAGGAACCAGATGGCTCAGGGATTTGGTAATAGAATATGAACCCTCTCATCTCTCCATCGACCATTCAAATATGACCCATTGTGTTAGTCATAGAAAAGCATCAGATTACTTGCTGGTGTCTTATACAAAATGAGATATCCATCCTCTTCTGCAACCCAGCTCCAGCTGGACAGATTTTCCTGTTGAAATAGTAGGATTTTGTTCTGGAAATTTGACTTCAGCTTTAAAAATATTAAGTCTGTCTGGACTGTGAGCTGCAGCAAGCTCCTTGCTGGGACAAAGCTGAGCCTGACTGCTGCCTCATCCCTGACACAGATGTCTGCCAGTGACACAGGGAAGGGACAGCTCTGAGACACATCCTCAGGTCTGTGTAACTCATGGGTGAAAGTTCCTTATGCACAGTGCTTGGCCAATGCTCCTCAAAGGGAAGAGTGTGCTGGAACGGTCCTGTGGCTTTATCAGGATGACTTCCTGGGGAAAACACTACTGAAACCAGGAGAAGTGATGAAACTGCACATCTCAGCTGACCTGGGGTGAGCCCTGCAAGGAAAGGCTGTGTGATGGTGAATGGAAGAAAATCAGAGGTAGCCCTCAATGACAAAATGCTTTCATTATCCTTTCCACTTAGTGGAGATGCTTTGAAATGTTCAGTCTCTGTGCTGCCAGCTGGAGTGAGAGGGATGGGAGGGGTAAGGGAATATCCTCCATCAGGTCCCTGGTTGGGTCCATGACCCACCCAGTGGCTGAACAGAGCACCAAGCCAAACAATCTCTCTGTTATGGTGAATCAAATGTCATGGAACAACAGAGGTTCATAAGGAAACACTGGTAAACATAGAATTATAGGATATAGAATGAATTATGTTGGAAAAGACCTCTAAGATCACTCAGCCCAGCCATTATCCATCACAAAACTGGGTCCCTAAGTGCCACATCTACACATCTGTTAAATACCTCCAGGGGTGGGGACTCAGCCACTCCTCTGGACAGCCTGTTCCAGTGCCTGATAGTGCCTTCTTTCCATGAAGAAATCTTTCCTTATATCCAGATAAAACATGCCCTGGCACAATTTGAGGCCATTTCCTCTTGTCCTATCACTTGTAACTTGGGAGAAGAGCTCAACCCTCACCTGGCTACACCTCCTGTCAGGGAGAGCAATAAGGTCACCCCTCAGCCTCATTTTCTCCAGGCTAAGCACCCTCAGCTCCCTCAGCTGCTCCTCACAGGACTTGTTCAGACCCTTCCCCTGCTCCATTGCCCTTCTCTGGACTCACTCCAGCCCCTCAATGTCCTTCTTGTAGTGAGGGACACAAAACTGACCCCAGGATTAGAGGTGTGGCCTCACCAGTGCCCAGTACAGAGTGGGGGTGGTCACTGCTCTGGTCCTGCTGCTCACACATTTGCTGATCCAAGCCAGGATGTTTTACTTTGATGTATTGGGTTTTCAAGGCCAGGCTTTGGTTGCATTCAGAAGCACAGGAAAAGAGGAATGAAACAGGACAGCAGAGCAGAGAGAAACTTGCCTTCAGTGTATTCAGTTTTTCCCAGTCATGACGAATCTCCGCTGTTGTAGGCACTGGCTCTCTTCTTGGACAGCTAAGGAAATAAGGCTTTTAAGGAAAATGTGCATGTTGTGGTTTAACCCCAGGTGGTAGCTAAGCCACACAGCCTCTTGATCACTCTCCCCAGGTGGGATGGGTGGGGAAGAGAATCAGAAGAGTAAAGGTGAGAAAATTCATGGGTTGAGATAAAGACTGTTTAGCAGGTAAAGCCAAAGCAGCACTCACATAAAGAAACAAATAATTCATTGGCTGCTTCCCATGGGCAGGCAGGTGCTCAGCCATCTCCAGGACAGCAGGATTCCATCATGTGTAATGATGGTGTGGGAAGACAAACACCACTGCTCTGAATGTCCCTGATTCCTTCTTTCCCCAGATCTGTGTGCTGATCACGGTGCCCTGTGCTGTGGGATATCCCTGTGGTCAGCTGGTGCCACCTGTGTCCCCTCCCAACTCCTTGTGCACTCCCAGCCTCCTGAGGGGCAGAAAAGGCCCTGACTCTGTGTAAGTCAACACTAAAACACACAGGAGATACCAACACTGTAGCACAAACCCAAAACATAACCCCATGGAAGAACTGTGAAGAAAATAAATTCTGTCCCAGCTAAAACCAGTGCAACCTTCCCAAGCCCCCCTGGCCTCGAGGACAGGACCAGAATCCTGAGCAGTGCTTGGTGGAAGACAGAGCATGGACACTGGAGCCCTGCATGCCTGATCTGCTCAGGCACAAATGTCTGCAACCTTGTAAAATCTCTTGTGCTCCTCTGCAGAAGTGAGGAGCAGTCCCATGCACTGATGCATTGTGAGCTTGGGCATGACCCTTGCTGTGCACAGATTTCTGCTGGCCATTACCCTTCTTTGGGGACTTTGGGTGAGGCAGAGTCAGTCCATGCTCCAGCAGCATTCCTGGAAAAGATGGAGCAGACAAATAGCAGCCACTTGCAGCTGAGAGATGCAGAGAGAGCAAGTGGCTAAGGCTTGCAAGGCAAAAATACTCAGCTGAGGATGGTGGCACAGGAAGGAGAATGGAGGGCTCCACTGATCTCCTCATTTCCAGCAGATGGAGGAAAAAGGAGGCTGCAGTGTCTCAGGCTGTGCAGCTGTAACTGCAGGGAACAGCCAGAGGTGCTCTCCCACATGGATACTGAAATATATTACAAAATGGACACAGCCTGACATGTTTTTAATGGAGACAAAATTTGCTGTCCTGCTCCCCTTGCCACAAGCCTCAATAACGTAATGTAAAAAAGACGGAAAAAAAGGGTAT
Organism: Haemorhous mexicanus; assembly: GCF_027477595.1. Lineage (NCBI taxonomy): Eukaryota > Metazoa > Chordata > Aves > Passeriformes > Fringillidae > Haemorhous > Haemorhous mexicanus. Next base: position 114,076,342 of record NC_082342.1, on the reverse strand, counting down.
GATCTCATGCTCAGTGATTTATCTAAAGTGAGTTGCTGAGCTCAGTCCAGCTCTTAGTGGGCAGATCCAGGCTCAGTGAGCATCTGCACACTCCTGACCTGCTGCTGGTTTCCTCAAGAAAATCTGCCACTGAGGACCCAGACCTTCCCCACAGGGGTTTTACTTTCCATTTCAGGGGCAGCAGAGATGAGGGATGGAGACTGAAGTATTCTTTATTTGTAGAGGCAGCTCTTCCCAGGTGAGGGATTAGATTTACTGGTGGGGTAGTCTTACTGTGTGGTTTGTGCCAGCGAGGGTTAGAAAGGCCCATGCCTGTAGAGACAATGTATTTCACACATCCACGCCTCACTTAAAAACAGGCAAGAGAAATAAAAGTGATAGGAAGTAATGAGCAGGAAAGCCAGCAATAGAACAGTTGAAATATGTTTAAACCTACCCCAAAAGGGTTTGGGACTATTTGGGACTTCACCTCAGGAAGTCTTGCACTGATGTGACTTGTGCTACTGCTTCATCTTTTTTGGTCCCTTTATCTATTTTCCGTGCCCAAAGCCCTTTGACCGGGAGGAGAGGCAGCCCCCTTCATCAGTGGGACTGAGAGTGGGACAGTCCTGTCCCCTGCAGGCAGGTGTCCTGCTGGCTGCCCCTGTAGGCTGGGGATGTTCCTGTGCCTGGAAAAGCAGTCAGCCCCTCACCACCCCAGCCACACAACGTGGAAAATATTTCTGTCCCTCTGCCATCTTGGCTACGTGCTGCATATTCATCATCTTTATATTTTCTCTTCTTTAATCTCCCCCATTTGCATATACACAGGTCCAAATGATAACAATTACCATAAAACAATCTCATTGTCGCCCTCCCAATAAAAATGGCTCTGTTAATCAGGAGACTTTCAGAGGCACCATGCCTGAGAGACCTCATTTTAACCTGGCAGGCTGTACAGGGCAGCAGATAAATTAGCCCATATATGATTGCATGCTGAAATACATTGATTTAAGATTTTTCCCATTCAGCCTGACAACTTGTCTAAATAAGCTCATGCCTGAAGAAGACAGCTTGCAGACATGATGCGAGTGACAGGGCATTGCAAATATAATGCAGCGCTCCGCAGAGCGAGGAGCAAAACCATCCCAGAAGGGATTAGGGGGACAAAAGAGAGGGTTAAAAATAAACAAAAGCAGGTACTCCAAACAGCACAGCTCTCAAATTTCACCCTGATTTTCTTCTTCCGTTTCTAATTGCTAAGTCACTACAGGGAAAAAGCAATTAGTGATCTGCTATCATTCACCGTGTCATCTTTAGGTCCTCATTAGCAATTCCATCAACAGTCTTAGCATTTAGCTCCCATCCTGTGATTCCGGGTGTCCTAATCACACCGTGATGGTTCAGGGTGCCTGAGGAGCAGGGGGCAGAGACCATGCCTTCCCCTGTGTTTGGACAAACACAGTACCTCAGACATGGATTGTCAGAAGTGAGTGATGGAGATGGGCTCCGGTCACTGCCGGCGCTGTGGGCTCTGCCCCTGCCATTCCCACAAACATTTTCAACAAGAAAATCACTTGAGAAGGGTTAAATCCTTTTTGAAAAAGCACCCCATGGAGCACAATGTAAATCAGCCTTATGCCACAAAGGTTTTAGCCATGTAGGTTAAACCCCAGTATTTCTCCTCACTAGCAGCACACAATGCCAGGTGAAAGAGCTGACACTCCTTGCAGCATTAGAGCTGATATCAAATAATATGCATATTTTGATACACTGTGTAATACCATCCATATTATAAATATTAAGTAGCTGCTGGATTCTCAGTGCAAGGCAAAGGCAGAGAGATGATTTATGGAGGAACTTCACTGGAGACCTCCCAATCCAGAAAGCTCAGGGGGACTGAAATTGGGTGAGGTGGAGGTTGAGGCAGCTGGTGCCTGGGAGCCCCTTGGCCCTGCATGGGCACAGGAAGAGCTGGGCTGTGTGAGGATGTGCTGCTGGAGTGAGCCATGGTGGAAAGATCCTCTTCTCCACCTGCAATGTAGCAGCTGGGTCCCAGCTCAGTCTCTGGGAATAGCTTCACTGGGAATCCTCAGAGAAGCCTTCTCCCCAACCTCCCAACACACTTTTTGCAATTTTTTTCCCCCCTGAGAGAAACCTGAGGGACTTTTTGAGTTGCCTCCATTGCACCTCAGCCTGAGGGCCTTCCCCCTAATCCCTGCTGGGATAACCCCTGTGCTCCATGGGGCACAAAGCTCAGTGCAGAAGGTGTTTCTCAGGACATGAGGACAAACCTGCAGTTATGGATATACCCATCATGACTGAAATTAATTTTTGAGGTGTGTAGTACAGATTTTGCCATTTGGAGCTGTAGAATATGATACAGAGAAGTCTATGGGTAAAGCCTTGTATAAAAGAGGTTTGTGGTCCTAACAAAGCTCTGAAACATGTGATTCCTGTGAAGACTGTGGCCTTGGCAACAGAGGAACAGAGAGGAAAGCAGGGGTTTTCCCAGTATGCTGAAGCACCAGTAAAGCATCCTTCCCTTTGCATGCAGAATTCCCCATGCAGGAGCAGATCCTGCCCAGGGCTGTGGGACCCCTGCCTTAAAACCCTCCTGTGCCCCCACTGCCTGCATATCCAACTTCAGACCCCCCCTTCCAACCATGACCTGGCTCCTTTCTGCATTGGCTCACGGCACAGCTGGGCCCCCACTGTCCAGAGACCATGAACTTTTCATCTTCCACCAACACGGGGTGGTAACCCACGTGAGGAAGTGAGGAAAAACCAATTTAACAACCTTGCTGTTGAGTGCCCTGGGGTTCTGACTCAGTCAGTGTTAGTCACCAGCAGGGCTGGGAGAGCTGAGGAGCCCTCTGTGTGCCCAGCAGGACAGGGAAGGTGCTGCAGGTTGTGGCTACCAGGAGCTTCACATGGGCTTTCAACACCAGCTTCCTGCTCCTGCTTGGTTATTGCAGTGCACTGACACCTGAGGAGGGTGGGGGATCTGGGAATGCCTCTCTGACACTGTAATTATCATTTTTTTGGTCATCCTTCGCCTTGGATCCTTATTAAAGCATTTCAGACATGATGCAGTTTTCTCTAGTGGACCAATAAATTAAGGAGACATACATTTTTAGAGTAAGCTTTTTAGTAAACAAACAGTCTGGGAGAAAAAACCATAAAATCTCTGGGAAGCTGGTATTGATGAAAAAAACAGTCTCTGTTTGTGGTATTGATGAGAAAACAGTCTCTGTTCATGGGAAGCTGCTCATGTCTGACCAGTGAGAACGATTCAGCTGCCTGGAAGACAGAGAGGGAAGGGCTGGTGTGAGGGGCAGAGGGTGCTGCCACAAACACACCCCAGCATTGCTGGGGGGAAAGGAAATGTTTGTCAGTGTGAGGGATGGCAGTGGGCTGCTCAGAGGTTACCCTCTTCCATTTTGTTTGGAGGTTTAATTACAGCACCAGATGCTGCCCAGTCATCCTGGGAGACAAGCCTGTTCCTGAAGCAGGAGCTCCAGGTTTGAGATGCAGAGGGAAAAGGATTATGCCCTGTGCTTCAGAAAATACCCAGGATCAAGGACTTGGCTTCACATTTTGAACTTCTCTTGGTCAGCACTGTGTGCCGGGAGACCCCACAAAGCCCTGCTGCATGAGATATCTCTTCTTTGGGTTTAGAGCCCTCATATCCCCTGGAGGACATCCCTCTGATCCCTCCTGCCTTGCTCTGGCCCAGCATAAAGGCATCCTGCTGATGGGAACAGAGGCACAACAGCATTGTCACTCAAAGAGCATTTTTGCCTGCAGTCACTGGAAATTGAAACTTTTCACCCACCACAGTTTGTCTGCACTGCTCTGGCATGTGTCCAGCTTGGGATCCACAGATATTCCTCTGTTTTAGATGGCTGGTTCGCTCCTGCCAGCCTGCACTGGTTTTGTTTCTCTGCAGGATTTGTTTAGGGTAGGGGCATATTTCCCTTTCTCTCTGCCCAGGCTATGCATAGTCCACAATTCTTGCCAATTCTTCTGCACAGCAATGCACTGCATTAGATTTTTGCACCACCTTTATCTGCACAGGGGTTGGTTTATGCTGGCTGTCACAGGCTGGGCCTCTTCACATGCCAATTTTTGTGAGTCTGACTTTGAACTTCACATGACCCCTCGTGTCAAGCCCTTACCTGCAGCATCTTGATTTTTTACTTTGTCCCTTTTGTCAAGGCACTGTCCTCCTCCCTCCATGATTTACCTCTCTTTCTGACAAGCTTTCAGTCTTTGTCATGCAGTAATTCTGTGCCTTCCTTTAATCTCTCCCAGAAGGTCTCAGTCCAAACCTTCATTATAACAGAGTCTTACAAAAGACTTTGCTCCTAAAATCCTGAAGGCATTTCAGCAGCTGGAAAACCCCTGCCAACCCTTCTTCCCTTGCCTGCACATGCAAAAAGAGGTAAGTATGTGCCCTATGTTTCCTGTTGACATAACACCCCATGCCAAAGCTTCTGCCAGCATTTTCCCAGCTGACTTCACTGCAAATCATTAGGAACATGGTGTTTATTGCAAGGAGCAGAAGAGCTCTTTTCCTGGCCCCAAGTGCTTATGTGTGGCCCTTGGCCCTGGCTGAGCCTTTTCCAGTCACTCTCCAAGTTTGTAGCATTTTAGTTCCTGCTGGGAAGCTCTGGCTGCATAAATGGGTTCCTCCTTCACCCCTTTCCAGTTTAAAGCTGTTTCTTGTCATTGCAGGTCCTAGCTCAGGCTCTGCTGGGCAGTGAGCCCCCTTCCTGGGAGTCCAGGCCAGGGGTGTGTCCATACCTGGATGCTGTGCTGCAAGGAAGTCCCTTTGGGGACCACTCTTGTTGCTGCTCCTTGCCCGGGTCCATCTCCTCTGCATATTCATTAACAGCAGCCTAAAGAACAGATGGCACCTTCTCCCTTTACTGCACCAAAATGAAATTTGATATTATTCTCTGTTCTTTGTTATGAGCAGCTTTAAATTGCATTAGAAGCCTCAGGATCTGCAGAACACGTCACCCCTTATCGTGCAGGGCAGGCAAAACAAACACTGCTGAGATCCCTACCCAGTGACTCATCCACTGCAGAAATTTTGCACTGGGGGTTTGTGCACTTGGTCAGTGCACATCCAAGGGCCTGAGCATTCCTTCAGCTGGGAGGGATGATAGGCCTGGCAGAGAATGCCAGAATAACAGAGTTTTGTTTTGGAGAACTAAGCTAAAATAGTTAGGGGACCAAAAAAGGAAAAAAGGGAACCAGATTTCAAGGATATAATTAGTCACTAAGATACTTGCATTTTCATGTTCAGTCACATAGGCAGGGGATTAAATGCACATTAATCATTGAAAAGTCTCAGGATAAATATTTAGATACATGGAAAGATCTCCAGATTTCTATTCCAAGACAAAATACTTAAGAGAATATTGAGAAATGGCCAATATCCAGAACAGTTGCTGAGAAATGAGTAAAAGCTAAAGTTCAGTTTTACAACAGGATGTGCTGATAGCCCTGCAATGCCTGTGAATAACCCCTGGCTGCAGTGGATTTACAGCCTGACCTAAACAGTACTCAGGTTTCTGCCTGCCTTCTGCACAGGAGCACACTTCAGCCTTCTTCACACTCAACAGAGGTATGGAAATTTATTTTTAAATTTTTGCTTTCACCACAAAAGCATTTATTTCTTCTGAGAATCTCTAGAAACACCCACAGCCCACCCTCTCAGAAACTTCAGATCTGCACTCCCAGTGTTAATAAAGTGGGGTTTGCTACTCTTTGGATCTCCATGTGGCCCTCATTAATTTTGTCACCATTCCCCTGTGCTCTGGGCACCCAGTTTTCCCAGTAATTTTTATTATCTTAGAAAAAACTTGAGCACTTTTCAGGTAGATAACATATTTCAGCCACTTTGTCCAGCTGCTTTAAGTATCACAACACTCCATGGAGTTCAGCCCATTGACTGAAAAGTAAAGAAGGAAGTTTGCAGACATGATCCAGGAGCAAGGAGCACATTAAACAGAGAAGGAGAATAAAAGCCACTTGTTCTGAGTCCCAACCCTCTTATCCAGGGCAGAGAACATTCCCTTTCCTTACCTGCCAGGACTACTGCAGGTGTGGGGAAGTTGCTGTCCCACTCCTGTGTTTCCCTATGTTCTGGCTTCAGCAGTAGGCTTTGTCCAAAATCTGAAACATTTTACACCTGAATTTCACCATTTGTAACAGCACTTGATTTTAGGTGAGAAGCAAAGCTTTGTTTTTTATCAATATGTAATGAAGAGTGTTGTTTCCCTGTTTTTTTTTTTTTTTGTGCTTTCCCCACTCCTTTCTCAGGGAATTTGAAATCACTGTTAATCTGGTTAAACTGAAGTTGATTAAAAATCCAGCTAATGAATACAACTCAGCAGCAGCACACACAGTCTTTCTGGAAAATTCCTGCACAGTTCTCCCCACCCCAGCTCCAGCTTTCATGTATCAGTGGCAACCTGTTATCCACATTGGTATTTCCCCAAAAAGCTGCCACTGAAGGGGCCAGGAGTTTAAATGCTTCCATCCTGTAACCCAGTGGGAAGGTGACAACCCTCTGCAGTTGCACAGCCATGCGCAGATGGCTGGGGACACCTGAGAAGGGCTCAGCTCTAACAGGGGACTTGCCCAAGGGAAATGTTCCTGAGCCCACCCAGCTTCCCCAGGGAAGGGAGAGAAAAGGGCACCAGGTGGCTTTCTTTAAAAGGCATTCTTTAAAAGGACTGGCTTCCCTCTTTCCCAGGCAAAAAGATCTTCAAAGAGATTTACCTCCCATTCCCAGTTTTGGGTCAGCTAGCTAGTGGCCAATCCCAGGGCAACTCCTGCAGCCAGGAGGATGCCAGACTTCTCCAGAGGGCTCTGGGACATGGTCCACCACCCTGGCATCTCTGCAAGGTCTTCTGTCTCTCTGTCCTCAGGGGAAGAGGGGCTGGACCCACAGCACAGGGGAGTGTATCCAGCAGGCTGGTTATCCTGGTCCCAGCCCTCCATCTGCATGGCCAGGGCCACAGTTTCCCTCTTTTGATGGTTTCAATTAAAGGTAAAACTTTCCCTGGTTGAAAACATGTTTTTGCACGTTTTAATTTGTTAGCAGTCACACAGGCAGATCTCAGGCTTTCATCAAAAGCTCTGTGGCACTTGGAATGCCAGCTAAAGCACCCACTCCAGGAGAGATGTGAGTTTATGGACATTTCAGCCTTCTTTTGATCACTTCACTTATTTTTTTTCCTCATTGCTTTGAAATAGGTTTGCTTTGACTCTTACCTTGGAGATTTTACAGAATTGTGAAATAACTTTTTGTCAAGAAAATACACATTCTGTAAAAAATATTGTATGAGATTTCTGACTGGCATTCTCACAAATAGCAGAATAACTCCACCTTGGTCCTGTGAAATGATCTTTGCTTCTAACTGAGAGAGTAAATCTCATGACTGTGTATTAAGAATGTTTAAAATCAATAATAAATAAATGGAACTGAAAGAGATACAACTGCAGACCAGATCCATCAGAGTGCCAAATAACACCCCAACAAGCAGTGCAAATATTGAGACAGCATTTTCATGTACTGGCTTATTACACATGATTTTGAATGCATTTGGTTCATCACAGTAAAATTATGCCTCTAGGTGAGAATCCACCAGCCCATCAAAAAACAATAAAAGAGTTTAAAAAAGAGAAAAACAACTAAAACCAGTTGTAGGTGTTGGATCCAGTTGGATCTCAAGCTGTGACCCAAGCTGAAGAATGTTATTTTTAGCAAGGAGAAATGTTTGAAAGTGTCTGAACTTCTTAGCTCCCAAGTTTTTAGTTATACTAAGTTTTTCCTTAAAATAAACATTCTTCACAAATCCTTCCTACTTGATCATCTTCAAACATTTTAAAACTCTCTTTAGACTTAATAATCTTGAAAATATAACAGAAGTGACTTCCAAAGTCCTATGGAACAACCCACAGTGCAAAGAAAAAGCCCTTCTCCTATTTTGCAGTTAAGCTGTGATAATTAAACCAGGCTGTCGTGGTTTGAGAGGAAGTGAGATTTTTGGGATGCTGTGGTCAAACCAATAGGCGCTCAGATTTGAATATTGGCACCTGGTATGGCCACTGAAGACATGGATACGCCTCTGAGAACACAGGGGGTTAAAAGCTGAGAACGCCCGGGGGAAACTCTCTTGGTTCTGGTTGGTGAAAGAGAACAGAGCTCCGAGCTGGCGTGGGAGGGGAGGTCAGGCCGGGCCTGGGACAGAGAAGGCTTCGGGCAGCCCCCCAGGAGAGGGAGAGGGAGAGAGAGAGGGAGAGGGAGAGGGAGAGGGAGAGGGAGAGGGAGAGGGAGAGGGAGAGGGAGAGGGAGAGGGAGAGGGAGAGGGAGAGGGAGAGAGAGAGAGAGAGAGAGAGAGAGAGAGAGAGAGAGAGAGAGAGAGAGAGAGAGAGAGAGAGAGAGAGAGAGAGAGAGAGAGAGAGAGAGAGAGAGAGAGAGAGAGAGAGAGAGAGAGAGAGAGAGAGAGAGAGAGAGAGAGAGAGAGAGAGAGAGAGAGAGAGAGAGAGAGAGAGAGAGAGAGAGAGAGAGAGAGAGAGAGAGAGAGAGAGACAACGGCCGGCCGTGAAGGAGAGGGTTGTGGTGAGGAGATGCCCTGCGAGGCAGCCGTGGGAGTTCTGGACAGGCAGAGCCTGAGACTTTTAACCCTTTTCTTGCATGATAGAAACCTTACAAATGCTGATTCCTCCTGGAGTTGATTGAGAAGAGAGATAGAGATGAGATAAGAGGAAATGGGCCACGAGAGAGGTTGAGAAGAATCTTAGGTGGGAGGAGGTGATGGAGTGGCCTTTGGCTGGACTTTTCTTGTATGGCCATGGACAGACACAGAGACTGCATTTAGGGGGAGGCCATGGCTTGGAGCCAAGAGAGTGCAGTGATGTGATGTGAAGGAGTGGCGTGAACAGACACAATGGGTGAGGAGGGGGGTGGTGGTGCCCTCTGTCTTCAGGGAAGAAGAAGAAGATGATCTCTGTTCTCAAGACCCCTCGGCCCCAGGGGGTGAAATCTGGAGGGGACAGGTGTCCCAAAAGTGAGAGACTGCTCTTTTCAGAACTGAGCAAAGCACCCTTTAAAAAGGAAAACCCTAGAAGCAGCTCTGGTCCATGCACAGTGGTGAGAGCACTGGGCATGGAAGGAAGATGTCACCATGGCAAAATGATCTCCGGGCGGTGCCACATGTGACATGGAAACACAAGAGGTTCTAACTGTGTTTCCAGGGGAAGCCTATGGTACAAGAGGGACTCTTCTCTTCTTGAGGAACTGAGAATTGATTATCTGAAGAGTAGTGCCGGACTGAGAGTTAGTGATCTGAAGAGTAGATGTATTAAAAATTTAATGGGGGAAAGAAGAATGTTTTTGGAAAGTTTTCATCCTGAGTTCTGTGTGTTTTCTTTTATAGTTGTAGGTTAATAAAGTTTTTTTCCCTTTTATTCCCAAGCTAGAGCCTGCTTTGCTCTGTTTCTGATCACATCTCACAACAGACACCAAAGAAGAAGCATACTCATGAGAGCGCTAGCATAACACCAAGCTCAAACCATGACACAGGCACAAGACTGGGGAGCTTGGGATTGGGAATTCATGGGACTGTTTCATGCCATATTATAAATTTTCCATGCAATGACTTCTCCTGTGATCCCTTCATCCACGTTTTTTGCCTTGTGGTACAGTGCTCAAACCCATAGGTTTTCTACATCTTAAATCTTCTCATCTTGGCTGAAAACAACAATTTTTCCCCTTTGCTGTTAACTTGTATTTGTTCTAGAGCTGGGGATGTCTCCTTGAAAACTTGCCAGCAGGAGCTCAAACTCCCAGCAGCACAGCTACCAGGAATCCAGCAGCTATCCACAGATCCAGCACCTTCCTCCTCCATTTTGCAGGACTTCTCAAAGAGGCTGAACAAAAATGGGCATTTGCATGTTTCCAGCAGCTTTGCCTATTGCCTGGAGCAGCTGCTGCATTGTGGAGCTGAGGATGGACCCCGAGGTGTTGGAAAGTCTTTTTCCCAGCCCTGAGATGGAAGAAGGAGTCAGGATTCCTTGGCTCTGGTTTTCAAGGTTGTTTATTTTCTGTTATCTATCACATTCTCTCTCTGACCTGCTGAGCTGAGGTCTGTCCAGCAGGTCAGTCCGTGGCACACTGACCGCCCCTGGGGTGGTGTTATCTTTTTATACTAAAAACTATGTGCACTTTATTTACAATAATTTCCCAATACCATCACCTTTGTTAGACAGTCTGTCTCTACCCTAAACCAATCCAGAAGTGCCACCATCACACAAAGATGGAGGCTAAGAAGAAGAAAGAAGAAGGACAAGGCACGCCCAGATCCCTCCATCTTGGCTTCTGAACCCCCATTCTAAAAACCCCAAAGTTTTACTTTTTCACCCCGTGACAAACTATCATTCTACTTAAACTCTCGTGGCTTGTAAATCTTCACATAAAGTGGGTCATTTTCTCCATGGGTTAAAATCAAAGGCACAGGTGTCTTTGGCTTCATGCCTAGGTCTCTGAGCCCCCTGGCAGGGCCTCGAGCCATCCAGGGCAGCCAGAGGGATGTGCTGGGTTCTGACAATGCAGGACCCAGGTTTGCTCTCTCCTCAGTCAATTCTTGCAGGAGGAGGCTGGGGAACCCCAAGCAGAGATCCTATCACAGAATCATTGAATCATAGATTAGTTTGGATTGAACTGGACATTTGAAGGCCATCTAGCCCAACACCCTGCAATGAGTAGGGGCCTCTTCACTTAGGTTAGGTTCCTCAGAGCCCCTCCAACTTGGCTCTGAGTGTTTCCAGGAATGAGGCATCCACTACCTCTCTGGGCAAACTGTTTCAGAGTTTTTCCACCCTCACTGTAAAAGATTTTTTTCTCTTATTCTTCTTCTGGCCCTAAGTCAGGCACTGATGGCTGCTACACAGAATTCTGCCCTTTCTAAATACGTGAGCTGATTTAAAGTAACACCTCTAGTGAGACCTGAAACTCACTCCATCTTGTCTCCAACAGATCAGTGTGAGAGGATCTGCCCAGCATCTCTGAGCCTTGGAGGAAGGACATGGTGCCTTCCCCACGAGTCCCTGCCCAAGGGCTCTCACTCTGGGAAGCTGCTCCATTTCTGAGAGGCAGATGTGCTCAGCCTCCTCCCTGGCCCTGCTGCAGCACAGGAATGGGGATCTTCAGAAATACCCTAGGTCTGATCACACAGGTCTACTACACATGGGCATGAGAGATACTCAGCTCAGTTTCTTGGAGTTTTTCTTCCTTTTTTACAATTACTCAGAAGACTCAACTCATTTCCAGAAGGAATAGGTGCGTGCCAGGGCATGCATATAAAGTGTACATGATTAACCATCAGATAAGACATAAAGAGAGCTGTCTCTGGGTGGTTCCCAGCAGCATTGCACCCATCTCTGTCCCACCTGACTGCCCTCAGCCAGGGGACTGTGCTGGCAGCCAGGCAGGGGGACTCTTCCTCACAAAAGGTCCTTTGGGGCTGGGTGTGGGGCAGCAGCCTGACATACCCGAAGCCAGCCTGGTTTAGCTGGCTGAAGGAAGAAATTCATTCTGCAGAGGCAGAGAGGAGAACTCCCAGGTGGTGAGCCTGCTGCAGGCAAGGAGAAACTCCTCACAGTCGTGCAAGGGACAGCAGGAATTAGGGAGATTGCACTGAGGCATGGCAGCTTTAGATGTCTGCAGAGCATGGGGCAGCCAGGAGAGCCCGAGGGTGCTGCTGTTCACTGACCCTTTACAGACCAACACACACTTCCAGGGCAAGACTTTTCCTCAGGCAGCTTTGGTCCCAGCCTGCTGTGCCTATTCCTCTGCCCAGAGCACTTGGAGGAGAGTGACAGTGCCAGCACCTGGCAGTGCCCAGCCTGAACCCCAAACAACCCCATCACCCCCAGCAGCTCCTGCAAATCCCACTTCAATCCACCTCCACGCTGCTGGATTGAGGCTCTTGGAGCTTGCTGGGGTTGAACCCCTTGCAGAGCACTGGGGGCCTGATCTTCATGGAATTCCATCACATCCTGTGTTATTCAGAGCACCCCTCACTTCACCCCGTGGTTGCATACACACTCACACACACACACACACACACACACACACTCATCCAGTTCCATTTCACCTGTTTTAAAACTCTGCAGTGTGAGGGCAGACCAAACTGAAATAATTTGTACCAAAAGTTGTGCAATGCATCAGTGAATGTTGTGTATCCTAGGATGGGTGGTATTTACTCCACAAATGCAGCCCAGACTGGGATATTAAAATATTTTGTAGATGATCATGACATATAACTGAAACCTGGAGGTGCCACAAACAGGCAGCCAAAGGCAAGCTGGGGGAAAGTGTTAATAGAGACCAAGAAGTGGCAATTTCCCTTCTTGCCCCAGCTTCCTGCTGGATTGGGATGTTGGGAAAGGCACACTGCCCCTCTCTGTTTTCGAAATGTGGCTTGGCAAAAGTACAGAAAAGACTTTGCCAGTTAGCAGGAGCTACAGCAGCAATGATGGCAGGGACCTTTGGACATTCTGGAGAGCTTCCTGGAGAGGACCTAGGCAGCGAGGAGGAGTGACCTCTCATCTTTAGCCACATTTTTCTGGTTTTTCTCCTCCCTTCTCCTTGCCCTGTTTTCTCCCCAGCCCTTTCACTTGTGAGGAGGCTGAGACAGAGACTTGCTTTATTCATGCAAGAGGTTTGAGAGAGGAGAAAGGACTGAATCACACTAAATGCACTTCACACTCCCCAGACATCAGGCATCTTTCCAGCACACCCACCTACTGTGTCCTGGAACCAGCAGCAATGCTGTTCTTGGCACTGGAAACACAGGGACCAAAAGGGCCTCTCTGCTTGTCTGGGCCAGTCACACACTGTCAAGGAAAGCTTCAAAAAGCCCAAAAAGTTCAATAGTTTGCAAAGCTGCTTCCCTAAACTTGTTAGGATGTTTTAAATTTTCCTTTTTTTGCCCCCAGAGTATCATTTGTGTGTATCTATTTGTCCTGAATAATGTCATGACAAACTTTGAAGGCAGCAGCTGAATTTCCAGAGGAGGAAGACAAGAAGATACAGGGTGAAATGTGCCATGGATGTGTAGTGATCTCAGTGCTACCCATCCTCCAGGATTGCTTATGCTGCAAACCCACTGGCATGCCCAAAATATATCAATATGTAGAGGTTCATCAGCATTTTTTTGAGGGAAAAAGATAATCCAACACCAGCAGATTTGTTATTTTCATCTACAGAACCACAAACTGGGGTGGATGTGAGGGAGCCCACCAAGGATTACTAATTTTATGTCCAGAGCACCCAAAGGTGTGGGGCTTGGAGGAAAGTGCCTTAATCTGCCTCTTCTCCACTTACTCCATGCTGCAAACCTCACTTCCAGCACAGCAGAGCTCTGGGCAGCCTGACAGAAATAATGGAGATCTCCAGGGCTCAGTGCCAGCTGAGCTCCCCAAATTGTGTTCTGCTCTCCATAGATGCACTGGGTACAGCTCCCCTGGGTGTGAAGGGATTTTGGAGCCTGCCTCTAAGAGCCCAGATTTGCAAACATTTTGCCACAGTGGTAATTTCTTTTTTTTTTTTTTTTTTTGGCAGGTAGTTAGTGCCAGCAAGCTGCACTTCAACTTCCTCTCAACTTCAGTGCTGAGAGAGCTGCAGTCTCATAAAAATTCCAGCAGTGTACTTTCCATGAGGTTTTTTTCTGGGGGAGGCCAGCTAGCAGGCAGGAATGGGCGGATTTCTCCCACAAGGCAGGTGAAGGCAGGCTGAGGGCAGCCAGCCCAGGGGCTGATGCAACTTTACCAGGGAGGTGATAAAGGGATGCCCTCGCCTCCTTACCCAGCCCTGACCAGGCAGGGTCACTTCACAGCAGGTGCAAGATCAACATCCAGATTATTTCTGTGGCTTTCTTCTGCGTTTCCTAACGCAATGTTTGTGGTGTTTTGTGAAACAAGTGTTTGTGGAAGAATTAGGCCAGATACAAAGTATCTTGGTACAGATACAAAGAGCAAACCCTGACCCATGACAGATATTTCTTTTATCTGCTCCCTCACGTGCCCTGATTGTTCCCATGCCCGGCTCCTCAAGGACACAAATCTGTCACAATCTCCACCAGGCACTCCCAGTTCTGTAGCCCAAAAGGACTGAGAACAATTAGCTCCCTTTTGAGGTCCCCCAGCCCAGCCTTTGGGGTGCTGCATGCCCCTCAGCTGCCTTTCGGGGTGCCAGGCTCTTAGGGCCTCCCAAGATGTGCAGATGGAGCTGGAGTTTCGTTCCCCTTCCCCAGGGGAAATCAGAGGCAGGAAATTATGTGGCTGCTACACACACTCCCACACCCTGCAGAATCCATCCTTCCATGAAAATGCCAGAGAGATTTAAACAGCTTGCATAATTTCAAGAGGAAGCAGTGAGAGTAGAAATAAATATACATTGTAATTGTATAATATCACTGGGTTCAGGGAAAAAAAAAGAAGGAAAATATAATAAAACAAAGCTGTGCACTTATGAAGGAAACAAACCAGATCTGCTGGCACCAGATGGGACTGGATCTACAGGAAAGCATGTCAGGGAGAGTGCCCATGATCCAAAGGGAGTGGATCTACAGGAAAGCATGTCAGGGAGAGTGCCCATGATCCAAAGGGAGTGGATCTACAGGAAAGCATGGCAGGGAGAGTGCCCATGATCCAAAGGGAGTGGATCTACAGGAAAGCATGGCAGGGAGAGTGCCCATGATCCAAAGGGAGAGGATCTACAGGAAAGCATGGCAGGGAGAGTGCCCATGATCCAAAGGGAGAGGGTCTACAGGTAAGCATGGCAGGGAGAGTGCCCATGATCCAAAGGGAGTGGTGCCATGCTGCCCCAGTCCAGCACTACTGGTAATGGCTGCTTCTCCAGTGACAGCCACCAGTGCCACCCATTGCTCCAGGCAGCTGCTGGTACTCCAGCTGTTTAGTAGAAGTTACAATGAATGCATGGACAGATAACATAAAAAAATGCCCACTTTGAGAATTTTTTTCTGAATTTATTTTGTGCTCTTACACTGTGTTTTAAATTATCAAATGCTGATCTGCATGCATTAGCCAGGGTGTGGAAATTCTACTTAATAACTAATGTAACTAATGGAATAAAAACCTCTTCCAAGTTCCAAGGTGAAAAAAAGAGCTTAATCTCCAGTTACCAGTGGACACAGAGAAGCACAGTGCCCTCAATCACTCAGAGATTCTTTCCCTGTGGATTTGCCCATTTAAGATAGCAGCACTTCAGGAGAGAGTTCCCACCTGTTCTGTACACCTAAAATAAATTACTGGGCATTTTGAGGGGTGAGGTACAAGATCTTTAAAGCTGCAAGAGGGAAAGGCTACAGAGAAGTCAGGTGGCTGGTGACCCTGTGGCAGAACATACCATTCTTGGCAGAGGCAATCCCATTCCCTCTGCAAACAAAAGGAGCATCAAATCCCGGAGTTTGCATGCTGTGATGACATTCATCCCAGCAGGGCTCTGCTCCCGAGGAGAGCAGGCACCAGGAAATTATGTGCAATACATTTAGCTGATTTACAGCTCTGTGCTTGTGCAAGCCCACTGTCAGCTCCAGTTACTTTACAGCCAGCAGCAGCCTCAAGCCGTTTAAAGGTTTCTTTTCCCGCTCACAGTGTGCACACAAGGTGGAAAGGAAGTCTACAAAAATCATGAGTTAAAGGGAAAACATCATTTCAAGAAGGAAAATGCACATAACCCCATAAGAAAGAAGAGTCTAATATGTCCCTTGGAAGGAAATTCCCCATCCCAACCCAGGTACTACCAAGGAACTGAAAGAGGGGCTGGTGGAGGACCTGGGCAGTGGTGGCTCCTTGGAGCACATGGGAGACTTCAGTTAGAATGAAAAGGGTGGAATGGATGCCATCAGCACATGGCATTTTCATCCAGGGTAGCAAGAATCTGCCTGTTGTTACCCCCCTCTTACCCTGTGGATAGATTAATAGTATTAATATGAATTAATAGTATCAATATGAATTTATCTGGAGGCAAACAGCAATTCTCAGAAAAGCACTTGCAAGCTTGGGTGAGGCAGACATAGATCCAGTCAACACACAAGTTCATACATTTTGAGAAAAATGTGAAATCACTAAATAATAATTCTGTTTCTCGTTACGCTGCATCATAAGAAAATACAGGACATCTCTTAATGTGCAAAACTTAAAGTTAATTTTTAACTTTTCTTCTTTATCTACCTCTAAGCTAAGCTCAGACTATCACAGCGGGCACCTCTCCAATTTCTGCTTGTAATTTAGAGTCACCCTTCCCATGGCTCTTTTGCTCTCATGCAAAGACCAGCTTTGAACTTTGTGCATTACCAACTTTTATTCACTGTGACTCACTTCTCCTTAAGAAATCACCCAAACTGAGCCCATTTTACTTTCAATGCATTTACATTTTAGCTTCTTTAAGCCTGGTGAGAACCTCACTGAGCTGCAATTCAGACAACTTTCAAAGCTGAGGGGAGCAAATGTGACTTCTGCTGTCCATATCTACCATCTCTAGTTAAAATCCTTGCTGTGCATGTGGTTGAAGCACTAGGAAATGTCAGAGTTTACTCCAATTCCTAGATAAGCTGGAGCAGAGGACTTCTTTCACATCTCTTACATACATTAGAGGTGTATCTGTTTCTCCTTATTGCTGAAAATTCACCATAGCTGGATTTCCCTTTCTGCACCCTCTCCATCTTCATCAGACTCAGTAAGGAGAAAAAACTCCAAAGAATATTTCTTTTTCAGTTTCATTTCTGATTTTCTCAAATGTAGGTTGGTTGTTTTGGTTTGTTTTTTTTTTTTTTTTTCCTAGAGTGGAACATGGAACTTATTCACTTATTCACTACCAGGGCATCCAGGGGCATCCAGGGGCTCCACTCCTAGAGAGCCAGGGCACTCTAATTTATACTCAAACACACAGGGAGAGACAATTGCTGCCTCATAGTATTTACAGCTGGGATATCTTCTCTAAACCATTAACATAGAAATAATTGTTTGCAAGATCCCACTCTTTTGTTTGCAAACTTGTTAGAGCTCTGAAAATATGGTCTGACTGTGGAGGGGTTAAAGCACCAGCACAGGCAGAAAAGCCCTCTGGGGAGTGTTTTTCCTTGCATCCCTATCAATGCCTAGGGAAGACCTCTCTATCCCCAGGTCAGAGACCTACACGAGCTCCACACCCCCTCCACAGCAGGCACAAACCCCTTCTGCCCTCTTGTCACTGACAACAAAACCACGGGGCACAAATTTGGTTCCATCCCACCCCTCCACTTCCATGCACTTCTCCTGAGCCCTTTCCTCCTGGCTGGGAACTGGCAGTTCAGGAAGCACCGAGTGCTACAGCAAAAGCCAGATGTTTGGTCTTGACAAATTCAGCATGAAATGATTTTAAACCAGCATAATAAAGATAACATTTAATGAGAGACCTACACACAATTTTTACCTAACGCAACTTTTTTTTTTGAGTATAGCTCAATGCATGTAGCACTTAAATCATTAAAACTGAATTACTAGCACAGAAATGCACCCTTTGCCATGCACATAAGTAATTCATCTTGTATTTTGAATATGGAATTTTAAAAAATAAAACTTAGCACCTATGTTGTGACTGTGTTTCAAACTGCTTTTAAAATTAATTAACTCTCACCAGCTTGTGTGAGGCAGAAAAACATTATTAGCCTAGTTTTTACACACTGAGGCAGAGAGCTTTCTCCAGCCTGCAAGCTCCTTGGGCAACATCACCACCGAGCTCTTTAAAAAGCACTCCTAACTCCTGGAGCTCAGATTACTTTGCAAAGGAAACTGGCTTCCTTTCCTTGAGATGAAAGGAGCCAGGAGGAGAAGAGAGCTGTCAATTCAGAGGTCTAGACGTGCTTTATTTAAATCCCTGGGGCTCCAGATGCTTGCCAGGTCCCCTGGCCTGTCCCCTTGGCTGCTGACAGGCACAGGGCTGTGAGGAGGGTCTCTCTCAGCAATGGAACAAGGTGGGCACAGGGCAGGTGCTCCAGGCCCTGGGCAGCATCTGCTGGGGTCTCCTCCTCATGCAAAGCAGGATCCTGAGCTGTCAGCCTTCCACAGGGGACTGCAATTTTAGAAGGAATTGCTGTGCCAGCTTTCCCATGGTTATTACCTGGTTCCTCTTGGGCAAGAGCCAGAAACCTCTGGTCTCAGCCAAGGTGCAGCTCTCAGGCCCTGGGGGCTCAGACCTGAGCTGTGACTTGGGACTGGCAAGCCCTGAAGAGCCTTCCTGGGGCCAAATGCTCCAGGACAGGAGATGGGACAGCGCTGTGGGCTCCTGTAACCTGCTAGAGAGTGGCAGGACAGGACAGGAGCCACAGGCACCCTCCCTGGTCATTACCCCAGCCCTCAGACAGGCTGCTCTGCCTGAACACACCATGCAGCTGGTGATGACATGAGCAACAGATCTGTCTGGGGCCAAGATGTGAGATTAAAACACCCACAGCTTCTCCAGGGCTCAGTGAGGAGCTCTGGAGTACACGTGCAGGCACAGACACAAGCTGCCCTCGTGGATCTTTGCCAGAGTGGAGCCAAACCCTGAGCCAAACCCGGGGCAAAAGGCAGGGTTGTTTTGGTTCACTTCTGTTTGCTGAAAGTAATTCAATGGAAGAACTAAACAAAAAGGGCTTGTAGGATTGCTGCTGCCAGGTGACAAAGGCCATTTTAAGGAAGGCCATGCCATGACCTGGCCTTACCTCACCTTGCTGACTGGTCTTTCCCTCATGTCTCCCACTCTCACACCAGACCTCTCTCCCACTTTCTGGCATGTTATCTCCTCCAACTTCGGCCCCATGCTGGTGTGTGCTCTGCTCAAGGCAGCACTATCTACACCTCATAAACACCACACAGTCAGGTAGCAATAGGCTGAGTGGTCTGGAGCTGGTTACTGGCAAAAATCAGTTGTTCTCTGCAGCAGCATCTCAGACCAAGTGAATGGTCCTTGTAAAGCACAGGGGAGCCTACCTGGACACAGGTCTGATGGTCCTTGTAAAGCACAGGGGAGCCTACCTGGACACAGGTCTGATGGTCCTTGCTGGACACAGGTCTGATGGTCCTTGTAAAGCACAGGGGAGCCTACCTGGACACAGGTCTGATGGTCCTTGTAAAGCACAGGGGAGCCTACCTGGACACAGGTCTGATGGTCCTTGTAAAGCACAGGGGACTCTACATGGACACAGGTCTGATGGTCCTTGCTGGACACAGGTCTGATGGTCCTTGTGAAGCACTGGGGATTCTACACAGCCAAGCTTGATTTAAATTCTGAGTTGATGTTGCAGGGGAGGGAAAAGCTGTGAAATTATAAATATTCTGCAGATTTCTGCAGCAGGTGATTATGTCATGGGGACATGACCCCTTTTGTCACCACCCTGGTCTCTGCAGGAGTTCAGGCAGCAGTGGGATGTTTGGTACTTGAAAATCTGTCAGGCCAGTGTGAGCCAGAAAAGGCCAGCAAGTTCCTCAGTGTCAGGAGCTGACAAGAGGTGGAAGGAACCCCAGAGCAGAGGGTCATCTCTCATCGCCCCCTGCACACTCTCTCCCTCCTCTGCAGCTACAGGTGATTTTTCTGCAGCAGGCACATGGGGAGGCTTCCATCTCAGCTGGGACCAACAGGGCAGAGAGCAGCCCAGATGCATTCTTCAAAAACAAAAAGAAAAATCAACCAAAGAAACAAAACAGAAGAACCCTGCACATTTAAAGAAAAGAGCAAAGCAAAGCCCCAGAAGACTTTTGGTGGTATTCTCAGCACCTTCAGTGGCTCTTGGCTTCTGGCCAGCCTGGGTGAACAGGTTCTACCATATCCTGTAGTCTCTTCTCCTCACCAGAGACTGCACTGGCAAGACCATGGTGCTTGCATGTCTCTTCTCAATTAACTGGGTCTTAATTTGTAGGGAAAAACCCCAAACCCCACCATCACCACCAGAAACACCCACACAAAAACCCACAAACAAACAAACAAAGCAGAAAAAAACCCCAACAACAGCAACACTCCCAAATAAAAATAATAAAAGATTTTTTTTAAAAACCCACAGGGCTCCTCTGAGAGCAAGTCCCAGCAGAGCTCACAGGTCTGTCAAGCAGTTCAAGCATTATGTGAGACCAAAGCCAGAGGCTATTGAGGGGCAAGACCTAGAGGGCCCCTCTCTTCTGGGCTCCTCTTCATTTAGCAGATTTGCTGAGGTTTAGCAGCAGCAGCAGCATGTAATGCAGCAGTGGCTGCTCCCTCCTCCAAATGATCATTTAGCCCAGGCTTACCAAGCCATTCATTTCATGCTTATTAACCTTTGGAGTATTGTTTTGTCCAGGCTGCCAGACAAATTAACTTTTAAGAGGGGTCTATATGGATGGCTGCAAACTCCCTCAGACACAAAGCAACTCTTAAGGAATATTTAATGAAATATGAAACAGTCAGTTTATCTATCTATAAACTAACACATCGTTCTGGACAACAACTCACTGGAAGTGCTGTGGGTAATTCTCTGGGAAAACAAAAGGATCTAAAGAGGCAAATAGGGAAGAAGAGCAAGGCAGTCAGGTACATCTACAGAAGTGCTCTAAAATCCCCATGCCAGATCCCTGCACAGCACACCAAACCCAAGCATTGGACTGCAGCAAAATGCCAGAAGGAGGTGGCAATTCCAGGGGACTTGGATGATACTAATTTGTCACTGTGGAGAAGGCTGTGAAAAGCAGATTCCCTAAAAATTGGCCCAGAGGTTTTCTCTCACCACATACTTGCATGCAGGCCAAGTCTCCTTCTTAACATACTTTGCCTTTTGTCTTGTTTTTCTGACTTGCAACAACAACCCAAATAAACCTCTGGAAACAATGAAGGCATTAAAGGGAAATGTCATGCCTATCAATGAATGCCTTTGTGGCTGTGGGTGCAGAGAAGGCATGATGTCACTGGGGGGAATAGCTTAGAAAGTTCCATTGAGAAAAGGGATTTGCCTTTAACAGATGCAAAACATCCCAAAATATGCCCTGTGCCACTCAGATATCCAGGAGAGCACTGAGCTGTGATGCAGCACAGGCCAGAAAACTGATTTAATTCAGAAGTCACAGAAGAAATTTGTACTTATTTACCACGGGGCACAGAGAGGTGATGAGTGCAGGGTTTAATTCTGTGAGCAAGGATATAGGGGGAAGCATTCTCCATACACTGAGACATAAGAGCAACCCCTCAAGGTGTATGAGAAATGCTGAGGCTGGGTGCAGCTCTGCAGCTGAGCTGTTGAGTTCCACTGCAGGACTTTGCATGAAATCAAATAACAAGTTTGCTGCTCTCACCTTGCCTGCCTGATGGACCTCTGTTGGTTTCAAGTGCACGACAAAGGGATGAGCCTCTTCTCCTGGTGACAGAGATGTTTTAATTTTCTTGTTGGCTTTGTCCTGAAGTGGACTGGAAACAGCAGCTTGGTCTCTCAGGGTTGGGCAGTGGTTCAAAAAGCCACCTCTGGTCACCTTCCAGCTTCCACCCTTTAGTGGCTGAACTATTTTAAGTGCATCACTCAACAGCTTTCTGGCTGGTGGCTGTCAATACTGACAAGTACACTGGGTTGAGATCAGATAACAGATTTTGAATGTGAGAAGAGCCAGCACCATGATGGTTACTTTTGGATCCAGATGTTACCCTCCTGAAATTCCTGGGAGGATGGGATCTGAAATTCTGTTTTCTGCAGCTACAGAGGCCCAGAGGTGAGTCAGGGCTTCAGTTCTGGGCTGGGTAAACGCTGCTGTAACACATTTAACCACCTCTTCAGCTCACTAAAAACCTGAGACTTCCCCCCCCGGGAATAAGAGTGAAAAAGCAGAGTCCCAGACAGCAACGTCCTGCAAAGCTTTCTGGTTTTCTTCTCTACAGTCACCCTCTTCTAAGGAACAATTGTAGAGGGAAATTAGATCAACTTACAGTATTACAATTAACTTCATAGTGAGAAACTACTGGCTCCTGGCAGTCTGTGCTGGGATTTATAGAAATTATGGACTTTTGCCCAAACCCATGATCTGCTGGGTTTTTGCTGTTGCTGCTGCTGAAAGGCATGAACAGGTATGAATCAAGGGGAGCAGAGAGCCTTCCTGCCTGTGCTTGAGGTCATCCTCCCTCTCTCATTTGCAGCATGGCAATTGCCAGCTGCCAGAGGCATCCACAGGTCACAAACAGAGGAAGACAGCTCCAACTGGAGCATCAGGAAAGTGCTAAGGGACAATTTTGTTCTGGGAGAAGTGGTGGTTTGAAGATGTCAGTGCAGGGCTCAGAGTGTGTCTGCACTGCAGAGAGCAGCACTGCCAGGGACAGCTGAGCTGGCCCTCAAAGGGCTGCTGGCACAGGAAGGACATGAGCAGCTCTGGAGTAACTCAAACCCAGGGCAGGTACAGCTGACAGTGACCTTGAACTGGCTGGAGTGCAGACAGAGTTCCATCCTGTCTCCATGTACCCAAACTGGGGTCAGGTCTGCTCTCCACTTACCCCAGGCTCAGTCCTGGGAGCAGACTGGCACATCCCAGGGCTCCCTGCTCACCTGCAGGTTTCCTTTAATGCAACCAAGGCCACTGCAGGGACTGCTGTGGACCTGCTCCTTCTCACAGCAGGCAGAGATGTGCTCCCTTCCCACTGTTTAGATGCTGCAAATCCTCCTGGCCCTTTCATCAGGATGGATGATTTCTGGCTCTCCTCCCCCAAAAGTTGAGTTGTTACAGCTAGAATCCACTGAATGCTCCTGTTTATAAAGCAAAGGCCAGCACAGCTCACATTTCCAAAGCATAGCTGGATTTGGTTTAGAGAAAGAGCAGTGAAGTCATAACAACTTATTCTATCATTAAATTCAGCTGTCCCAATTTGGGCAGACTTGGGAAGCAAAACAGTTGTAGGCTGAAGTTAAGCAGACCTTTTCCAGGGTAGATTTGTGCTCTAAAATGCTGCAATTTGTGGCTGTTGGGGTCCCTTCACAAGGCTCCTGTATAATGCTAGCACATCAAGGGTCACTCCAAATGTCTACCATATGCTGCTCAGGCACAGCTTCCTCTAGAGGTTTTCATTATTACATTTTTAATTTTTCCTTTAATTCACCAGGCTGGGAAGTAGATGCAGTTGTATTGATGGGAGGAATTTCACCTGTTCAAATCAGGTTTGGAGGGATCTGGACATGTTTTTTTTTTATGTTTCCTGATAAGCATTCAGACCCTTGGAGTGGTAGTCATGCTTCTCATTTCCTTGCACATGCCCCAAGTACCTGTGGCTGTGCTGCACAGGGCTAAGGCAACACAAGAACCCTTTGCTGACTTAACAAAAGAATGTAAATGAATGTCAGTCTCACCTCTAATGTCACACGAGAGTCAACACAGGAAGATTATATTCCACCAAAAGCCTTGGCCTGCAGGTCACTGTCCCCCTGCCATCCTACTGCAGCTATTCCAGGAAAGCCAACAGACCTCGACCGGTCATCTCTTCCAGGTGGGTCAACAAATGATACCACTGAGTTCATTTAGACCTTTTAAAAGCATAGCTTTTCTAACTGGGAAAGTATACACTGAGCAAATTTCATTCTAGCTCAGACACACACAGACAAATTAGAGTACAAAGTTCCTCTGCTTGTTTTGTTTCTCCACAAAAGCATTTGCAAAAAAAGGCTAATCCACATCACTAACTGTACTAAGTTGGTGAATCAGCCAATTCTATATTTAAGTTTCTAATTCTGGGTTTCTACACATGATGAAGAAAGATTAGCTGTCACAATTTGTAGACTACAGTCAAAACCTGTAGCTTTTAAACACTTTCTTCTAGGGCTCCTGAGTTTTGGCCTGAGTTGCAGTTTCAAGAGATCTATTCTCAGTGAAGTTGTGGATCAGATGTAACAGCCAAATTAATGCAAACAAAAGGTAGCAGGTCAGGTAACTTGCAGAATAAATGCTTGGGAACCCACTTACATTACTCTTTACACAGACAGCTTTATTTGCAAGTACCTGTTGTGAACAATTCAAAACCACATTTTTTATTGTAAAGGAGGCAGAGTTGGGCCCAGAGAGGTTCAGGATGAGAAGAAATAAAAGACTACTTTTTACAGCAATGCATTCTGTTTCCAAGCTAAATCTGCCCTTAGGTCTTACTAAGGACATGTAGAAAGTGTTATAGCTCCCATTTGATGTGCAGCATAGAGGTCTGGTCCTACGTTTAGTTAACAGCACTCTGCTCACAGCCATGGTAACTTTGCCTGGCTGTTCTAAAGTATTTCTGCAGCCACTGGAAAAATTTGAATTTTAATATTCCACCTGGATATAATAGGAATGTGAATACCAGAAGCTCTCGAAGCATAACTCATCCTTCAGCTTGTGAGTGGAAGTGATGTCTTTCTTGACTTTGTAGCATTGTTGAAGATTCAACAAATTTCCCCTTCGACCTCCACATACTCTAGAGAAGGATTCCAAAAAGGATGATACTTGAATTTCCCTAAAGCTTCACATTTTATGGAACATGTAGTACAAAGACTGAGAACCATGGCTGCAACTGAGCATGTGAGTGTTCCCATCCAGCGAGGGCTGCACTGGAGGGAGGATGAGGAAGAAATCAAGGAGATTGTGTGGGAGTTACAGAGGCTCTCTTCAGTCCATCATTGTGCACTTACTGTTTTTAAGACCACTGATCACATTCAGACTCTAAATACAGGACTTCCCTCAGGCCTTAAGAAATTTTCAGGTATTTTTAAATCACGGCTAATTACAGGATGTGTGCTGATGCACAACAACTTTGTCTTTTTCTGCAGCCATCTTACTCTTACCCAGTTTTGTTTATTTAATGGTGTCTTAATCCAAGCTAATCATGTCCCTAGCAGCAAATTATGTTCTAAATGACAATGAATTATGTTAGCAGGAGGATAATCAGGGGAGAGCAATCCAATCACTTCTATTTTTTTCAGCAAACCTTAATCAAAAACGGCAGAGAAGAAGAAGAAGAAGAATACACATTGCAGAGCAGCACATGAGAGGAGCGAGGTATTCCTGGACCTGCATTAAGCAAGTGTGAAGAGAGTGTAGGACCCTCCCATCAGGGCTGTGCCTTCAGCTTTGCACTGACTGCAGGGTAAATAAGACAGGGAAATGGGGGAAATGCGGGGAGGCGTGAGGAGGGGGTAGAGGGAGGCTGGTGAGCAGTGTTACCTGGACTTGAAAGCACTTTTAGT
This sequence comes from Haemorhous mexicanus, assembly GCF_027477595.1. NCBI lineage: Eukaryota > Metazoa > Chordata > Aves > Passeriformes > Fringillidae > Haemorhous > Haemorhous mexicanus. The sequence continues at coordinate 114,051,092 of NC_082342.1, read as the reverse complement.
CATGAATAAATGAGAATTTATTAGTCCTGCACTAGCCTTCAGGAAAGCCCTTGGTGGGTCAGTTCAGGTTGAGTGTGGCTGGGCCTGAGCAGCCTGAGCAGTTCCCTTGGCTGATCTAAGAGTGGGAAGGGAGAGGCTGCAGGGCAGGAGCAGGACTGGAGTATCCAGACCTGCAGCATCTCAGTGGATGCTGAGCACAGACACAGTGCCCTGCAGAGCTGCACAGCCCCTCTCTCCCTCAGGCTGTTTGTTTTCCAGGGAAGCACTGTAGTAAGGATACTGGGTATTTATCAGCCTTTCCAATGCCCTGACAGACAGGCCACATGTCAAACATGCTATTTATCAGGAAGCACTTTTATTGATTTTTTTGATAAGAGAGTAAAATATTGGCAAAGGCTTCCCTCACTCCTTATCATGAACATCAACACAGAGCAAATTTCATGCATTAGTCCCTTACTTTTTTGACAATAATGTAGAAAGCTTAAATAAACTCAGTCCTCTTGCAGCAATGTTGCATCTGGAATAGCTGCTTTGTAGCAGTTATTCAGTTGCTGGAAGTGTCAGATCAGCAGCCAAACAGCACAGCCAGCCCTGGCACTCAGAGGGGATTATCTGGGGCTAGAGAACTGCCCTATGCAAAAACAGATGCTAGCAACAATTTGCTAAAGTGATATGTCCTGTCCCACAGTTGAAAAGTACCCTGGGACCCTTTCTCCATCTGCCTGCACACAGCTGTCATTTGTTTCAGCCTGATTCAGAAGTACATTTTGTCTTCAACAGTTTCATATCAGCCACAAACACCATGAGAAAACAGGACAAAGACTTCTCTGAAGTAGGAAAAAAACCTTAATGGACAGCTCTTTTTCAGCAAGCCTTAGGAAAAAAACCCATGCTTCTAAAAAGGCAGTAAATAAATTGAGATTCTGCCTAAGTGAATGCAGGCTGGTATGTTTTGGGGGGAGGGAGGAAGGGGAGGAGTACGAAGAAAAGCCACTTAGAGTCATGAAAAAAGCTTAGAATCAATAAACAGACTGAAGAACAGCGAACAAAATGCACCAGGATTGAAAATGAAAAAAAAAATCCAAACCCTCCAGCCTTGGGGAATTAGTGCTGCATATACAGCTGCAATGGCCCAGGAAAAGAAAAATTAAGGGATCTTAAACTGTTGATGGCTGTGGCCAAAACCCCACATATCTTTAGCTCCCTGCTTTAAAAAGGACCTGATATTTCCTGTATGCTACTTTATGGCTCTTTAGGACTGGGATCAAACCCAGAAGAGTTGGGGTAGCCGTTTTCTGCCACTCTCAGGGGTTATGCCTGTCTGATGGGGTACGAAGGAATACCACAGGAAGAGGAGGCTTAGGAATTTGCCTTGGGAAGTTTCTAACCATGAATTGTATACACTGAACGTTCTCAGCACCATACCAAGTTTATAACAAACACGTGTAATGGAATATGTATTTATTCTGTTTCTATTTCTTTCTTCAAAATGCATTGCCATAAACCTGCTAGGCTTCTTAAAGCTTGGGATCCTGTTTGTTTAAGATGCTCTTTTCCTGCTGGAGATGTGCTTTTTCAGGCTGAGCACAGGGAGCTCAGGCAGTGAAGCTCTAAGCACCACTCCCATCGATTCCTGCTTTCATGCTGAGGAGAAAAATAAGATAATCTCACCAGACCCTGCTCATGTCATGAAAATGCATAGGCAAGAAGACAGAGCATGTGGAAAAGCACCTTGTCTCAGCACAAATGTCCCCCTCAGTTAGGACAGGTTTCCTCCCATAGGGACACCAGTTGCACTGCTGGTCCATGGGGTGAAGTGATGTTTCTGGCACTGACAGCCCAGCTGTGGATGTGTGAGCAGGTCTGGCCCATCCCAGCAGAAGTTTTCCCTGTGTCTGACTGCAGTGATGGGAGCCAGAGCCTTCACATTCAGGGGCAGTGATCTGGTACTGAGGGAGTGAAGAACCACAGAATATTCTGAGTTGGAAGGGACACACAAGAGTCCAACTCTTAAGCACCAGAGCAAACCCAATGGGCTGCCCCAGGCACAGGTCTTGCTCACACTTGGGAGGAAGTTTTCCCTCATCCAAACACACTGCAGGGATCTCACCAACCCTGCAGCAGGCAGGTCTCTCAATGCCTGCCCCAGAGGCATTCAGGCAGTCAGGCCTTGAGTACAATGAACCTTTCTGAGGTTTGGGACCTGCTTTCTCTCAGGCATGGGACCAGCAGCCCATATGGCCCATGCAGCTTGCTCTCCTTTGACAGGCAGCCCATGGCTGGTTTTTCTTTCTGGAAAGGATGCCTGATCAAGAGTCTTGCTTTAAGCCTGGTTTTCAGTAAATATAAAAAAAAAAAAAAAGCTCACATGATTTTACTCTGCAAGTACAAATGCCTGGATCTCCCTTAGCAAGCTTTGGATCCATCAGCCCAGCTCACCCAGCTTTGACAAAGGAGTTGGTATTTCCAGCTGCAGTTGTTATTTCTCTTTTCTTTGCTGGGCTAAGAGACTTTGGAGGTGGCACACATCAGGGGACCTGGTGGAGTGTGTCACACTCCCCACAGGAACATTTCCCTCTTCAGGAAACCAGGTCCTGTGGCTGGAGGGACTGGGGCACTGACACTTTACTCTGTTTTGCCCTCCTACAGGGTGAGGGTAAATCTGTGGAACCCAGGAATGCAGAGGCTTGGGGGTTTCACTGGGCAGAGACACCTGGCTTCTGCAGGTTTTGTGGGAACAGCTGGGTATTCATGCTCTGCCCAGGGAGAAGACTGAAGCACGAGATCATGTTTTGTTGGCAGTGAACCCCTATGCCAGAAAAACCATGGAGACAGACCTCACAGTGCCCCAGCTTCAAGAAGAGCTGCAGCTGAGGCTTTCATTTCCTTGGATATCAGAGCCAACCACCCCCAAGACACAGATCTGTACCAAACCATCTGGTCATTCTCTCTTTCACTTGCTACTTCCCATCCTCCCCACCCAGCCCCCAGCCTGCTCTCTGAGCCCACTCCACTCCTGGGGTTTACAGCTTAAGAGGAAAGTGTCTTCATAAAGTAATGCATTTTATAGTTTGCAGTTACATTCTGCCCTGCACATCTTCACATCTGCCACAGGTTTTTCTCAAGGGCTCAGCTCTACAGGAAGGATTCTCATATTCCTTAGGATGTAAATCTGAAATTACAAAATGATCTCATGCTTTTTTTGTTTTGGCTCTGGTTTCAATCTCTCTTCCCTTTCCCAGCATACTTCCAATATACAGAGTATGTTTGCCTGTGCTAATTTTCAATTATTTTCTATTTTCATTTTTGCATATTCCTTCTCCTTGCTCTCTCTTTTTGTCTGTCTTTTGTCTACTAGTCCTCCTTTCCTCCTTCTGTCCTATTTCAAAATCTTCCTATGAGCCAAGCCTGCTATCTATAAAGAGTAATGCTGTCAGCTTTAATAGGAGCTGAATTAACTCTCATGGCTTTCATCTTCCCATCTTTTTTTGTTTTCTTTTTCCCTGCATCCTCTGTCTGTTCCCAGACAAAAATAAATCCTGGTTCTTGCTTCCATTTTCAGCTTCTTTGGAATTTACTTGAACTTTTCTTTCCATTACTTACCTCATACCCTTCTGTAGCCCCTCCTTGGGTCTTTCCAGCTCTTTTCCCTCTCTCCATCTCACAGTAAACAATCTCCCTAATCTACCATCTCCCCAGCTACCGAGCATTTCGGTCCACACCCGTTGGATGGGAGCACCTCATACATATTTCAGATTAGGATCTCTCTCCTGTTCTCTCCCCTTTCCTTCACAAACTATGCCAGAAAGGCTGCTGTGGGGTTTTGTTCAGTAGTTCTGCCCCTTCCTTCCCTGCTCCTCCCTAGCTGATGCCAGAGATGTGGGTTACACAAAATTACAATTAGCTGGTTAAATACAGGAGAGATTTACAGTCTTGCTTTCTCCCCCAGAACACGACATGAAGCCTGATGCAATATCATCCAAATCCCTGCAAGGACTGAAATGAAACTCCACATGAGCAGGAACAGACCCCGGGGAGAAGAGACTGGCAGAGGATGAGTGAAAAAAAGAAGAATTGGATGGGAGAGAGGACTGTAGGAGATGGGAATGAGAGAATTAGAGGAAGCCCATATTACCTGACACATGGTCTTCTCTCTTATAATCAGGATCTCCCTTGAAATCTGTATTTCACTGAAACAAGTTATCATTCCCTGGAAAAGCTATTTTAGAAAGCTGATCTAGACAGTAGGATAAAGGAGGATCCACCCACCATGATCTCAGATATTTCTTTCCCATTGTTCATAGGAAAGTCATTTTCTCACAGCCACTGCTTCTCTCAAACTTCTGTGCTGTTCTGGGAAACAAAAAGGAAATGGGCAACTTTGTGTATCACCCAAACTTAATCACAGAAGTACAAGCAGGTCTGGAAGGGATTCAGAAACTTTGACAATAACAAAAAGGATTGGATCCTGCTCCTTTCTGTCCCCAAAACCAGGAGGAGAGAACAGTGAGATGTTTATTGGAGTACCTCCTCTTTCTGTGGGGCCAGGAGGGAAAGGAAACAGAAATCAACATGAAGGGTTGTGAGATATGAGCACCTCCTACCCCCTTCCAAGGTATGAGAGAGAAGAGGAGATGGGGAGATGAGATGGAAGAGGAGATGGGGAGATGAGATAGAGGATGAGATAAGGATGAGAGCCTCTTCTAGATATTCCTGGGCTGTGAAACATCTGCCTGGGAAAAGCAGTAATATTTAGGGTAGGGTGCTGGGAGCAATATCGGAGCAGAGGACTGAACCTGGCCTTGAGATTTCTTCAGTTCCACTGTGGAAGAGGATTAAAAGTGAAGTAAACTTACATCCATGTTTTAGAAAACATGCTTCCAGCCCTGGAAGTCTGTCTAGGCTGCTGCAGGCAGGCACTTCTCCAAAACACAGGGGCTAAATGCAAAAAATGCAGACAGGAAAACCACTCCAAGTTGCCAAACAGTTTTTCTGAGAAGGAAAAGGAAAGAGGGACAAAAGAATATGCAGAAGAAGAAAGAAGGGGAAAAAAACCCAAGATCATGAAAAATTTAATTAAAAATATCTTAATTCACAAAAATTCAAATCAGCTATGTTATGTTAAGTGAATCATGCTAGTAAGTTACAACTGCCTTGACTTGCCTTATCTAGACATCAAGTTCTTTAAGTGCATCAGCAGTAAATTATGTGCACTTGCCATAATGTTCTTGCAACCAGGATTAGGTTTCTGCAGGTTTTAGTTCTCCTTTCCTATGGCAGGAGCTGAGATGGAAATGATGAACAACTCTGCTCATATGCTTCTCACCATTTCCCATTCCTTGATTACTCTTCTACTCTTTGTGCCACACTGAGGCTTTGCAGCAGGTACATGACACCAGCTCATGTCCCAATCTCAGTCCACAGCACTGAATTAATGTCTTGTGGTTTTCCACAGACTTGCATAACTGCAGGGAAATATCTGCAGGAAGGAAAGTGCAATAATTCCACATCCCTTCAGATGAATTACAACCCCAAAAAGAATAACTGGAAACCTGCTTGCAAAAGTCTGTAGACTTGAGAAACAGTAGTTTGTGAAGAGAGGTAATGTTGTTGATTGTCACTAGAAGGAAAAGGATTGCAGTATAAATAATGCAAGAGGGAAGGAAGAAGGGACAGACAAAAATAATATATTATTGGTCATAATCAATAACAATCATCTTACAGTTTTTATGAGAACTTCTCCTCCTTGAATAGGTGAAAGCACAGGAGCATACCTCAGTAGCCTAAAAATTAGAATGTTAAAGAGAAGTAAAGCAGACCATGTTTATATCACCTGTCAAGAAAAACATGACATGTTCCTGAGTAAATAAAGCAGTATGTCTGCTGGCAAAGTGTGCAGAGTATAATGCTGTCATCTGTATATTGAGGGAACTCAAATCTGCCAATCCAGAGAAACTGGGCCTTCCTAGAAATTAGTAATTTCATCTGATAAATAATGAAAAACTCTTATCTCTTTCCTTAAGGAAAGGTCAGTTTCTTGGCAAATCCCCCCACATCAAACTTCGACCCGAAGAACTTGTGCCTGATGGTTCTGGTGACTGACTGTGTCAGAGAGCATGGTTTAGGAGGCATCCTCAGAAAAGCCTTTACCTGATATATTCCTCAAGAGGCAGAGATTATATTTTTCCTAGTGCCCCAAAACTGCCTTTCTCTGCTCCACTGCATCAGTGACAGATTGTGCCTTTTGTTGTCTGTGCACCTCAGGGTGCTTTCCTTTCCCTCTGTAAAAGCACCTTGATTTTCTAGTGGAAACTGAAGGATACTTACATGTCTTCATACATCCATGAAACTCACAAATAATGGAAGAGGTCTTTAAAATGCATTTGAGTTTCCTCTGCAGAGAAAACTGAGAGGACTGAGGTCAAAAACAACTCACCATCTCTTCAACATTAGTCAGTGTGGTGCATCTATACTTAGCTTTACTTCACATCCTTTGGTATTCTCGTTCCTAAACACTTGTGTTTGCTACCTTGTAGCTGGAGCAAAGGTGACCCACTCTCTGGCCTTTAAAGGCAATTTAGAAAAGAGAAGACATCACCATGCAACAGAAAGGATGACTTGGCAGTAGATGCTCTGCCAGCATGACTCATGCTGCTTTCCTAGGCAGGGGCTTTTACCATGCCCTGGACATGGACAAGATGACTTTCATTTTTTTTTAATTCAAAACACTGTCCTGTAAACCATGCACTGACCCAGTGACATTCAGGATAACTGAGTGGAAGGAAGGTAGTGTATAGCTTAGCCAGCAGAGACTGAATGTTCAAGCACCCAAGGTAGTCACATTGTGTTCCCCTCAATATGCTCTGACAGTCCACAGACAGCTGCTTGGTCATATGGTGCCAGTCTCTTTTCCCTGCTTCTAGCTGCCACATGATATTAAAAGGAGAAGGAAGGAAGGAAGGGAAATCCCTTCTTAAAATCATGTATACAAACAATAGTGGCACCAATGCAGATGGAAGGGGAATCTGTCCAAAACACACAGTCAAAAGCAGTAAGTGCTTCAGAGTCTGACAGCCAGTCTCTCCTGAGCCTGACTTTCATGGAGAAAGCCTCTGCACCTGGAAATGCCCCCTGAGGACCAAGTCAGGGGAGGAGGAGGAGGAGGAGGGACTTGGTGTGGTAGCCCCTAAAGCCCAGCCCTTGATGCAGAGGGCAGCTCCCACTGCCACCAACTCATCAACATCCTCACCCAGTGTGACTGTGTGATTCAGGCCATGGGGCAGGGCCCTCAGCCATGTTTCTGATGGAAACTCTTCTCCAGAACTGCCTGGGTAAATCATTACACAGACCAAAAGGGCACCGTGGGCACCAAGGCATCTTCCTCATCCTGCATGGTGACTCCATGTCAGATGGGGCATGGTGAACAACATCCTCCCCTACCTTCCCCTTTCTGTATGAAGGAAGCTGGGCAGGAAGCTTGGAGGAACACTGTGGGTTAGCACTCTTGTTCACATTGCAGTGGATTCATTTCTGCTTCTCCTTCTCATGAAGGAGCATCTTTGGGCAAAATCAACAGCCATTCCCACCTACTCTTTCCTGGTGGTACAGGCTCCTGCCAGCAACCTCCTGTGTTTCCCAGGTGGCTGCTCTAAGAGTAGGGAGGGAACAGAAGCTGAGACAGTGCAGGGCATGGGAAGGCTCCAGTGCCACAGGGAGGGCAGGAGAGGGAGGCTGGCTGGGAAGGCCATTGCCATGCAGAGCTACCTACCCTACAGAGAGGATTAGGCAAAATTCTTGCTGTCTTCCTTTGCACTTCATCCATGATGGCTGCAGCATCAGCAATGGAAAATTTTACCTTGCACAGTGATGTGGAGGCACAAGAAGAAGTCTGGTTGTTCCTGTACCGCAGTCAGATCCTACCTCCTGCAGAAGCCAAGGTGAGCCAGAGGAGAGAACTGTGCCAAAATCTGCACTCCACTAAACCACAGCTCCTATAAGACATGGTTTTAGGCTTGGTAGTGGTCTCACAGCGTGTCTGCTGAGAAGGACTCTCCACAAAATATTCTGCCTTTTTACCCACTGGCTCCTTTAAGGGGTAGTGGAGACCTTATTTTCAATCCTCCAAGTAGCTTCAAGTTCACCTCTTGAGGTTTCTTTAAGAGTAGTTCATCACTTCAGGAGCAACCTGCTCTCCTGGCTCTCAGTCTTCTGGCCACAGCCTTATTTTGCATGGCATCCTTTAATTAGAGAGCAAGAGAGACCTTGTGCCCAGGGCGCTCCCAGGGAGGGCGAGTCCTGGGCTCCCATCCCTGCACCAAGGCTGGCATGTGTCAGTGCCAGCACAGGGCTCCAGGCCTCCTGCTGTCCCTTCCTCTTGCCCTCACACACAATCCAAAAGTATTAAACCCTTTCACATCAAGCAAAATTGCTGCCATGGTGTACTCAGTGTTGCTGTCCCATGGAATCTCATAGGTGTTCTCTGGGAAGCTGGGACACCAGCAGAGGCAGGATGACAGCAGTGCTGTTGGCTGTGCTCTGAGGGAGCTCAGGGTCTCCTCCTTAACTCTGTGTGGGACCATCTCTTCTTGGCCATGGCTCAAACTCCGTGTGGGACCATCTCTTCTTGGCCATGGCTCAAACTCCGTGTGGGACCATCTCTTCTTGGTCATGGCTCAAACTCCGTGTGGGACCATCTCTTCTTAGCCATGGCTCTTGAACTCCGTGTGGGACCATCTCTCCTCTGCCATGGAACCACGAGGGGACGGAGGCAGCCAAGAGCCAGGGGATGAGGTGTGACCTCTCCCTCCTCAGTGCTCGTCCCCAGCGGTTCGTGCTGCCCTGCGGAGTGTCCCGGCTGCCGGGAGGGCGGCGTGGGGAGCCGGCTCTGCCTCCTTAGGGAGCGCAGGCTCTGGCGCAAGGGGCCAGCCCCTGGCAGAGGTGGCACATCAGTGCTCGTCCTGCTCGGGATCTCAGCCCCAGCAGCCGCCAGTTTCAGTGATACTGAAACTCATCAGCATACAAACCTCTTTGGAAGATGGCACTCAGATGACACTTTCACAACACGCTTAATCCAATCTACTTGAAAGTGGCTGCCAAGAGGGGAGGTCCGACTCTGCCTTCTGGCAGCGTGTTCCCAACCCTCCCTCCAACACCAGCCCGCAGCTAATGCAGCTACACCTTCTGCTGAATGAGGGAATTAGTACAGCTGAAAGCTTTTCTCCTCTACTCATTTTGATCTGGATCAGCTCCCTAAGTCTGGTAACTCCATTGCTGCATGAGTGCTGGTGCCAGCACAACAGAGCTGGAGAGTTCATGGGGCTGGGATGGGAGTCAGGGGACAGAAATGGACCAGCCCTCTTGGCACCACCTAAGCTTAAACCAGTCAAGAAATAGTCACTGCTGGGTCTTAAAATAAAAAGACCTTCAAAAACAGTGATTGTGTCTGGTTGTTGAAATTAAGGCTTTCATGACTGTATTCACCCAGATGAGGACTTATTTTAGTTTTTGCAAAATACCATATACCAATACCAACAAAAGCTGAAAGAAGCCTACTGCCTGCTTCATTATAACCAGACTTCTCAGCTTCTTTAAATGAGGCTTTTTTTTTTATTATTTTTTATTTTTTTATTACACTGAACTTGAACACAAAAGCCAGTATCAGAAATGCCAAGGCCATGATCTGCCAGGTCCCCTGCTTTCCCTTGTCTCTGTTCAGGCTCGCTACAGGGTGTGTTTTTCTCTCAGTATGTGATGCTACAGTTAATAGGAATGGCAATTATTAGGGCACGTCAAAAGATGAGCACTGCACACATCAGCAACAGAAACCAGCTTTCTGCATTGTTGGCTCTGCTTTCAAAAGAGCTATTTAGACATTGATATTTCTCAAAGTATGGATTGGTGATAAGCCATCACTACTGAAACATTTTAAAAAGAAAAGTGCCTCCACATGAAAAATAGCACGTTAAGAAAGAAGCCAGGTTTAATTATACAATTCAGACAATAAAATATCATGAAATCACTTAATACTCCTGTTATTAGTACTGCAGTTCAGTTCAAAACTGAGAGCTGTCTGGGTGACAAAACAATCTTGGTTTACTATGAATTTCAGAGAGGAAAATTCTCAGAGAGGGGGAAAAGGAATTGGGAAGGACACATATTGGTTAGAGGGTGAGAAAACTCCCCATTGCCAATTCTCCCTTCCAAACATTGTACAACCTGTAGGAAATCCCTGAAGGAATGGTTCACCTTGCATCTGTCTCCCTGCTCCAGCACATAAACCAGTGACCAAAAAGCAATCCCAAAACAAGGGGCTGCCATGCTCCTGTGCTGTGCTCTGAGTCATGGCTTTAGGCATTCTGCCCATCTTCTCAGTTCAAATACAGACGGGGAAGTGAGATGCACTTAAAAAGGCTCAGCTAAAGTGTTTAAAGTATCTGGGCCTGTGGGATACTGACCCTGCTGTTTGTACCCCAAAGTTGCTAAGATAAAACAGGGCAGAACAAAAAGACAGAATCATTTTAGAATCAGATGTATGTAGATATACATGATAAAAAGGTACAACTGATGCTATGACAGACCTTACAAATATGGGGCAAGCTCATTCACTGTTTTGTGATTTAACACAGAGGCACCTGTGTTAAATCACAAAACAGAGCCTTTCTCTGTAAGTTCTCTAATCTTCTACTGTGCCATTCCTCCAGAACAAAATTCAAAAGCACAAGAACTGGAAGGTGTTTTCCTCGTTCTATTACTCTGGGTCAAATAAGGATATTTGCACAGGGAAGGAATGTTACTTCTTACAAAGAGTGCTCATTCTGGCAGTTGGCTACCAACAAAAAGTTATACAATTACTGCCCTCCTATTTACAGATTTCCTTTTGGAAGGGCATTTATAGCTTCATTCCTTAAAACTAATTTTGACCTAAACTTGTCATGCAAGTCTGTGGTCTGGAAAAAAAATAATTGCAACATTAGTACTAACACATTCAGGTATTTCTGCTTGTTAATGGGTGACAATGACAAATAACAGAAAAATGCATGCAAAGCTGGAGATGCTTTTGCAATGCTCACCTTGATTGCACTTCCCTCAGATTTTGTGGCAGTTATAACCCATTGTGCCCTACTACTTCTCCTGTGTGTACTATCACTTAAGATCTTTGGAAGCAACTGATGTTGTGTGCAGGAAATTGTGCAAAGCATTTGACACTGTCTCACACAACATCCTTGTCTCTAAACGGGAGAGATATGGATTTGATGGGTGGGCAACTCCATGGATAAGGAACTGGCTGGTTGGTTGCACTCAGAGACTTGTGGTCAAGTGCAGAGCAGTGACCAAAGGTGCTCCTTGAGTGTCAGTGTTGGGACCAGTGCTGTTTAACAGCCTTGTTGGTGACATGGACAGTGGCACTGAGGCACTCTCAGGCTGTGTGGTGAGGCTCATACACTGGAGGGAAGGGAAGCCATGCACAGGGACCTGGACAGGTTGAGATGTGGGCCTGTGTGAACCCTGTGAATTTCAACAAGGTCAAGCACAGGGTGCTGCATGTGGGTCAGGGCAATCCCAAGCACAGACAGACACAAGCTGCATGGAGAATGGGTTGAGAGCAGCCCTGGGGAAAACAGCTTGAGGACGTTGTTTGATGAAAAGCTTGACATGATCCAGCAATTTGTGCTCACAGCCCAGAAAGCCAAATGTGTCCTGGGCTGCACCCCAAGACACAGGTCATGGGAGGTGATTCTGCCCCTCTACTCTGCTTTCATGAGACCCCACCTGCAGTGCTGCATCCAGCTCTGGGGTCCCCAACACAGGAAGGACGTGGACCTGCTGGAGTGAGTGCAGAGGAGACCAGATGGGTGATGATCAGAGGGGCTGCAGCACCTCTCCTAAAAAGACAGGTTGAGAGGATTGGGATTGTTCAGCCTGCAGAAGGGAAGGCTCCAGGGAGGCCTTAGAGGAGCCTTCTGGAACCTAAAGTGGGCTACAAGAAAGTTGGAGAGGGACTACATGGGGATATACAGATAGGACAGGGGGAAATGGGTTCAAACTGAAAGAAAGTAGGTTTAGATTAGCTATTAGGAAGAAATGTTTTTACTGTGAACCTGGCAAGGCACTGGCACAGGTTGCCCAGAGAAGCTGGGGATGTCCCATCCCTGGAAGTGCTCAGGGCCAGAGTGGATGGGCATTGAACAACCTGAGCTGGCAGGTGTCATGGCAAAGGGGTTTCTTTTTATCCAATTCTGTTTTTATGATCATTAAGCTCTTTGGAATATGGTACCTAACACACTGTTACCTAGATAAAAATAATAAAAACATTAACAGTTTAAAAGTATGAATAATAAAAAGCAATACTTCTACTCAATCCCCTCCCATACTCAAGACTTCAGGGAAAGAAGTCAGTGAGGGAAAATTGCTGCAGACTTTTCTGCAGAGAGATTAGCTCTGTACCAAATCCAAAGGCATAAAAAGATGTTTCCTATTTCTTTCTTTTTTTTTTTGTTTCCTGGTAGAAGAGGGTGCAGAGTTTAAGTACATGATAATAAGATCCTAACACAACCTTCCCTCTGACCACTAACATCAGTGCATCTTTCAGCAAAGCCAATCTGCTGATGACTCATGTTGTCTTGGTGCAAGAGCCTGTGCAGGGGGACAGGACACAAACCACAAAACACGAATATCTTGATCTACTTAGAGCCCTCTGCAAGGAAGAGCTTTCAGAGGGAAAGCAGGAAGGTGACAGCCTAGCCTGACTCAGCTTAATCTGCTTCCATCAAGCACTGACCAGCCCATGATTTTTGTTCTTCCCACAGAACTCACACCCACCCCTTTATTTTTATTGAGAGAAAGAGAGAGAGAGAGAAAAGCATGGCTTTCCCTTCATTTGTCCTTCTTTTGTATACACAAAAACAAGAGATTACTCATGAGCTGTAATGACAGATACTGCACTTTATATATAAACCGATGCATGCCATGAGCAATGTCCTTGAGGCTCCTTGGCTGTGAGATAACTTCTGCTGTAATCAATTTGTTAGTGCAAACAGTTCTGAATCTCATTATTTACTGTTCTTCTAATGTCTGTCTTACTCTATATGGAGTCCATTTCACTTAAGTGAGCTAAAAATGACAACTGCTTCTCACCGTGCATATCCCGTTTTGAGCACTGCTGGGGTAGTTTGACAAGTTGTCTTTTTGCCTGTGTGTGGCTAAGAAATTAAGTCACTTCCCAAAGTATTTGAGATCATAAAGATACTTTTTACATTAAACTGATGTAATTTGTCATTAACACAAGTACCAGAATAACTTTATCAGAGCAGCCTAAAGGTTTGCTGAACTCTGTAAACAATTGGGGGACTTAAAGTGATCCAGTCCTTCAAAAGGAAACATAACTCCTTAATAATAAACCTAATTGTTTTATATAGTGCTGCTGATGGAAATTTTTCCCAATTCAGCATCTAACACACAACATCTGCATTAAGACTCTGCAATCTCATCTTTGCTTACTGCAATGCCAGGAGTCAGCATTTACATAATTGCCTGACCACCCCACCTTTTAGGCCAAGTTGTTTTACACAACAGCCAGCAGCAGTGCCATCCTTGGTTTATCTGTTGCTGTCCTCCCCCAGCATTAAGATATCACTTTCTTGATCCCAAGAGCCTCAATCCCCTCCCATGACCTTGAGAAGGGGAAATTCTAAAGCAGCTCCCAGGTGGGAGGTGGCAGGAATCTCTTCAGCTGGTGTGGCTCTCAGCAGGTTTTGCATTGCTGAGCTGGGATTACCAGGGCTGCTGCCAGCCCAGCGCCTGGGCCCTGCATGGGAGCCACGTGCACTTCAGCAACTGCAGCTTAGTCACAGACAGAGGCAAGGCAAACCCTTGAGTCACAGAATCTTCCTCCTTCTCCTCTTACCCAAAGTTTTACCTGTAAGGAAATGCCACTTTTGCTGCCCCATAGCACAAGATTTCAGCTGCTCTTCCACCAAAACTTTTCTCTTGTGCTTTTTTTTTTAGAATGCAAAGGGAATGGATGCCATAATCATGGCTGTGCTGTGCTAATGTAACACTATTTTTCTGACATTACTCACAGTCTAAATCAGCATCACATTGTCTCTTGTGCAACATTTAAACAGTATTGTCTAAACCCATACCAGGAGAAGCTACTGGGAGATCAAAAGGCACATGGGTGAAACTGCATGAGCTGCTTTTGTCTGAGGTTTCACCAGTGCTCCCCAGCAGAAGCTGTAATGTGGTTTCCAGCTGATGCAGTGCAGGGCCAGAAGGGAGCCACACAGCAGAACAGGTTCTCCCTCTCAACCTTGTCTTCAGAACAGAACTTCAGCATCCAGCACAGGGCACTGCACCTTTCACACTGCATTAGTTCGGCTGTGGAAAGACTGGCAAGCTGACATGTTAGGAAACCAGGGTAATCCCTCGCCTTGTTCCTGACTTTTTTTCCTGGCATCTTCCCAAGAGGGGAGGGGAAGTGGAGTTAAAAACATTACAAAAAGAACAAGCATCACCAAACTAAAAATTATCCAGCCTTACAAAGCTGTTCTTTACCCCAGAAGGGAAAAACATTCCAAAATATATATTTTTAAACATAGATTTAGGCCAAGTGTTTTAACTACACAAACATCTGCCAACTAGTACCATGTCTGGAGTGCTCATGCTTTACTACAACATCCTAACAGTTGGGCTGAAAAATAAAGTGCTAAGGAATATCTGAACAAAAATATCCTTGAAGTTGAGAGAAAAATTCTTCTATTTTTAGAAGAAGAAAAACCCCAAACCAACACTACCAAACAAACCCTAAATTTGACGACAGTAATACAAAGTGATATTTCAGTATGTCTACAAACTTGGCATTTCAGCGCCTGAGAAGAAAATTTACATGATGTAAGGACTTACATATTTACAAAACATTTATTCTCTGTTATGCATTGTATCACAACCAGCAAGTGCACTTTAATATCAGAATATATTGTGTTCTAACACAATATAGACACCCAATTCTGAGGTACTTCACTTCTCAAAATGAAAAAAAAAAAAGTAGAGAGAAAGAAATCAATACAATCTGGATAACATAAAACCGATTAACTCCTGGTATCCAAGGAGGATTAGGGGAAAGAAATGCAGAGAGACTGGGGAGGCAAGTCTGCCAGATCTATTTGGAGAGAAAGGAGCTCCCTACAGTACATTAAGATACTTCCCGAAAAAAGCAAGAGTCATTCCTAGGCTTTGCTCCAACTGCCATGAATCGCTGCCTGGAGAGTAACTATGACTCGATCTTCTCAGATTTTGTTAAAGAGGCACTGACCTTCAATCCAACACTCACACAGAGCAACTGCACTGTGCAGCTGGGAACAGCTTACTAAAATTCAGGCCATGTATGGTTAAGTTTAATATGGTGATTCAAACATTTTAGATACGCCAAGTTATCATCACTGCCTAATTGTTTTGATGGAAAAAAAACAAAGCCACAAAACCCCCTCTCTTGCATACAGATTTCTGTATCTAGTAAGGCAACTCTGAATGTGACACAGAAGAAAAACAGAAGAATTCCAGATGTTTAAAATATCATTTAATTAAAGAAAGATAAATCATACCAAAAGTTTAGGTCACTCTTCGTTAATACATTTGCATTTATTTTAGAATATACTCTACATCTGAGTAAAAAAGTTTGAAATAAACTCCAGTACATGTACAACCATACGACCCGCCATCTCTCCCACAACAGAGGGATGTTCCTTAGCTCACTGGCTTCCCTCCGAGGTGACAGAAGCAATTTTGTGCCAGTTTCGTTATGTTCATCGGCTTGAGTGGAGCCTCCTTATCGGCCAGCAATGCCATCACCTCGTAAGCACACGGGTTTCAGCCTCCCTGCCGGGGCAGGCACAGCAACTGCTCGTCCCGGACCGTACAACGAAAAAAACACGGAGGGGGTCAAAATAATTAATAAACTAGTACTGATTAATTTACATTTCTTTCTCTCTCTTGTGCGTTGGTAGAAAACCTGCTGCAGTCTTGGGAGCACGCAGGGAAGCCCGGGCCCGGGGCGCTGCCCTCGGCCACCGCAGCAGCGGCTGCGCCGGGTGGGGACGCGCCGCTCCCGCCGGCTCGGAGCCCCTTCCCCCGCTCCCCCCGGCGCTCACTGCCCCCAGCTGCTGACGCCGATCTCCTGCTTGTATCTGTTGGTGAGGACGTTGGCCTTGCGGGTGAGCTTGGAGAGGACCGAGTGGAGTCCGCTGAGGTGGTAATGGAACTGCTGCTCCAGGTCCTCCTCCCCCTCGCCCTCCTCGGCGGGCCCGCCGCCCAGCTTGTCCTTCTTGCGGGCGGCCTCCTCGCCCGCCGGCGGCTGCACCACGCCCCACTCGATGTCGTTGCGGATGGACTTGAGCAGCATGTAGTGGCTGTACATGTCCCTGCGGGAGAAGTAGGCGCTGGGGTCGCCGGACGGCAGGGCGGCATCCCGGGTCGGACACACGGCGCCCGCCGCGTCCAGCTCCTCCAGCAGCAGCGGCACGTCGCGCAGCAGGCTCGGCACCATCACCGTCTGGTCCATGTTGTTGACAGCGCCGATGAAGCGGTTCATGGCGTTGAAGAGGGAGTACTTCTGGCTGTACGAGTCGCAGATCTGCATCATGCTGGCGGCTGGGCAGGCGTGCTCAGCGACGCGGCTCGGACCAGACCGCGGGGCTCCTCCGGCGGCGACCTCTTCCTCCCCCTCCTCCTCCGCGCTAGCGGCACCGGCCGCCCTCCGTCGCGGGCTGGGCTCGGCGGCTGCTGGCGATCAGAGCCCTGCTGGGAGGCGGTGGCGCCGGGGTTAGAGGCTGCTCTCCCTCTTTCTCCTCCCTCCCCCAGCCCGCCTTCCCGTCCTCCCGTCCCCTCCCGCCAGCGCCTTCTCCTCCTCCGCCGTCTTTATTCCCAGCCCCACGTCCTTCCTCCAGCCTTCCCCTCCCCGTCCCTTCTCTCACCCTCCGCTCCTCCGCCTGCCCTGCCGCAGCCTCCGGGGCTCGCTGCCGCCGCTCCCCTCCGTACAAAACCAGCCAAAACGCAGAACTTCCCCCGCGACTCCTCCCGGGAATCGGGTGCGGGGGGTGGCCGAGGGGATGGCAGCCCCGCAGCGCGCCGGTAATTACAATTCAAACGGTCCCCAGCCGCCGTGCCGCAGGGAAGGCACCCACCGTAGTTCGAAGCTGTTCCCGCCGCCCGTGGCCGCATTCCCATCCCCGCCGCCGTATTTATAGCGCGTATCTTACAACAAGGTGTTCCCCAGTGCCACCCCCCGCGCCGCCACGCCAGATAAAGGCGGCGGGCGGCGGCCACGCCAGCTCCGCCTCTCTCCCCCCACCGGGGGAGGGCGCCGGGAGCAGAGCCCGCACCGCGGGCATCCCGAGGGGGCCGGGCCTCGCGGGCTTGGCGCTGGCGGCAGAAACTGCGGGGCTGAGGCCAGCGGGGAGCCGTTCCAGTGTGGCGGTGACTCCCTTGCACCCCAACCCTGGGACAAGGCAGCGGCTGCCGCAGAACGCTCCGCAGCGCCGGTGCCGCCCCGGGCACAGCTCGCAGCGAGGACCGCCGTGACAGAGCGGCGCTGCGGGGCCGCTCTCCCTCAGCCGGGCGGGGCCGCGCCGGAGCGGGGCGGGCCGAGTGACTGACGGGTGATTGACAGCCCGTGCCGGGGGACACGCGGGCCCCGCGTGCTGCCCGCGTTCTCCCGGCCCGCCCATTGGCTGCCGGGCGCGCGGCGAGCGTGACACCGGCTCCGCCCCTCTGGGCGCCGCGTGCCCCAGCGCCAGTAGGAGCGGGCGGTCGGGCGGGGAGGGCACGGGTCTCTGTGGGCGCCCGGCAAGGCTCTCGTTGCCACCTCCCCAGCAGCGCGCCAAGAGCCGCGGCTCCCCAGAGGCCATCCCGCGCCGCGGCAGCCCGGGGCCGCGGGGGGAGCCCGAGCAGCCTCCGGGCAGCCTTTGGGCAGCCTTTGTCTGTGTCCCGGCGCTACGCGGGGCGGCCGGCATCACCCCACAGCCTCACCTCCGGGCCCAGCCAATCGGCAAGCCGCCGTCCTTTCCCCGCCAATCAGCGAGCTCCGGCAGCAGCCAATCGGAAACAAGAGCGCCCCCCCAACGCCCCCGCCCTGGTAACAGGCGGGTTGGCCGCGAGCGCCGCCGCGGGTCACGTGGGGCCGAGCGGTGCGGGTGGGGGGGGGCGGTTGCCATGGTAACGGCGGGAGCATCACCGGGCGGGCCGAGGCCGCCCCTCCCGCGCCACCGGGGATGCCACGTACGGACAGCCCGGCCTGAGAGGGGCCCGGCACCCTGCGCCTCCCCGCCCTGCTCCCCACAGCCCCTGCGGTCCCCGTCCCGAAGGCAGGAGGCCGCTTCCCTGGATGACAAACCAGGGATTGCTCGTGCGCTGCAGATACTTGCGGTTAAGCGGTAGCCAGAGATACGGCCTTAGTCAGAGATACGGGCTGGTATAAAATTATGAGTTGTTCGCAGATAATTCACTACGGGGAAAAGAAGAAATTATCTCACCGGGCCAGAAAATTGGCCACGACTTATATTTGCATCTTTATATAGATGCAGTGTGTCGTTAATAGACCATTAACAGTTTTGCTGCCTTTAATTGAAATACAGCCTGCACTGAACGTTCAATAAATTGGAAAAAGCAATAAATCTTTGGAAACGAGGAGAATTGGTTTATTGTCCAACTTTCCAAATAAACACAATTAAACATTTGAACAAATTAAAACTGAAGTCTTTACCTGAGGTTACAACATACTGGCTGCGGAGGAGGAAGAATTGGCAGAAACAACCCAGCTTGGAGCTGCGAAGGGGGGAAATACGTGAGTCTTCAATTTGATGATGTTGTATGAATTAGGGCCTGAGCAGAAAATTTGTTTCCCAAGAGGTATAGCCGCATTCTGCTTTCAGCTGTAAATTTTAGTAGGGCATGTGCCTCACCCGTTAGGCTGAGACAGATCATATTCAAGCCAAACTTAACAGCATAAGGGAATTGACTTTTTATTTTTTTTTACCTTTCTTATGTTCTTATGATATGTGACATAAATGTCCCTGGTACATATAATGTGCATCATGAACACAAGCCTGAGTAGGTTTGATTGCTCTTTGGTTCAAACAAAATAAAGGAGCACATATTCCTTACTCCAGTGGTATGTAATTGACATGGCTGTTCACACGGGAGGAAAAGAAATGGCACTTTTTCCACTCCTCTTGAGGAAAAGATGATCCCATTTAAGGCAAAAAATTTTGTATGCATGTGGCATTTTTTTGAAATGTGTCCTCTCCAGAATGATCTGGTTATCATCGCTGTGCAGGCCCTGGAAGGGGAATCAGATGGAAAGTCCTTATCGTGCCCTGAGCAATGAGGAAGTTTGCATGTTTGCTATCTGGCAGTTCAAGAAAGTGTAAATGTGCACCTTTGCCCAGCACAGTCCTGGGTAAGGCAACATGCAACAGTAGTCTTTATCCAGCACCTCAGCTGGCTGGAGCACTCCTGATGTACAAGCCCAGCAGTGGGAGGTGAAAACACCTTTCTGCTCAAATAAATGTGGTTCTGCTATTCAGGTAAGCAGGAGTCATATGAAAGTTACTATATTAGCTAAAAACCTTTCATTTTCCCTGAAATTAATGAGGGATGTGGTATTCAGCCCTTTCTGGACCAGAGCCTTCTTTCTTCTTCCTGAAGAAGATCAGGGATGAGCTATAGCTGTTACTATTTAGCTGTTCCTGTTACCGACCTATTAATGGCATTAACTGTTTGACTTAGCTGTAAACCAGTCTTTAGCCCCAGGAACACCAAGGTTAGTGCTACAGAGGTTGGCTACAGGAACAGAACTGCTACTGGCCTGTCTCCTCTGGCAGCATTAGCAGCTGTGCAGTGTTTTTCAAGTAAAGACAGATGATTCTGTCAGCTTGAGTGGGTTTTCATACCATTTGCGAGGCCTATCTAATTTCTCTGTTCAGTGGCAACAGGATAACAAACCCTCTTTGTTCACAGTTTTCCCAAGACACGTGTTGGCACAGAAGAGGTGCCACTGGCATGCTACAGACCAGAAATGGCTACACTTTGGTGGCTATGAAGTTGTTTTGCTGCACAGTGTTTGCTAAATAAGATGAGATCTTGCATGGGCAAGAAGTGATAATCGTGCAAATATTTAGTGTTGCATTCTTCAGGGTGGGAGTGCCAATTGGGCCAGCCTTGTAAGGGCAACATCTCTTGGGAATTTCACTTCCTCTCATAATCTCTTGTTAATGTGACATGGCAGATTAGAGTTCAGCCTTGGAAACTGTGAGTTGTTTCCTTCCATTCCTATTTGACATACATTTTTGCTCAAACTCGTGAACTGCTCCCATCATTTCGGGGAGCAGTACAGATGCACGCATTTAACACTTCTTTCTCTTTCTGGAAGCGAGTCCAGTTGTACCAAACACTGAACTGGGGAAACCCATCATTTCTCATCCAGAAGGAATGTATGTAAATTTATCATCTTAATTGATGCCTCTCCATGAGGTTCATATAATCAGCCCTTGTAGCTTAACATGCTAATGAACAGGGTAAGTAGAAATCTAATATATTAAAGGAATGCAGACCAATTTGTCTGAGCCCTGCTGAGACCTGCAGTGTGAGTTTTGCAAAGATTTACTCATCTCTCTCCTATCTTTCACTTAGCTGCCTTTTACTCCTCTCTCTGTTGATCCTCTGCAAGCGGTGTGGTTCTCCAAAGTGCACAGAAGCCTCTGTGAGGATGTGCAGAGGGGTCAGGAGGATGTTTGGAGGAGGCAGAGGTGATGGTAAATCCCCTTTCCCTCTGGCACATTGCACGAGACCACACACTGCCAGGAGCAGCACGAGAGCTCTGTGTCCTCCCATCCTGGCACAGAGCAGCAGTGCACAGTGAAGAGTGTGGGACCAGCAGGAGATCTGCTGGCAGTGGGATCAGGGAGCACTGCTGGGCAGGTAGGCAGCTGTCTCAGGCAGCTGAGCTCCTGTAAAGCCCCTCTGAGTTGCCTGGCTGCAGTTTGCACGCAGGTCTCTCCAGGTATGTCAAATCCTTGCTTCCTCAGATTTCCTGGAAATCATTACATGCACAGCTTCAATCTCTTTGCCAGTTACTCTGTATTTGCAGGGCCTGGGATCATCTCGCTAGCACAGTGAGGTCGAAACAGGCTGAATCCTCTCCCTCCTTAAAGGAGCCAGTGGGATTAATGCTGCCACAGACTGTTTGCCTGGTGTGTTCATAGCATCCCTCTCCCCTATCTCTTGCCAGTCCCATCCATCTTCCTGGAAGATGGTCTGAGCAGGCACTGCAGTGTGCAGTGCCCAGGACAGCAGCAGCCCTTTTCAAATGGCTCCTTAGTGCTGCCATAATAAGCCTGATAAATAAAACATGGCTTGCAGACACGGATTTACTGGAGAGGGCTAAGGGGGCTGTAGCTCCCTCATTAGTATCTCCCGGTGCAGCATGTGTGCTCCTCATTATGTGGCACAGTGGCGGTTGTCTAGTCATCCATGATGAGGCTGCAGCCACTCCAAGGATGCACCAGGGATCCCAAGGATTCTTTTTTTTTTTTTTCTTCTGTGTTAATAATAGGAATTTAGAAGGAAAAAAAAATAGCTTGAATATGAAGAGGATGAAGGGGAGAAGATTGCAACTGGGTCTGATTTTTTCTCCCTTGCGTCTCTGTAAGTCAACAGCAAACACAGAGAAATCCATATAGCTGTGCTAATGTGGAACTGGCATGAGCAGAATCGAGACCTCTGCACTGCACAAACTCCTATTTTAGGGAGCTTTGTTTGTGTTCATTCTAAATGCTGCTCATAAACTTGTGGCCCAAGTATAAACTTTATCATCTCCCTCACAGTTTTTGTCTTCTGTTCAAGGGAAAGGATCCAATTTGGCTGATTTCAAGTCCCTCAAAGCTGGGGACTCAGGCATCTGGGTTAATCTGAGCATCGTTTGTGGAGGTTTGATCCAGCTTTTCTTTCTGGCCATTGCTTAAATCCCTCCTACCTCCCGCATACAAGTTGCAACTGCATCATCTTAGTAACCCTGTGACCAAGAGGCATGAGAGTCTCCTCTGAGACTGTAATCTCACTCTAAACAGCTCTCTGGCGGGTGCTCGTGAGTGGTGATACATCATGCAATTTTCTCCTTTAGAGGTTTGCGGTGTCATCTCCACTGTGATCCCTGCCCTGCCTGGCCAGTGCCGGCGAGCCCGAGTCCAGGGCCTGCCTAGGAGAGTGTTCCTGGCACAGCTCTGCATGCCTGGGACATGCCTGGGGTCATGAACAGTGACAGCAACATCTGCCCCTTCCTCTCTGCCTCTCGGCCACGCTCTGGCAGGAAAGAAACCTGTTTAGGATGTCAGGAGACTTTACTGGTGTAGCAAAGTAATCCTCAATAAGCTCAGGACTTTTCTGTAATGGTATTTAATATGCAGATAGTCAAACGAATGCCACTGTGATATATTTTTATGGACAAATATTATATATTAAGCCCTGATTTATACGTTTGAGCGTAATACCTGGGGCTCTGAGGAGAGCCTTTAATCTCTGTCAGCGAGGCAGCACGCATGCTAAAGCGCCGAGTAAATCTGCACGGGAGTGCTGAACTGAGTGCAGCATATATCAGAGTTCTTCTGCCTGATAAAATTAAATACACCAGACCACCTTTGTGTGACATTACCAGGCTGATACGCAGGGGCTGACAGCAGGAAATACCCATCTGTGCTTCCCACTCTGACCCAAACCCTCACCATTCCTGCTGCATCCCAAGGGTGCCACCTCAAGGTCCCAGACGATGTTCCTGGGTGGAGGAAGGTCTCTGTTCGCCAGGTTCCCCCTCCTTCCATCTCCTCGCTCCCGTGTGACCGCCTGGGTGCAGCTGAGGGGGTGCCGGTGCCCCGTTTCGCCTTCATCAGTAAGGTGAGCATCGTCTCAGCATGGGGCTCTGCATTTAATAATCTCACCAGCTCAACTGTTTTTATCTGAATCTCCCTCCTGAACTGATAAATCTAAATTGCACATTTTCTAACCCGCTTTAGCTGAGGGGGAAATCTCGCAGGTATCCTCAGGTGACGCGCGGGCTCTGCCGCGCCTCTCCGGCTCCATCTACTGCGCTTTGCTGAGACTGCCGCTCCTTCCCGTCCGCTCCCCCCGCAGATGCCCCTTCATCCCCGCCGAGCTGGAGGAAAAACCGCAGCTCTGGTTCTGTTTGAAAGGCCCAGAGCTGCCCAGGTGGTGAAACAAATACAGTAGGCGTTCATACAGTCCTAGAAATGGTAATTCCTCGTTGTAAAGCAGCCACTGATTCCCAGCGCCTGGCTTGCTGCATGAATTCTCGAGAAGGAGCAGAACAAAGGTGGCCACTGTCACTGAACGTTTCTGGTGGAGCCAGAATTGGGGACATGGCAGGACGAGGGGCTGGAGGAGAGCTCTCTGTGGAGAGGAGGGGGCCTGCCTAGGAACAAATCTGCTTGCTGCCCAAAAATGCCAGGGGGAAGATATCAGCTTGGATTTCTGCAGTCTGATGGGGACTTAGAGGGTGGGACTAGAAGCAGCAGAATTTTCCTGTGAAAGTCCTATCTCTTCATCTTACATTCAGTATTGAGAGAAGCTGCTCTGAAAGAATATCCTACTTTTCCTGGCTCTGTAGTTCAGAGCTGACATGGAGGCGTTGTGTGTCCTTATTATAAGCACTCCTATTATAGTGTGGTTTTGGCTGGAGGATGCTGTGTGGTTAAAGAGGACTATTACAACCAAAAATAGTACCAGAGCTTCCCGAATGCTGTGACTATTATGAATTTGTAGGATTAATATTTAGTTGTTCTACAAAAAGCGCCAAAAAGCGCCAAAAGCTGGAAGTCAAAATCAGAACAAAGTTGTGCTAGGGACTGCATGTAACTTCTTTTTTTTTTTAATATATCTATTCACAGTGCATATTTCTGTAGGTGATAGATTAACATAAAAATACTGCCAGTTTTTCAGGGCTGTAAAACACAAGGTGCATCATATATTACTTTTTAATTGAAACTCAGATTATCTGTTTGAAATGAATTTGTTTCAATGGCAAGTAACATGTTTTTCCACAGTCCTTGTGAAAACTAGAAAAAAGGCAGATTTGGCAGCTTAGCCTATGAAGTTCTGGGGCAAATCTCTGATCTGAAAGACCACAGGGTTTTGTCCTGGCTTTGATGAAGTTCTGAAAAGAGCTAAATTAAATCCATGCTGTAGCCGTATGTGTAATTTTGTTCTACTGGAATAGCTTATAGCTGTCAGTGAATTTCCCCATACTTCCAGCATTGTGTAAGGGGTGACACAAGAGACTGAAGGTTACTCTCTCCAGTAGTAACATGCATTTGCAGCCTTAAAATTATTACAACAGCATTTTTTCATTTACATGGCTGGAGAGAATCTGTTTTTGCAGTAAATTTGTATTTCAAAGCAGATTTTTGTGTCCATCATTGTTGGTGGTTTACAAGATTTCTCTTCCTTCCCTCCCTCTCCCCCCTCTATTTGGGGATGTGGGAACAAATGAAATAAACCCTTCATAAAATATAATTTTGTCCAGGTGGAACATAAATCAGCCAAAAAAATATTATTCTACATGGCAAATAAAAAGCATATGCTGTATTATTTAAAGCACAGCCTCCATATTCACATACAAAATTAATGCTACAGTGGGAGGTAAAACTGATGGAGGCAGACAATGAAAATATTAGGAGTAAAACATCATGCCAGGAACAATTCAAGCAGAGCCACTCGCAGGGTCATGGTCGTATTCCATTTCAAATGGGCATGGAAATACACTGTGGGTTATTCTTCTCCAGAGATGCACACATAATAAGCACCTGCTCCCCATGTCTACTCTTCCCTTTTAACTGTTGATTTATTGGATGTTTCTGAAAGCTGTGGTCGGGCTTGTGAGGGATATATAACGTGGTGCCTGCAGGAAGGAATGGCAGTGGGCAGACGAGCTGCCACGCTTCCCATCCCTGCTGGGGGGTGAAGGGCTGAGCAGGATTCCCAACAAAAGCTGGCTGCTCCTCAGCTTCCAAGGGAAAGTAAATCATGGCCCTTATGCCTGGCTCGCACCTAGGAAAGTCAAAAAAATCATAAACTGTGTTCTTTGCCTCCAGCTGGAGGAAATGGTGGGTTGAGAGGGGAAACATGCAGCGTTCAGCAGTCTAAGGCACCAAAAGGGATCTTTGCCATCACATCACAGCATCAAGGAAACTGTATATGAGTATAAAACATAATATTGCATGTGTTTTAAATAATTTTCAGAAGGTTGTGAATCCACCCTTGTTACATGTGTGGGAAGGTGCATACCACATACTACTGCTCCCTATTACACTGGAGATAGTATCATCAGCAAATATTTTATTCTCATCCTGGTTCTTCCCGGGTTGGGAGGGGTTTTCATTCCATTCCTCCTCTGAAGTGGAGCCTCACAAAATAAGAAATGAACATAATCTTCAGATAATGTTGAAGAGAGGTCACTACAAAGAGACTTGGAATTAATATGATGTTTATTCCTTTAATTTAACAACAACAACAACAACAACAAAAAAGCATTCAGAGAAGGTTCTTGCTCTCTGCTCATCTATTTCTATATTCTCTCATATTTTCTTCTTTGCATCAAGAGTAGAACTTTGCAGCCATGAGGTCTTGAGATATTCTCGTCTTGGTGGCCCTTGAGATATAATGACAGAGCATGCCCATTGAAAAACAAAAGAAAGAAAATTATATTTAAATAAAAATGTGAATCAGAAAATGTAGGGCTATTGTGAATCATCCTGAACTGGACATTCTATGTATATGGCTAAAAGAAAATGCACTGTAGCAACTGGAGTAATTCGTGGTTCAGTTCCCCTATGATGGTAGGCAGTTTATTGACCTAGAACTACAAAATCATTCAAAATGACATTTGGCAATGCTGAACTTCTGACACAAATCCCCTGACGTAAGGAAATGGAGAGGGCAGCCACATCACCTTCAACCGGGCCCTGATGTGTCTTTAAATAGCAGCAGGAGAGGTGCACCTAATTCAGAAAGGTAGAAGAGCAATATAGGAGCAAGAAACTCCTGCACTTTAGCCCTGGCTCTTTCAATGGTCCTGAGTCAGTCACTTAGGGCCAGACATTTGGGTGTTAATCACAGGTGTTTACACAGAGCTTCCTGTGCTCATTCCTGAGCCCCTTGGACCTGACTGACACACCCAAAGAGCATCCAAGTGTTTAAAGACAAAGTCCTGGTGGTGCCTGCTGGGAGCTTTTGAAGAAGGATCCCTAAGGCCTGATTGTACAGGGTCCTGATGGAGCTGCGAGTCTACCCCAGTTTCAGCTCCACTTGTGACTCCTCTCAGTCAAGGCAAGGCCTGGCTCCTTGTGTGTCTTCACCTGCAAGGAGACACAGCCTTGGCCACCACATTTGCTTCAAGGACCTGTTGGGGCTTTCTTTCAGCATGCGTGCATGGGCAGGAAGGAAAATCAGCAGACTTTATCACTTGCCTGGCAGGTTGGTTCCTGGCCAGCAGAGGATTTTTGACTCAGTGTGAACCTTTTTCTTTGACAGGCCTGTTGCAAGCCTGACCTGCACACATGGATCATATTTGTTCTACCATGTAACTGGAAGGGGGCTTTGGGCACAGGGTTGCCAGAAGGCACAGCCAAACTTAGAAAGCAAGCCCACCTCCCAGAATGGGGGGTTGTGAGTTTACTCTGATGTCTTTCAGCTCTGGTAACCTCAAGTGCTCCAGTAATCTCAGTTGCTATAAATAACACCACAAATGTTCTCCCACAGAAGCTTTATGGCTGATGCCATCCCTTTCATTGTTAAGACATTGTTGTGCCCAGTTTTTGCTGTAGCCAAATGGGACTAGAAGGAAATCAATAGCCCCATTTTGCCTGTCACTTAAGCTTGATTTGAACCCATGTTTGTAAAGTTGAAAGCTTTTGTAATCCATTGTTGTTGTGTCACCCCCAGCCAGCCCACATCTGAGAATTTCATATTCCTACCTTTTAAGAAGAAATATGCTAGACAATGAAAATACATGTTTGTTTAGTTTTAATGTTTAAATCACCACTTTTTCTGTTATTTAAGGCTGTGCCAGAAAGAGACTGCTGTGAAAGGAGACACATCTGCTCATAGCAAAGACTTCCATAACTCATTCAGAGTTATTGGTCATAGCCACAATATTAGTGATAAAAATTGATTATCCATTCCCACTTGCTTCACGATCCTTAGCTTTTTTTCATTCATATTGTAAGTTGGTTTATACAGAGTTAGGCAGTGCTATTTAAATAGCCAAGGATGAGCATGATACACCTTACTAAAAGCCCCCACCAGCAGAAAGCAGGATTTTTTTCATGTTAGTCTTGTCCTGTCCTGAAGGTAGAAATAATCTGGATTTGGCAAGTATCTTGACTTCTTTCAGCCCTGAAGAGCAGATGCCCTTCTGCCAGTGTGTGTGCACTGCCCACTTAGGCTCACTGCTACCTTTTAATCCCCAAGTGCAAAGTTGGGACTTGGTAGAGCACTGTCATATAAAGAAGAGTATTCTGAGATCCCTAGCTCATTTTGGGTCTGTCAGCAGCAGCTCATAGAAGGCAAGAGAGAGGGGGAAGGACTGAATATTGCAAGGATGGAGAGAAAAATTAAAGGGAGGGATAAAGCTCAAAGCTTCTGCAAAACTTTCTGAGTGAAAGCTCTGTTTTGAACATCATGTTTCAGCAGCAGGGGCTCAGCTGCTCCCAAGAAGGGTACCGTGCATAGGACACCTCCAACAGGGTGGCATCATGCCCGTTAGCATCCAGAGCCTTATGCACTCTCCTGCAGCTGTCAGGGAGAGCAGGAACGTTCCTGCCACCAAGCCTGTGTCCACCAGCATTGAAAGGACAGAGAAGTTTGGATATCCCCTCTGATGAAACTGTAAATGTTGCAATCTCCAACTTAGGTCGATCCTTGGAGTCTAACAGGTATATATGGTGAGAGAATAGAGGTAACCCTTAAATGGTATAATTTGAGGTGTTGCAGTTGTGAGGATGAGTTTATTGACATAACCTTAACTCCCTGTTAAGAGAGTGATTAAACCATGACACTCCCTTACAAAAAATTGAGAGGGATTTACTGGCCTGCCCAGAGAATTTTTTTTCACTTAGATCTAAAAAGTTTTTGTTATTTGATCCAAAACTGAGGATCTGGAGGATTCCACCTTTCTCTCTGTAACTCCTTTTAGCATAAATAGGTATTATCTGCACACAAGGGAAAAGGGAGAACAGACTCCTAATAAAATTACTTCACACCTGAAGTGCATAGGTGGTGGCTTCCCTCACTGAGTTAAACACCCAAAGCACAGACTGACATGAGATTGAAGGAAGATGTGCTCCCACTTGGGACTATTAGATGTAAATCTCTTTTTGTTCAATAAGAGGATGAGACAAGTTTTGCCACTCAGTTGCCATGTGATCCCTTTTGGAGCGAGGACTGCTTGTCCTGCATGGGATACCGAGCAAGCCACTACTGCCAGAAGAGCAATAAAAAAACCAGCCACGTCTACATCCTTAGAGTACCCTCACCTCCGGTGTTTATGAGCAGCATCCGATCTTTGGGGCGATCTCTGCGGCTCGCTGCGGTTTGAAGGAGGGAGGCAGGGCAGGCAGAAGGGCAAGGCGGGATGCGCAGCCCCTGCTCCGCCCGGTGCCCACGGCACCGGACCCACGGCTGACAAACCTGGCGCTGCTTTGCCATCTAGTGCCTCTCGTCCGGATTGCAGGAGCCCGGCATCGCACGGAAACCCGGCTTTACGGCCCAGCTGGAATTACCGGAATTCAGCTTGGGTTGTTTGGGGGCTTTTTTCAGCGTTAAATCGGATCGATATTTCATGTGCCGCAATGGCTGCTTAGCCGTGTCTGGAAGAAGCGGTGGGTGTTTCGTGAGGTCGATGGCAGTGGGAAGGGAATAAATCACTGGTGGCCACTTGAGCTGCCTGTGAGCAGGGAAAATCCTTCCCTCACTGATTTGCTGTGGCCTAAAAGTGGATATTTGGTGTCACTGGGATCTCCTGATTTAGGGTTGGAGCTATGATACAACCAAAGCCACTGCAGCACTTTTGCTGCCACTCAACTTTTTTGGCAAATGAGGGTGTTTTGAGCTGTGAGGGACATGGTTCACAAGAGAAGGCTTGGGAGCAAGGTGAATCCATTGCAGTGACACTGAGTAATTGATCCAATCAGCTTTGTGGACCCTCCCTCTCACCTGGAAATGCCCACGAGTAGGTCGCTATTTTCTCACATTAACTCATTCTTCAAAATTACTGGGTCAAAAATTCCAGTGAATATAGGACATCCCTAAAGGATGTGCAGGCAGTTTATTGGGAAGCCCTGGGGTCACAGGAATTATAGCTGGTTGACTGCAAGCTCAGGAACACGGTACTAAGCCTTTTGATCCAGACACACAGGGCTTACTCACGTGTACGAATTTCTGATTTACTCTCTGAAATAATTCTCCCCTGTTCATTTAGAGAGTGCTGTGTCTACAAACTTTGGGGCTCTGACATTTTTAAGACTATAACTAGATATGAAAAGATGCCTGAGATGCAAATCCAACCTAATTTCCCATAAAGTACAAATTAATATTTACTGAACCTTTTCGTTTTAGGTTTAATTTCAACAAATTCTAGTCACCTCTGAAATAGAGAGGGCATAGATAAGTGAGTTTGGCTGCCTCACAATCAGTTCCCAGCATGTAGAACTAAAAGGTCTCATGCTTCATGAACTGAATTTAACAGGGACAGGTTTGGACTTTGAATACCATTTCCTTGAAGAAGAAAAACCTTTTTTTTTTTTTTTTTTGTTTTGTTTTTTGTTGGCAACTAGTTTCCAGAGAAGTTTTAGAAATAATTTCAGGTTTTGTAAAATTTCCTTCACCAGTTGGATCCACACAAACATCTTTGCAGGCCTAAGAAATTGTCATAGGGAGGAGCTGGCATTGCTTGGGTAAAGGACAAGAACATAAGTGCGCCAAGCAGCTTAAAAGGCAGATAATGAATAGGCAAAGCAAAAGGAGACTGAGTTAAGCTGGAGACTGAGACAGTCAGAAAGGGCAAAGGCAACAATAATAAACTAATGAGCTGTTTTCAAAATGCCTCTCCCACTGCACAGCAAAACAGGGCAACAGCTGTGCCACCACAAAGAAAACTTGGCAGGTTTCAGGTAAAGCCATGCCACACCTTGTAGGCTCGGTGAGCTATGAATAATACCAAAGTTTCATTTCACATGCTAGCACAGGCTGCATTGTCATCTACAATTCAAATCTTTACCTAGGAGGTTATTGGGTTTGCTATCAAGAGAGAATAACAAAGAGGTGTTTGAAGACAAGATCCAGAGAGACCCGGTTTTCTGCAGATCCACGGCTGAAGGCTGAGCACCCAAGAGGAATTTGTACTGTCTAATAGCAGTCATGCCCACACTGTACCCTTTCCCTCAGCTGGGAATATTAGTAAGGTCTTTTCCATCCACCTTTCTGCTTTCATGCAACCCACAGGAAATGTCTGTCTTAGACATCATTGCCCCTCTGTCAATTTGGTTAAATTGGGTGGCAAGTTTGAAAACTGTTGAGGTTACCTGGACTCCAAATCAACAAATGGCTTGAATTAGTCTGTTTCCCTTAGCAAACTCAAATTATTCAACACAGAGTTGGAGGGATAAAGGCTTCAGCCTTTAGAAAGGGATTCTATTGCAGCAGAAAGAATGACCTTTTTTAAGCCTGGCAAGCATTTCCATAATTATCAACAATCATGACTAATAAAGTTATAAAAATAACAGCTGATTTTATGTAATAGCTTACATCTCGAAGTGGTTTTCAGCTTATTTTCCACTTTCAGAGTAATTCTCTCAAAATTCATTGCATTTTTTGCAGTGTTGCTATAGCCCAGTCCCTTCTTGGGTAGGACAAAGGCAATCACATGGATTGCAGCACACTGCACATCAGTGGAAGGAGAGGAAATTTTAGGCAGAGTCATTCAGATAGATTCCTGCTTGTTCATAAAATGTCAGGGTTTCTTTCATATTAAAGCAAGGAAGACAGGACTTAGATAGGAGCTGTCTTATTCAATGGTTTTTTTGCTAGGTTGGGCAAACTGTGAGCAGCACTGTAGGTGAGACACCCCAAAGCCAATCTCCTGTCAACACAATGATCTGGGTTTGGATCAGAGTTGTGCTGTGAGTACAGGAGAACAGCAATGTTGATTTTATGAGATGTGCAGTGATGTGCGATCTCACAGATCCTAAAACATCCAGAGCACACACCAGATAATGCCTCAGATCCAAACTGAGTAAATGCCTCTCTTCTGAGAACTTGAATGCCAAAGATGTGTTCAAAGGCAGAGAACAGGCCATTGAAAAGCTTTTGAAAGCATTGCTGCTGAGCTGTGGTTCAGTTTAACTTTTGAGGCAGGATATTTGCTTGTATTCTTACAAAAATGTGAGCTGTGGAGTCTCTGCATGTATTAGGATATGCATACAAAGAGACAGAGAGGAAAAATTACTGAATACTTTATACTTTACAGATTCTAATATAGATGGTAGTTACACATTGAGGGGAGGTTGAGCTTGCCTGCTATCAGCACAGAGACTATGATTGTGCCATTTAGAAAACATGCAGAAAGGGTAATATAACACACTTATTAATTAATCTTTACAGTATTTAATTAAGGTATTATTATTATTATTATTATTGTTGTTGCTCTTTTTCTCCCAGTGAGCGTGCAGAGAGAATGACTAAATAATTTGGACACACAGAGCATGATTGGGAAAGAAAAGGGTTTCTAAGCACTTCGTTTCCCTCCATCTTGATCCCTCCAGAAAGGAGAATAAAATAAAAACATGGTTTTTGCACAGAACTTTGGGCAGGAGACAGGCAGCAAATAATTAAGCATTCTTTTCTGACAGCTCAGCTTAAGTATTCCCTGTGTGCCAGTGAGGGTGGGAGGGGGCTGCACACAGCCAGTGTTTGACCACTGACCCAAACTGTGCCAGAAGGTCGATGCCAGGCACAGCTGAAGTCCAACAGATGGGCATGATCAGCAAAGGGTTGAGGGTTTGTAGAAAACCTTGAAACCCATCAAACCTCAATGACCTTTAGAAGGAGAAAGGAGGGGCACACCTGTTGCCCTGTTCTTCTAAGTTCTTCTAAGCCTTCTGATGTTTACATTTTTGTAATGGAGTTTGTCATGCACTTTTATGTAAATAATGGTTGTTTTTGCATTCTTTCCTAAAAGAGGAGAAAATTGATAAACTGTTAATTTAACCAGTGTCATTGGAGAGGTGGCAATTTCATCCTCCAATTCAAAGTCACTTTTCAAATTCTATATATATCCAAGTCAAGAATACACTTCCCTTCTTTTTTACCTTAGAAGTTCCAGCATGCATGTCATTTTATTTCATGTCCTATTACAACACACACCTTTGGCTTTCCTTGGGTTCATATGAATGCAAGTTAGTGGCATAAATCAAATCCATCTCCCCCTGAGTGGGACACAAGAACAGCCAGGAGATGCTGGAGCACCCCAGGTACAGCCTGCACCAGGTGCTGGTGCTACACCAGCTCTGATGGAGCTGATGGATCAACAGGATGGGATCCTGAGTAACCAGCCCTCCATCCAAATGCTCCCCTCTGATAAGGAATCTTGGATGGCTCTTGTAAAGCTCCTTAGAGTTATAGAAGCTCAGGGTTTTTTTTTGTTTGTTTTTTTTTTTTTTTTTTGATGAAATGGTTGTGGCTGGAGGTGGAATTGAGATAATAAAAGGATAAACTACACTGAGGCATCCTTCTCTACCTTGTTGATGCAATCAGCAGAGATAGCTAAACTGAGGTCCAACACTTCAGAGAGACAAAGACAGATAAGGAAAGGACTGAAGCAGTTTTCAGAAGGGCTGTACCACTTTTCCATGTCAGTAATACTGAGTCAGGAATGCTCTTTGATTATTTTTCCCTCCAAAATAACAATATGTGAAGTTGAATGAAGAATGTTTGGTAGGAAACACCAATTCTGTATAAAGCTACTTCTGGAAGTTCTATAGATTATTTTTTTCAAGCAATTTACAGAGGTGTGAGGTCAATTTCCATCGAATTTTAATGGGATTTGTGCATCTGTTATTTCAGTCTTGAAAAAATTCTAAAACTGTTGGTTTTCACAGGAGCATTGCTTAACTGCCTTCTTTGTACTGTAATAAAAAACATCAAAGTCCTTTAAATACAAATCAATATAATGGACAAAATTACCATTTGAAAATTGTAGGCTACTATAGTAATTTAAAGAAAACATTCTTAATCTTGCTAATCCCAATTCAAATAAATCCAACAACTACTTTAAGAGGCATATAATGATCTAATGTACTCAGCCAGCTCTGTGTCTCCTTGAATAACTCAAGGGGACAAAACAAAACAAAATTCCAGCCAATAGCCAGATGGGGATATGGCACAACTTAGTAAATTAAAGTAAGATGGGAGACAGATGGAGGCCTTTTCAGAAGTCAGATTTTGGTAGTTGGAAAGGACAGCGATACTCCGGCTGTGATAAAATCCCAGCAGATTGGACTTAAAAAAGCTGTGGGTAATGTGTGGTCACAGCCTGACATTAAAAGTCTGTAAACTGTTTGTGTGACTCCACAGATCTCCTATGCCTCAGATAGGAATGATTTATTTGGAGCATTGCTGGGGATTTTGGGCTGAGCAGTGCTGGGACACTCGGGATCCGTGAGGAGCAGCATCAGGAGGGGTTCCACAGCCTGCTGTGAGCCCCTCAGTCAGCTGCCTCGAGGTGAGGAGCCCCCACCTGACTGCCTTTCAGGGCAGAAACAGAGGTCCTTCTCCCCGTCCACCCTGGAACTTCCAGGCTATTTTCTCTCCAGTTCAATGTCAGTGAGCAGAGTCACTGCAAAGTGCTTTCCCACACTCCCCCTTCCACTCCTTCCTTTTCAGCATCGTGGGAAATACCATGCCCACACTTTTCATGAGTATTCCCTAAAGGACTGAATGTTCTGTGGGGGGATCAGTTACACCATCCTGCACTTTGAGGGTTTGTTGCTGTTACAGTATTTCCTCTTTGGCTGCATTTCTTTCCCTGCTCTCCCCTTTTTGCTGGAGCTACAGCACACCATGTTCACATGGGAGGCTTCTGCTTTCTCCAAAGCATTTGTATCTCATCAAGCTGAACACACTGACAATTACCAGGTGAAATGCTGGCTGCTCTTTTGAATTGACATAATTTTTCATCCAGACTTTCAACCTGCTAACAAAGGCACTCGTGGTTACCTGCCAAGGTGCTACTCCCTGTCTTTTCCTTTTCTGTAACGTAGTGATTTGGGTGCAATTTGTATTAGGATGCCACAGAGTGAGGGGATGGCCATCAAAAGAATGTACAGTGACCTACATGGCTTGGCACATCTTCCCAAACTGGTTCCCAGCCTTGCTGTGCCTCCAGTCCACTACAGGCTACAAGTACTCGAGCCTGTATTTTTTGGGTGACACACCACCTCTCCTTTCTTTAGTTCTCCCTGTGGACATCCAGTTCTTTTTCATTTTTTTTCAGATTAGCAGCTTTCCAAAGGCAGAGGCACTTGATCATCCTCTCAGCTTCACCAAGCATGTTAAGTCTGTGCTGCACATCAACAGATGTCACACTGTTTGATGGATTATAGTTTAAGAGCGAAAATATGGCCATGCTAATGAAAGAGACACTCGTGAAGGTGGGAACCACAGACCATGGAACATTTTGTAGTCATTGACACAGCTTGGCAAAGTCCTATTATTTATTCACAGCTGCATTTTGCCCTGTAGCTTGAGCCTGATTGTGGTGGTAGGAGGGTGAAGGAGGAGGAGGAATACTGATGATGCTTGTAAATGCTTCAGGTCCTCGCTGTCTCAGAATCACACGATGGGTAAGGCTGGAAAGACCATGTCCACTGCTCTAGCTGTGCTAATTCCTCTCTATCTGAGCCATGCACTTTCTTTAGCAAGTGGTTTGAGTTGCGTTGCTAGGTGTGACCTACTTCAACCTCCTTTGCAATTTCTGAATTTCCCTGTTTACCCCTTTCATTGTCAGCTTGCTCACTGTTGCTTATAATCAGCAGGCTTTACTGCCTTTGTGGTTGGTTTCTCCAGGCACAATTAAATCGTCTGCGATTGACATCTGGCTCTGCTGAGGTTTGGGTTGCATCTTCCTGGCTGCCTCAATGTCCTGCTTGATTTGGGATTCTGATCACTGCCTGCCCAGGCATGGCACATCATCAATGGGTGCTTTCATTCCTGAGGACTCCCTTGTGCCTACAATAAGGCAGTGAAGTGTTTCTGGCTCTCACAGCTCTCCGGAAGGTTATTTCAAGACAGCCTCAGCTGTTGTGCCTGTTGTGCATGCTGGAGCCTCCAGCAGGACTGCATCGAGCTATAGGAATCTTTAAGTCCTTTGCAGGAGGACTGTGAGCTCTCCAGGGCTGATGTCTTCACCTTCACACCCAGCCAGAGATCTCATTTGGAGTGTCCCTTGGTCCTTCAGGGGCTGATAAAATTCTGGCAAAAAACTGGAAGAAAAAAACTGGTTCATGGAAGAATTTGGTTTCTTCCTGCTGTCCGTGATCTTGCCAAAGGGTCGAAGCAAGACCTGGTACCTCTCCTGTGCCCCTTCTCTCCTCTGTGTTTCTTATGGCTTAACCCAAACTGAAAACTGAGCCCCAGGCAGCTTCTCACTCACCCCCCACCAGTGGGATGGGGGAGAGAATCAGAGGAGTCATGGATTGAGATACAGACAGTTTAATAGCAAAAGCCTCCTGAGCCAGCAAAGCAAACCAAGGAATTCATGCACCACTTCCCATGGGTGGGCAGGTGTTCAGCCATCCCCAGGACAGCAGGGCTCCATCACATGTAATGGTGACGTGGGGAGACAAACAACATCACTTCAAACATCCCCCTCTTCCTTCTTTCTCAGCTCTGTAGGCTGATCATGACACCATATGGTATAGGACATCCCTCTGGTCACTTGAGGTCAGCTGTCCCTGCTGTGTCTCCTCCCAGTGTCACATGCACCTGCAGCCCCCGTGCCAGCATGTCAGTGCGGAGGCAGAAAAGGCCTTGATGCTGTGCAAGGGCTGCTCAGCAATGACAAAAACACCTCTATATTATAAACACTGCTCTCAGCAAATCAAAAACACTGCCCCATACCAGCCACTGTGAAGAAATGTGGCCCTACCCCAGCCCAAACCAGCACACTGTTACAGGGCTTTCTCTTATTACATGTTACAAGCTGTGCCATCTGCACTGATCGTCTGCAATGCTTCTTTTAATCTCTTAATCTCAGGTTTGTGAAACATTGCAGGTGCTGACAAGAACTGGGCTCATCTTTTCTATGACATGCCCTTTTGTTTCTGGTGAACAGCCCTATGCCTTTCCTATGGATGCAGTTGGCCCCTTGCTCCTGGGAAGAATTTTTCCTTTTTATTGTTGTAGCTTTTGGTGATGTGCACCCTCTTGGTCTGGGGCCTAACAGCTCAGGTATATGCAATCTCACAGCCTACTGCTTTTCTTTGTCAAGTTCATTGGCTTTAGTGGATTAAATGACAGGCACCTAATCTAGAATATCACTCTTTGGAAAGTTTGGCATGGCCAGTTTTAATCTCCATACTGAATTTCCTGAAATTTGAGGTCCCAAGCTTGCTTACCCGGCCATGGTCAGCTATGACACTCGCTAGATGTTTTCACAAGTGAGAGCCTTAAAAGTTGACAGATGTTCTTCTCACTGTGCTTGAAGTTGCTCCTATCTTTCCTGTAAAGACCCTCCACATTTAACCTTCACCTCCCAGTTTTTCCCACTTTGAGCTTCTTGTGATTCTTTCTGGTTGGAAGGTCTACAAAGTATTCCTCCAATCTGTCTTGTTATCACTCCTTATTGGAAAGGATTACCCCTTTCCCCTGGGTTTTTTATGCACTTTCCCTCTTTACTCTGGTGTTTTCAGCCACATGCTTTTTGATGCTTTCTAGACACCACATTGCAGATGTGTTCCTTCATTTCTGCTTTGCCCAGTGTGATCTCTGCACCCACGCAGAGGCTGCCATGTATCTTTATTTTCCATAGCCCAACAGAAGACATTCTGCACGTCTGAGGGATGCTAAACAAAATGTGTCAAGAGCTGATCAGTTTGAAGATGTGGGGTTTCTTTAATATGCCAGACTAACAAGGCTAATTATTTCTTTTAAGTCTGTTTTAAATATGTAGGATTTTTAAAAATCTCTGACTTCTTATTCAGAACATTGATCTTTGGTAGATCATTTATGTAAAATGTATAATTTCTGAGGTAATGTTCTTCCCTTCTTACCCTCACTCTCAGCTCTCAATTCCCACCGCTAAAACTAACAAAAAGTGACACTGACTGTGCTCTTTCCCATTTTCCTACCAAGAAGCAGGCCTTTATCTGATCTATTTTTCATGGCATGTTTCCATGTTCTTTTACACTCGGTGGCTGATCTGTAGTAAGATTTCTAAAGTAAACAAAGTGAATTCATACAGCACACAGCCCTCCAACAGCACTGTGCCCTAGGCTGGGTGTATTCTGGAGCTGCTTCCCAGACCCCTGTTCAAAGCACTACAAAAGTCAGCTGGTGCCCCACAGTGACCCACGAGGAGATACATGGCCCAGAATTGCTGCTGGGCTTAACACTTCCCTGGATATAACCCAGGGATCTTCTGCTCTGGGCAGAGACTGAGCCTTGCCCTACAGGGGTTCTTCCAGCTTGCACTAAATGAGAAATCTGTTATCTGTGCCAAGGTGGAGAATTGTGTTATTCAGTTCTATATTCGTTGCTCTGATCCCAGGCACAAAGGCAATCTATTAATTGCACCCTTCCTTGATTAGACAGTCTTCTCCCAAGCACCTGATCTTCATGAAAGTTCAGGCCCTGCCACAAGAGCCCTGAACAAGCCCTGGCTACATGGTGTGAGGGGCAGAGCCCTGCCTGGGGGAGGCTGGAGCTGCTCTGGGCTTCAGGTGCTAGTGAACAAACTTGTTTAACAGAAGAATATCTGTACAACAAATATCTACATCCTCAGTTTTGCACCCATGATCCTAACTACATAAAGAGAAATATTTTTTAACCTTGCGGGTTTGGTGCAGAAATCTTTGTATCAAGTTCCCTGATGATCAGTGTGCCTAATTGCGCATTTCAGCAGTACCTCATTTAGACCTGGACTCATTAGTAAGAGCTGATTTACAGGAACAGCCCCTGCTGGACAGACAGGGACCCTCTCTTCCTTCATTTATCCCCTGGACCCTGACTAAAAGCACTCCTGAGGTGAAGGGAGTGGACCCACAAATAGTTGATATCCAGCATAACTTGTTTTCCCTGGTGGAGCTGCCAGATCAATCAGCAGAAACCAAACTGGGACCAGTTTCAGGGGGCTGCCGTTTGTTTGCCGTCGATATCCGAGCTGCCCCTGGGAAGGGCTGTCGGGGATGCCGGAGATGCCAGCGCTCCCTTCCCCCGTACGGGCTGCCGGAGATGCCAGCGCTCCCTTCCCCCGTACGGGCTGCCGGGGCTG
Organism: Haemorhous mexicanus; assembly: GCF_027477595.1. Classification (NCBI taxonomy): domain Eukaryota; kingdom Metazoa; phylum Chordata; class Aves; order Passeriformes; family Fringillidae; genus Haemorhous; species Haemorhous mexicanus. Next base: position 114,012,490 of record NC_082342.1, on the reverse strand, counting down.
CCGGGGCTGCCAGCGCTCCCTTCCCCCGGATGGAGCCGCCGCCGTCTCACTAAAAGGCGAGAACAACTTGGATTCACGCACAAGGTGAAATGGCAAGTACAACTGTGAAGCTTGAAAGGGAAGTGGCAGGAAGCAGAACACAAGCTCCTGCTTGTCATTTAGCACAGACGAACACGAGAGCCACCAGAACAACAGAATTATCCGATTAGCGAGCGCCCGCAACGCGACAGGAGCGGATCTGCAAAGGCAGGGAATCTGTCAGCTGTCATTGCAACAGCACCGCCAGCGCCACAATGCATTAAGTGGGAACGAGGAGAGGTGGTGTAACAGGTGTCATTGCAATAGGGCTGAAAGGGACACTGTCACAGCTTGCAGACCTGAAATGTGACCTCTCGATCTCCTGTGTGGGTGTGCGAGAGGTGCAATGTTAGATTGCACTGAGGGCTCCTTGAGGATCCATGGTGACATCCAAGGGTGTAACAACCCTGAGCTTGTGAAACTCAGCCCTGACCTTGTTTACAGTCCAGAATAAGCAGAGGACTGTTTTGGGTGGGAATATCTCAAACAAAGTGTCTGGTACAGCCATGCTTGGGACCACTGTGGTGACCTACCCAATCTCTGCTGCCCTGGAGAGCTGTGTCTCAAGATCAGCTTTAAAAGCACCCAGACACTTTTAACTTGTCCTTCCTTTGCCACATTCTCTTCCTTCCCATAAGGCAAAAAATGTATTCAATTTCAATCAGAGTAGAAGTTATACAGGTATATTATACAATGATGATGATGATAATGATGATGATGATAAATGGCATAATAGCTGTCTTTTTTACACATACACAGATGTGAGTGCCACCACATGCTTACACTATAGAAAATACTCAGTATATGAACTATCACCTAAGCATGGTTTATCTGATCATATTTTTACTCTGAAGGGTAATTGTTAAAAATAATGAACATTGTTAATCTGGAAAGTGTTTATATGGTTTTCCATTGGATCTGCTCAATAACCTGCATAAAACAAAGAAGGTATGGTTCACATGAAGGGCTGGTGTATCATGCCCATTTTCCACTTTCAAGATGGTACAGGCCATTTCATTAGGTTGCCACTAATACATTCATTTTATTATTTAAATCAATCAGCCGTGGGTTGTTGAGCTGTCTTGAGACTGTGCCTTAGATGCAGAGATGTGCACTAGTATCTTCCCCAGATGGCAAAGACACAGACATTTCTCAAGAAATCAAAATGTTGAAAACATTCATTGATGGGGAGATTACAAGAAGCTTGGTCCTGGAATGCAGTGCTGAAAATTGCACTGTCAGAACCAACATGGGACTGGATTTCTAGAACTGGGAAATGCAGCTCGTGTAGATCTTGGCAGCTTGGCCTCTGGGCTGTGTCCTCCCCAGCATGACTCAGGCTTAGCCAGGTGGATTGGGCTGACTGCAGCATGGCAGCAAAGCCAGGCCAGTCCCTGTCTGCACCCCTGGCATTTCAGCATTGTGCTGCAGAAGGGATGAATTTCCAATGTCTTTTGTGTTCTGGGACCCCATAACACCACCAGGAGAAACTGTGCTCTTCACCAGCCAGGGAGGGGATCAACACTCCTGTAAGAGTCTTGGAATCTCTGCTGCTCAGAGTGACCCCAAGAAACGTTAAAAAGTCTCTTTTCCCAGCCCAGTGCTCAAAGAAGGAGTCAGGGCTCTTCATTTCTCAGTCTCAAGGTTTTTTATTGTTCCTTATCTATAAAAGTTTTTCTCCTGTCCAGCCGAGGTCTGCTCAGCAAGACAGTCTGAGGCACTCTGCCTGCCCCCGGGGCGGTGTTATCTCTTTATACTAAAAACGACATATACAATGTTTACAATTACTTTCCAATACCAATCACCTATGTTAGACAGTGAGCTTCTACTCTAAACCAATCTAAAAGTGCCAACATCACAGCAGAAGATGGAGGCCAAGAAGAAGAAGGAGAAAGGCAGGACATGCCCAGATTTCTCCATCTTGCCCCCTGAACCCCCATTCTAAAAACCCCAAAAAATCTATTTTTCACCCCGTGTTAAATTCCCTATCATTCTACTTAAGCTTTTGTGGTTTGTAATCCTTCATATAAAGGTGGGTAATTGTTTTTTCCAAGGGCTAAGTCAAAGGCACAGGGGTCTTGGGCTCTGTGCCAAGGTCTCTGAGCCCCCTGACAGGGTCTCGCATCCTCCAGGGCAGCCAGAGGAATTTCCTGGGTTCCCACATAAGGGGGGAGTTATGAGCCCTCCCTGGCCATTTATCAGCTGCCTCCTGGTGTGTTGGTGCTGGGGAGATCATCAGAGTTGTGATGTGGGTATTGCACCTGCCCTTGCACAGCCACCCTTTGGAGGGATGCAGCCCATCATGAGATAAATGAGGCTCTAGGGATGGAAAGGCCTCCTGTTTCACCTCCTAAATATGCCCTTCTTCAGGCAGAAGGAATCATGGAATTATAGAACTGCAGTCACAGAATGGTTTGGGTTGGAAGGGACCATAAAGATCATCTCAGCCCCCTGCAATGAGCAGGGACATCTCCAAACTAAAGGAGGTTGCTCAGAGCCCCACTCCGTGTAGTGCCTTGTTGCAATCTATGTCTTAAAAGCAGCTTTTTTTTTTTTTTTTCCAGAGAGATGACAGAGTTTGCTGTGGCTTTTTTGGGCACCTGTGCACACAGCATGGCTTGTTTGACCACAAGCAGAGGACTAGCATGGCCTTGAAAAATGTATCCTACTTATTAAAAAAGAGTCTAGTTATTTTCAAATACAGGACAGTGGTTGGCAAGAGAGAATTAGGAAGGCTAAGGAACAGTCACAGCCATAGATTTTCCAGTTGGAGAAAAGTCAGTGACAAGCACAACAGCTCATTTGTCCCCCAGGCAGAATTTGCCTCCTGACTGTTGTACCTGTGCAGGGTGTCCAGCATTTGAAACCCTCCTGGGATAGTGCAATGTTTTTACCCAGCTGGCAATTGAGCCCCAACCAACCAACCAACCAACCAACCAACCAACCAACCAACCACTCACTCACTCACTCACTCACTCACTCACTCCCTCACTCATCCACCAACCCCAGGGGGATGGAGTGAAGAATCAGGAAAGAAAAGCAGAACTTAACTGTGGGTGAAAATGGATTAATAATTAAAACAAAGTAAAATATAAAAAACAATTAAAATGATATTGCTATCAATAATAATTTTAATTAAAAGGAAAGGCAGAGTGAGAGAGAAAACCCAAGAAAGACAAGGCATACACAGTACAAAATCCTTGACTTAGTATAAGCACTACTTAGCAAAAAGTTAAAACAGCAGTGTGTTATCCATATTATTCTCATTCTAAATCCAGAGCACAGACATGTGCCAGCTACTGTGGAGAAAATTAGCTCTATTTCAGCTGAAGCCAGGACAGAGAGGCAGCTATATGCAACCTCCAGTGCAGGATAAAATGCAAATAAAAGAACAAATCTCCGTGTCCTCCTTTGCTCTTGTCCATGTCAACCTTTGCTCTTGACCTACTGCTGTGCACAGCTGTCCTCCCAAAGCCCAGCAAAGCCATCCAGACAGGGAACCAGGGGGAAAAGGAGGTGCTGGATGTGTGAGCCCAGGACCATGGCAGCATCCTGGGCAGGACAAGGATTCCCCTGCAGGCTGCCAGGGGCTGAGAGCCCTGGCCCAGGGGCTGGTCAGTGCAGCCTGTGGGTCACAGCCACCCAGGTTTTGCTTTTGCTCTGGGATGGGCTCCTTAGGTGCTGTATGAATGGGACTTTGTGGGGGAGGGATGCTGAGCATCTCCCACTCCAGGAAGTGCCCCTGTGTAGCAGGTCACAGCTCCCACTGACACCAAACACACCCGCCCTGTAACTCCCCAGGGTTTGAGCTTGTAGCAGCCTTTATGTCTCAGAGTCTGACCTATCCTGGCTGCAGATACAAGCAGTTGGTATTTCTTGGCACTGTTGCTGTGATGGCATTAAAGGATAATTTCCTTTTTCAAGATTCAGCTATTTCTGCAAAATTTTCCTTCCTGGTATTGCAGGAAAATGGGTGAGGGAAAATAGGGACCCCAGTGCTGTGTGAACCCACAGGAGACCTGGCCCTGGGCTTCCTTGGTTCTCCAGTAACATCAAGTCTTCATCTGTTTGTTGAAAAAAAAAAAGAAAAAAGCAACCCAAAAAAGGCACAAATCTCTAAAAAGTGAGAACTGCAAATACATCTGCATTAATTTAAAATATCGCTATATTACCAAAAAATGTAATCTTTGACCACTGATACTTTAAATGTAGCGGTTAAGTGATTCCTAGTTCATGTTTCAAAGCTAATTGAAGCTTGGTGAATTTCTGGAAAATTCTACATTGCAAAAAATCAGTTTTCCCCCTTGTAAAGCTTTCCCTAGAAGTCTGCCAACCTTTCCAGCAATAACAGAGAATAAAACTCTAGTGAGTATTAAAGTGAGGGACCTTTTCTTCTCTTTATACTAAAATCATGACACAGCATGGAAATCAGCCTCCCCAGGGAGCCCCATGCTCTGTGGGAGCATTCCCTTAATCCCCTTGACTCCACAGCCCGGGCAGCTTTTCCTTTGGGCCAGGAGCTGAGCAGTCCCATGTCCCACCCCATAAAGAGCTGGTGAGACAGGCCCTGAAGGGCTGATGTAGGGGCTGCAGCCCTGCTAAGGGTGCCTCAGAGGATGGTTATGCTTCCACATGAAAAAAATATTTTCCCCCATGTACTTTGTTTTTGAAGTGAAGTAATTACATCAAAACAAATGTGTGCACAAAGAAGCTTACAGCTGTGAAACTAGGCACCCATAATCTATGAAATGCCAAAACTGAGATTGCCTAAAGCAAGTCTAATGCAGCTCTGTGCTCATTGCCTTGATCCCAGCAGCCTCCACACTGCCTAATAAGTTTTTTTTTATTTCCATGGAATATTCCAAGCTGGAAGGGACACACAAGGATTGTTGAGTTCCTACCCTCACACATGCAGCCTTAGCTCCTTGGCATGACTGAATTCCCCTGACATATCCAGGGAGATGTGCTCTGATCCCTCCATGCCTGCAGGCAGCTCCAAGATGAGCAATCCTCACAATTCCTGCTCACCTGAGGGGCTCCTCTCTCTGCACGGGGTGGGAGCAGCAGCCACCATGTGCCCACCACAGAGGAGTTTGGCAAAGGTACCAGTGACAGCCTGGGCTGCCTCCAGAGCTGGCTGCCACCCCTGGCAACAGTGTCACCCCTGGCTCCAGAGTCACCCCTGACTCCAGTGTCACCCCTGGCTCCAGTGTCACCCATGGTTCCAGTGTCATCCCTGACTCCAGTGTCACCCCTGGTTCCAGTGTCATCCCTGACTCCAGTGTCACCCCTGGTTCCAGTGTCACCCTCTGACTCCAGTGTCACCCCTGACTCGAGTGTCACCCCTCTGACTCCAGTGTCACCCCTGGTTCCAGTGTCACCCCTCTGACTCCAGTGTCATCCCTGACTCCAGTGTCACCCCTCTGACTCCAGTGTCATCCCTGACTCCAGTGTCACCCCTGGCTCGAGTGTCACCCCAGGCTCCAGTGTCACCCCTGACTCCAGTGTCATCCCTGATTGCAGTGTCACCCCTGGCTCCAGTGTCACCCCTGGCTCCAGTGTCATCCCTGACTCCAGTGTCACCCCTGGCTCCAGTGTCACCCCTGGCTCCAGTGTCCCACGTTGTCCCAGACTCTGAGGCACTGTCTCCAAGCACTTCTTATCCCCACTGTGGGGTGGGCTGTCATTGCTTCCCATGAGAGCACAGGGAGAGCTGGAAAGGAGGAGAGGCTGGAGGCATCTTTTTTCCTCTGGAGTGAGAATGCGCTCCCCAGAAAATAAGGGTGCAATAGCAAAGGGAGGTGTGGGCAAAGAAGGTTTTTCCAGCAGCATGCAAATGTGCTGTTGGCCTCCTTAATTAGACCTCCCACTACCCACTGTCTTTCCACAGGGTAAAGCCCTGGGCCTGAGCTCCCCAGCATCATCCTGGACCACTTCTTCCCAGTTTGACAGCTCAGCTTGGAGGGGAGGATTCAGCTGTTCACCTCAGGTTTGTAAATGTACTAGGGGTGCTTTTACAGCCTGGCTGTGCCAGCAGTCCCTGGTCAGCAGTGGCTGCTGGGGTTCCCACCAGACCCAAGAGGTGGGAACTGCAGAGGGATCAGAGGGGAGCAGCAAGGATGTTCTCAGAGCAGGGGTTGGTTCATCTCTTCACTCTGTGAGGGCTTTCTTCTGATAGAGAGCCCTGCCCGTGCTGTGCTACCCACCCCGAGCAGAACCAGGTTTCTGTGATGGCTTGTCAGAGCAGGAAAGCCACTGAACTGAGAAGCCAATGTGATTTTTGCATCTGCACTAACACATACCTCACTAGAAAATGCCAACAATCAAATAGGAGCAGGGGGAAGGGGAGCAGTCACCAGGTGCTCATTCCCTGTGGCACCAAAGAGCTCAGCAGTGGAGACTACAGGGGCACACCACCCTCTGCCGTTTGGCTGCCAAACCCCTCCAGACCACCAAACCACCACCTCCAGACCATGAGATCACCACCTCCAGACCACCAAATCACCACATCCAGACCATGAGATCACCACCTCCAGACCACTAAACCACCACCTCCAGACCATGAGATCACCACCTCCAGACCACTAAACCACCACCTCCAGACCATGAGATCACCACCTCCAGACCACCAAATCACCACATCCAGACCATGAGATCACCACCTCCAGACCACTAAACCACCACCTCCAGACCATGAGATCACCACCTCCAGACCACTAAACCACCACCTCCAGACCATGAGATCACCACCTCCAGACCACCACACAGATGGGTCCTGTTCCACCCTGCCAGGCTCTGCAGGCACCACCACCAGAAGGTTGTGGCCAGCACTGCTGCATCTCCATTGGCTTTCTCAGCTCTCACCCAGGGAAATGAGACCCTGCTTTTGGTATCTGTTGCTTCATCTCCTTCACAGGTAAGAAGACAAGTCTACAGCACCAATCCAAGCAAATTATCAATGATCTTTCATTTTTATGCAACCAGCTCCAGTGCTCACTGGAGCAGGCTTGCCTCCTGTTTGTGACTGTCCTGCTGCCACTGTTGTCAAACAATGTTGTTTTATAACAACATTTGTGTTGAAGTGGATTATTATCAGGTTGACTACCCCTTGGGGTGCAATGAAAAGCATTCATTAATGCTCAGGGCAGGAGGGCTAATTACTTCTTTATAAAAAATCTGTGTTAATTGCCAATAACTATTTTATGGAATGGGTCTCATAGAGATAATTTTGATTGTGTTTGATTTCCCTCTCATATTGTAATGCTTAATGCATAGTCCAAAGGAGCTGGGAACAGCTAGGTTATCCAGATGAGCATGGGGAGGAACCCCACCATTACAAAGAGCAGTGGACCATGCCAGCCCATGCTCAGTTCAGTGCTTGAGCCTGCTCTGGTGCTGGCCAGGATTTTCTGGCTCTTTCACCTTGCTGCTTCCACCAAGCAGGTGGAGACCTGTTTTCTGCCCTCCCCCAAGGCACAGCATTGATTCTGGCAGGCCTTGAAGAATCCTGCTCTGGCAGAGCAGAGGGAATGCACAAGGCTCAGGCAGGTTCCCTCCAGAGCTGAATTCCACCTCTCCTCCAGAGCTGAATTCCACCTTTCCTGCCAGCACCAGGACTGCACGAGGGCAAAAGGAGTGGCACACAGCAACACAGGAGTGGCACACAACAACAACCAGTGTACCCATTCCTTGGGAGGAAGACTTGGGAGGAAGACTCATTCACCTGATCTTCAGGTCACACTGCACTCCAAGATGAAGAAAATTCCAGATAATAATTTGTTTGCTTTTATTTACAGATAACTTCAGGGCTGAAGATACCCAAAAAATCAACACAAGCACTGACCAAGTCCTTTCAGTTCTATTGAGGAAGTAATGACTTACAGACACTCCATTAAAAGCAAACCCCAAAGAAGTGCAGCCAGCCTGTGGGAGGCAGAGTAGGGAACCACCAGGGTCCAAAGGTTCCTGCAAAGCCTCAGGAGGTGCCATGGGCTGATGCTGGCTGTGAATTTCCCTGGATGTGCACTGCAGTAGTTTCTAGCTCTCTGACACCTACAGACTCCCACAAAAGGCTGCTCTCACCACCCAGGGGATGTAAGAGGTGTCCTGGCAGGCAACAGTCCCCTCCAGAGCAGACCTCAGACCCCGTGGCTGCAGAGCGGAGCTGCTGAGCCTACTGACCTTGGAGCTACTGTCAGACTCACCAATTCCAGCCCCTCTGACTGGAGAAGTATTTTTTCCTCTTTTTCCTTTTCCTGTGCCACCCCAGAGGTTTTACAGGGCATCAGTCTTCTCTCTCATCATACTTTCTTATTCTCTACTCAAAAAGATAAAGCACACAAACCATACCCTCCATATGCAAGCCAGAAAACTCTCTTTCTCCCTGGAAATCACAGTTTTAAAACTATTAATGTTTTTTGACTTGGTTGAACCATATCCATTTTAAGAACAGATAGAGCTTTCAGAAATGACTTTTTTCAGTGCCCTCAGGGGTTTTGAGAGGGCCAGATTAACAAAAGGTTGGTCATTTGGCACTTTCTGAAAGCATTCTGGAAATACCTCCAGGGGTTGCCTGGAATCTACTGCTTCTGCAAGTTTGGCCAAGTATGGTGAATAAAAAATAGCATTCAGGTGATTTAGTAGTTGCTTTGGGAATGTTTGGAGTTGCACTGTTGCACAGTGCACCAGAATTCCAGAATGGTTTGGATTGGAAAGTGTGACGATGTTTGCAGGGGTCTTAGGATGAGGGAAGAGATGAGAATCTTGACTCCATGTTCAGAAGGCTTGATTTATTATTTTATACTATATGTTATATTTAAAACTATACTAAAAGAATAGAAGAAAGGCTTTCTTCAATTCAGCAGAAGGCTTGCTAAGAATAGAAAAGGAAAGAATAGCAAAGGTTTGTGTCTGACTGAGACAGTCTGGGCAGGTGAACTGTGATTGGCCATTAATTAGAAACAACCAGATGAGACCAATCACAGATCCACCTGTTGCATTCCACAGCAGCAGATAAGAATTGTTTACACTTTGTTCCTGAGGTCTCTCAGCTTCCCAGGAGAAAAAATCCTAAGGAAAGGATTTTTCATAAAACATGTCGGTGACAGGAAAGGACCTTAAAGACCATCTTGTTCCATCCCCACCTTGGATGAGGCTGCACAGGGCCCCATCCAACCTGGCCGGGATATTTTGGGTCTGTAATATACACTCCCCAGTTATTGATCACACAGGAGGACCACAATCTAAAATAAGTCCTCGGTGCCACCTACAGACAGCTCCAGACACCAAAAATAACCACACTGCAGCTACCAGGGAGCAGAACAGACTCCAGAGCTTGAGGACTTGCTGCCTCAGCACTGCTTGCTGCACACACCAAATATCTCCAGTCACTGGACAAAACTGAAATGACTTTTGAATAAAATGTTTCCTGGTTGCAATAGGAACAGGTGCAGTGACAAGAAAAAGGCAAAAGCAGCAGCTTTTTACTTAAAAACCAGGCCAAGCTGGCAGAAACAGCTTGCAAAAAGCTGACCATACTTTACACATTTGGAGGGCAAAACACTTTTACTTACAAAATAGAGAAGTGTCATTTCTATGTCAAATCTTTATTTTTGGATACAGGATCTTTAGGAGGATCTTTATTTTTGTGATACAGGTTGATTGTGAAGCAGGCCTCACTCAGCCCTGGTGGAAGTCTGACATCCTTCCCCTCCAGTGGGATGTCAGGTGTTTATTGCAAGGGGCTTGGCTGGCAGTAAATTAGCTTTAAAATTATCTTCAATATTACTGAGCCATTGAAATCAAGGCAAGACTCACAGAAGACAAAATCATCTTAGGGGCTGCACTGAGTCCTGTACCAAAGCCAGTCTCTTCTGCAGCAATGTTTGCCCAAGGATGGCACCAGCAGCAAGGCCTCCAAGAGCAGCCACAGTTCACTGACACAGTGAAAAATCACCTTCACAGCAACGTGCTGTCCTCTCAGCAGGGCTCAGGGCTGTCCTCTCAGCAGAAGCCAGCCCCGGGAGGCAGCTCAGGACAGCACACACATCAGCTGAGGCTGCAGGTCCACCTTGCAGCCAAACCAAGCTGGCAGCTCATTGGGACCAAAGCAAGGTGCTGCTCCTTCTTCCTCCTCCCAGAGCCCTGCTTCATCTGTTGTCATGATTTCGTGGTGGGTTTGGCAGTGCTGGGGTAACAGTTGGACTGATCTTAGAGGTGTTTTTCACCCTAAATGATTTTATGATGCCCCACTCTCCTCAACCCCCAGCCATTCCTCCCACCCCCCAGGGCTTATCTGGCTGCCCCATCATCTGCCCTCACTCCCACACCTGCCCACCCCTCCTTGGCCCAGCTGGATCACCAACTGCACAGAACACAATTTGCTCGGGCAGGGACGAGCAGCCAGAGCCAGCCCAGCCCAGCAGCAGCCCCGATTCCTCTGCTGCTCCTTCAGTTCACAGCGGAGGGAGCAGAGGGACCCCGGGGCAAACACCTCCGGGACCGGGGGCAGGAACACCCCGCGCGTTCGTGCCCGGCTGACACCGAGCCGTGCTCTGCAGCTCCGGCTGTGTTCCCTACATCAGGCAGAGCCCCAGTTCTCCCTCCCGGAGGGAGGAAGGGAAGGGAGCGCCGGCATGCTCCAGCTCCACCCGGGCAGCCGGGGGGATGCCGCGGTGCCAGGCAGCGCAGCCTGGGTGGTCCCAGCCCGAGCCAGGGGGATTTCGCCAGGGAAGCCCCTGGCAGTTCCTCCAGCAGCCGGATCCTCTTCGGGGAAGCTGCCAAGAGCCCAATTAACACACCTACCCCATAAAAGCAGGAGTGGTGCTGCGCTGGGGGAAACAATCGACAACGCACTGAAGGGCTTTGCTGAATGGATTTAATTCAGCGCTTACGCCTTAAAGCTGAGCTGCGCTCAGCGTTCCTGAATGGGGACAGGCACGTTTGGGGGCCTGCTGACCTGTCACCCAACATCAGCATCTTCAAAAGGAACAGCTCTTGGCACAAACAGCTCTTTCTTTCAGGAAAATGAAAAGGGAAAAAAAAAAAAAAAAGGAAAGAAAACCAAGGAGAGGCTGGTGCTTTTGTGCTCCGGAAGGTCACTGGTGACTCCTGAAGGAGGCAGGGCAACCTCACCCACCTCCCTCCCCTCCGAGGGGCAAGGGGAGACCTGCCCGGCAGTGAATAGAGGAGGGAAACTGGGGCAGCTGGTGGGCCAGTTCTTTCTGGTATGGAAAAACATCGCTCTGTGAACATCCTGTGCCTGCAGGAGAAGGGCATCGCTCCAGCACGGCGTAGCCCCAGCAACCAGCGAGCGGCTGTGGCTGCTCTGAAGCCCTCAGAAGAGACTGCAAACGGGAGTGCTGTGACCGGCCCAGTGGCTTTGTCCCCAGCACCGTCCTGCTTGGCTGCCCAGCATAGATGCAGGACCTGTATTGGCATCTCCACCTCTAAAGATGTCTGGCTCCCTCCTGACAGATGTTTTATTGAGGGCAGATTTAAATTTGGGGAGCAGATTCCTTCTCTATTTGTAAAGCTCTTTTTCTCTTTCCTGCTCTGGAAGGGCTCTCTGAATAAAGCTAAAGAAGATGCTTCTGGGGTTTTTAAGCCATGCTGGCAGGTTTCTGCCCGTGTGGCTGTGAACCCTTCCAGAGCCGCAGGTGGGAGTGCACTGCCCACCCCAGCACCACCCAAAGGTTCACCAGGATCTGATGCTGGAGGCACCAGGCAGGGCAGCCCCCCAGGCAGGGGTCACAGTGGCACTGATGGACAGACAGACAGACAGACAGAGGAAGGACTGGGACTCCAGCAGCTGCACAGCTCCCACAACCAGAAGGCTTCAGGACTTCTCAAGTCTCCCTCTCTGTCCACACTGCCAAGCTAAGGGCTTGCCCCAAAATTCCCAGGTTTAGACTTCCATGGGTTTTCTGTCACGTCTGTGGCATTTCACTTTTTCAAGTGATAACTGCCTGCCTTCCCTCAACCCCTAAACTCTCTTCTCTCCTTTCCTACCCAAATCAAGAGAGAAATGCTTAATGCCAAAATCACTCACAGCACTAAGGATGGGATAACTAAATACTGCAGATTTTTAACAATTACAAGAAGAAAACTTGCAAAGCAGAGGGTAACACTCACGTGGTGAAACCAGCTGCAGAAGGAGTTTTGAAACAATTCCAGCTCTTTCACTTTTTTTTTTTTTCTTTTCCCAGGGTAGTAACACTTCTCTTTTACAAGCAGATTAGTTGTTTAAAAACACATAAAGACATGCCATGCCAAGCTGTGCCTGGTTGTTTCATGTTCACTTCCCCCCTCCCAAAAAAAGTTTTCTTATAACTAATGAATGAGACAGAAGCAGCTAGAAATCTGTAATGGTTCCATTTATTAATACGTATATCACAAATACTCACAATATCAATGCATTCTCATTTGCATGCTAGACAGAGGCATTATTAAAAAAGTCCTATTTTTTTTTTAAAAAGGTCTTAAACTTTTGCTTTCCCCCAAAAATATTTCATATGCCTGTTATTTTTTTTTGCGATTTTTTTTTTTGTGTCTGTGTGTGTGTGTTTTTATTTCGATTTGATTCAACAATGTACTTGGTGGCTGCAACCTCAATGCAAAAAAGAAAGAAAAAAAAAAAAGAAAGAACAGGAAAAAAGTATGAAGGCCGCAGTACAGCACAGTTCAATTAGTTCATAGCTACGTAATAAAAATAAAGGGAGCAAAAATTTCTGCCTTCACAGTAAGCAACAACACAGCTTAATAACAGTATTACACAGGATCAGGTTCCGAGGCAAAATGCACTAGACAAAGCCTACCGGGATACGCACTAGGCATACAACACTGAGTAAGAATCAAAGATGTAGAAGAACATCAGGAATAACAGTTCCCTTCAAGCACAACATTTTAACATCATTTTCAAGTATCTTTATGTTATGTTACTGATTCCTTTGTTTTTGGGGAGAGGGGCACAGGCGCAGGGGAAGGGGGAAAGGATGGAAACCTTAGTAAAGCAATAAACAAACCAAGAAATTAAGATAAAACCAAAAAGAATATATATTTCATATACCGGTTTATATGAATGTGTGCAACACTTATTAACCATGGTGAAAGGCTAATTATGCCCTCCAGTCACTACATGCACAGCCCGATCAATGCTGTTAATGAGTTACCTTTGTTAACTTACGATGCAACTACTGTGTGACCAAGAACATACAGACGGTGCCGTCCCGGGCCGAGCCGCGGGGTGGGGCTGGCTCTGGAGGCCGAGGGGACCCGGCCACTCCGGGTGGCACCGTGGAACTTCACAGGATGGGACACTAGGCGTGGGACACTTGGGGAGTGGGGTGCGAGAGTGCGCGCGCACGGGCTTGCTCGTGGGGGTGTGCGTGCGTGCGTGCGAGAGACAGTGTGTGCTATAACATTCATGGCAGTCTTTCTCCAGCTCTGCAGCTCCTGGTCTTCACACAGGCTCTGGACTTCACACTTCTTGAAAGACTGGAGATAAAACCAAAAAAATCAAACCAAAAAAACCAAAACAACAAACCAACAAGTGGGTTGCTTTGGTTGTTATCAGTATTCACAGCAGGTGTTTTGCTCTCTCTTCCCAAGAAAAATGAAATGATGAAATTCCACACTGCATTTCCCCACCCCTTTTATTCCTTTCCCACCACACATAAATTGGGATGAAAATCCCAAAGCAGAGAAGCCCATGGGAAGGCTTAATTCTCAATGAACACACTCAGAATGAATGAACGAGAATCAGAATGTAAAACTTGCTCGCTGTCTTTGGCAGAAGCAGCACAGCCACAACACCACAGCCAGGCTTTTATAGTTTTACCACCTGGAAAATGGGAGAAGCTCACCTTGTTACACCATCTCGTACTGGTTAGCAGTAATAAACCGGGACAGACAGCATGCCAGCAGCATCCCGATCAACTGTTCCAGACAGGACAGAGACAGAACAGAATTTCAGTTCAGTACATCAGTGCAGAGCATTGGTAAATGTGTAGTTCGTGTTCTGGAGTTATTATGCACAACATATTTATGCCCTATTTTAAGGACTGCTCTAATTAGAAAAACAGCATTTAAATCTGTTGTCTGTCAGATCTTCCTCTTGATCTTTGACATTTATTTGACAGACAGCATGCCTTTTTGGTATTTTTTAATCCCGTTGTCAATGTCTGGCCGAGCCAGATTTGGATGAATAAACTGCTGGGGGTATCAGCTTGTTACAGGCTGTGTTTCACTTGCTCCACCTGGATCCCTCACCACCACCCACCAGCCCTGAGAGCTGGTGCCTTTAACTTCTTTATCACTGTGCCAGGGAAAAACTTCCTGACGTCCCAGAGTGGTTATGCTTCCTTTACAGAACTGTAGGAATGAGCTCTGTAAATCTGGAAATAACTTTTTAAAAAGTCGTTCACTATTCCCTCGGCTGTCACTCAGATTATTGAAAACAGATCCCAGGCTTCCACTCATCAATAAGCACTCAGTCTTTTCAATGTTTTGTCTACTGCAGTTTCTTAGTGCTTCCTTCATGTGCCAACAGTGTTAATATGCTGTAAATAATTCAACCTCACTTTTCTCATTGGAGTTGGTCAATTCATTAACTCCTGAGCATATCCAGAGTGTGCCTAGGTATGACTGGCTGGGGCTCATCCAGACTGGATCCTCCTATTTCACTCCCCAGGATTTGTGTCCTTTCCCCTAGACCAGGCAGTGCTCATTGTTAACACAATCATCATCAAAACACCCTTCTTCTGTACCAGGCAACTGCTTGATTTGGGCTGGCACCAGCCCAGAGCAAGGCCAAGCCAGGGTGAACTCAAATTGAGATAAACTGGTTCCTGTCCCTAAGATGTCACAGTCCTTGTAAGGCCATGTTTCTTTTGCCAGAAATTTGTTCAGTTTCCTGTTTCAGTGTCCACCAGAGCTCTTCTGGGAATTTCCACAGGGCACTGAGTCACATTTAAAAGCAGGTTGAACCCTCCTGTTCCCCACATGGACCCCCTGATTTTGGCACCAAGGATGACACTGCCTTGGTTAGAACTAGATGTGGGGCACTGCTATCCATTCCTGACCAACCTCCAACAAAAACCAAAGCTACCAGGGCCCAGGGGCTGTGTTTTTAGTTGCCAGAACAATATGTGCATGGTGAAAACCCCCCTCAGCTCTGAAAATCTCAGTTGATATCAAGAAGACATTTTAGCCATTTTGTTGCCTTTTCTACTCATCACTGGGAGGATGATTTAATCAACTGCTGAAGCAACCACATTCTACAGGTTACCTGACCCTCCTGCAGCTGACTCATGCACTGTTTCTTTAGCTCAGTTGAATTTTGGAGAATGAGATTTCTGGTTTGGACAGTGCTCTGTATTTCTCCATGCTCTGACAGACCACACAGAGTGAGTGCCTCTGGGTGGCCCTGTCCCACCTCCTTCATTGTCGTTTTTCTGTGTTTGTGGTGACTTTCAGTCTTTCTTCACCTTCCTTGGCTGGACTCAGAAGTTACCTCTCTGCCTGACTGCATTTTTAAGTAAGATGAACTTTGCAGCGTATTTAATCCAAATTATTTTCCCTGAGCAAACTCCAGCCCAGACCTGAATAAATTCCTCCCTACAATGGCCAAGAATGTACATTTCAGCTGTTTGTTTATTTTCCCCCATCACAAGCACCCAGCCACTTTCTTCTCCACCACAATCTGCTGCTTGTATCAGGTTTACAAGGGGAAGGATGCTGTAGCCTCTACAAACAGGAAACCAAAGGCTTTTCTTTCCCCCTTCAACAGCAGCAGACTTCCCCAGATACCTCTAATTAGGGATTCTCCTGTTCTGTGAGGGCTGTAACTCTAATAATCAGTGTGTCTAAACTTTGTAGCATCTGCAGGCAGGTAATGGTGTTTTGTTTTACTCAGCTCACTCCTAAGACAAGTGGCAGGTTGCTCATGAATCTATCTCCATGATCTTTGGCCCACTTACTGATTCTTGGCTCTGACCTTAGGCTGGTTTAGGCATTTAAGTGGTTATAGTGACATAATGTTTAACTCTGTATTTCAAAAATAATGGCATGTGTGTCAAGCCATTGCACCCACATTTTATTTGTCATTTCTAAGTATTACCAGGACACAGAGCTATAGCAAATATTCTAGAAATACTTTGAATGCATATAAAAACATGTGCTTTTTGATGTGTTGACTTCCACATATAACCACAAGAGCACTGCTCCTCCTGCAGCCAAAAAGAGGCAATATTGTACTGAGCTGCTGAATTTTCTCCATGGTGCTCTTTCATTTCAGGCAGAACTAGAGTCCTCTGCTTTTCAGTCAGGCTAGAGGCTCCCAGGCTGCAGCACAAATCAGCACTCTGCACCCTGCCTTGCTCTCTGCATTTGTTCCATCACTTGCCTCCTCTGCTCTTCAGGCAGGAGGAAGCTCCTTATCCCATTGTGCACCAGGCTCCTGCAGCTCCTTTGAAAAACCAGAAGAATTGGTGGTAAAGGATTCCCACAAAGAATCTGCTGCTGGGAGCTGCATTTATTTCCCTGCACTCCCATTGCCTCTCAAATGCCTCATCTCCACTTTTATCCACTTATTCATTTATTTGATTTTAGTCTTTTGATTTTTGAGTGCTAAGTTGCCAGACTTGGTTCTGCATTTGTCTTCTCTCTTACTTTTTCTTTTCTTCCCTTTTTTTCCTAAGATTATCTTGGTCTTCTGAGCTATTATATAGAAAGCAGAGAGTTTTCCATACTGTGGTCTTGCCACAGGAAACTTGAAAATGCGGACAAATTCTTTGGTTTAGACAAGTGGGAAACTCACACCTCTCAGGTGTGTCTCCTATTCTACCATCCTGTTAGCCACAGGGCATTCCAGCAAGCAGAATGCAGTGAATTTCTCATGGTGTCTAGGAGCAATCTCAGGCACATCTTACTTCTGGCCATTGGAAACCATCCACAGCATATTTTGTAGCAGTCTTATCCCCCCTGTACACATAATAACTGGTTTTTTAATACACTTATTCTGTAGGAGTTACCACTGACTGGAAGCTGTTCTGCATGACATATTTATTACACCTTATTATACTGAAGAGAAAGAAACTGAATTGCAATTTGAATTTCCATTTTATTTTGGGTCTTGGTATCATCACCATATTTCATTCTTTGGGAGAATTTTTATAAATAGAAATGTGTTGAACTAACTTGGAATTCATCAGCACATCAGGTAAGCCAAAACTGAGGGGAACTAGGAATAACTTTTTAGCTCAATAGCTTGTCATATTCTCAAAGTGCAAATCTCCAAACATGCAGGTTCTCTGGCTATATTCTAAAAGAATTTGCTGTGTCACATGTCACTTATTTGAGTCAGCCTCCTGTGCTGTGGTGTGCCTCTGTCACAGGCCCTACCTCCACTGAATCCACTGTGTTTAGCCTTTAGAAACAACCCAGTCTTAGACCAGATTTCAGGTCACATATTGGATGCTGATGTAGATCCCACTCCCTCACCCCTGAGGCAGTCCCAGCCTCCCTGTGCTCAGGGAGGAGCTGGAGCAGACAAGGTGGATGATTTCTGCACCACAACTGTGTCCACCTTCAGGCAGAGCTGCCCACATTGATGCTGACAGTAAAGAGGGCAGGTGGGTGTTGCACAGCAGAGAGAGTCCATGGCTGCATGGGAATTTATCTTAGACTGATGGGACCTGTGTATGCCCAACAACTGGTCTGGAGCACGTGGAGAGCACCTGATTGTCAGTCCTTCAGCACAAAGGGAGCATTGCACTGAGTCTCCCCTACTCACAATCTAAAAACCCTTCCAGAAAGTGTCTCTTGCATTCCTTAAGCCAATGCCTGCACTGTAGTTTTATCTAGGCACAGCTCTCCATCATCTGTGCAGTTTGCATAATTTTATTCTCTGTTGGGCACAACACAGCAATAATTTTTCTGCTCTGAAGAGCACCTGCTAAATGGAAATTATTCCAGCTGGAAGTGAACATTGGCATCCAAGTCCAAAAACCATCAAATTTTATTTTATTGTTATTATTTCAAACCCAAGGAGCAGATCAGACAAGGTCAGCAACACAGTGTTTTTTATAAGAACTCTTGACTTTGATGGGGAGGTCTGTGCCCTGTAAGATTTGCAATGCCATTACACCAACTTTCCCTGTTTCTGGGCATCAGCACATTCCCCATGCTAGTCAACACCTAACAAATCACATGGGGGAAAGGCCCTTGAGCATGCTTTGCTGTAGAAAAGCAACATGATTTAATTTGTCTTTTATTTAGATTAAACCTATTCTCAATAGGAACAGCAAAACCTCGCCTACAGCTGGAGCCCTGCCTGGCATTTCTGCCAGCCACCTTAACCTGAAATCAATTTGTAAACACTGTTCCTAATTGGGCCCAGCAAAACAGATTACTCAGTAAATTAAAACTGGCTGCCTTCTATTCTTCAGAGCCTGGGAGAGCGGAGTTTTTCCCCTCTGCAGCCTCTCTCTTCTCTTTTTTAGAAGTCTGCTAACACCCCAAGCAGCTGGGTATGTCCTCACAGTGCCAGAGCCCAGTGCCTGCTCTGGGGAGTGACATCCCCACCTGGCAGCAGGGCTCCTGGTGCCACCAGCAGTGTGAGATGCCAACACCACACCAAAACACACCTCGTTTTTCCCCTCAGTCACAGGGACAAAATGTCTTGCAGCCCGTGCTGCCTGCAGCCTGCCATGAAACACCCATTAAATGCTTTCAGGCAGTATTGGTCCTGACTTTTTCCCCCAGCAGCATATTTTACAATCCTACTAGTCTCATTTTTCTTTTGGATAGCTTTACAGGAGGCATTTAAAAAGATGCTTTACAGCCTTCTGGCTATCTAGAACCCAAACTGAAACCTGAGCCTGGAGCCCTATAGCAGCAATCAAGCCATAATCAAGGCTGGAGAAGAATATCAATGCTCTCACCATTCAACAAGAATTAGAATAGCCTATTGAAAAAAAGAAAAGTGACCTCCCCTTGTCCATGCACAAACAGCTCCAGATTGCTCACCTTTTCTGGATCCCTGACATGCAGGCACATGCTCTGGGCAGCTGCTGTTGTGATGAACCCACATTTGCACCCACCCCAAACCACAGGCTGCTCACATCAGGCTCCCAGATATGCCCAAGGCAGGGCAGTTAGCCAGTCTGAGACAATTTTAGGGCAATTTTAGGGCAGCCTCAGGCTGTGTGCATGCTGATGGAGAGGATGTGGGGGCCATTTTCCACGCTTTTTTGGCTTGGGGACAGTTTTGAATTGCACATATTTCTCTCTCTCATTTTTGCACGTTTCCAGTAGAGTCCTTGCTGTGACACACGAAGTGACTGGTATAAAGGACATCTTGTTGAAAGATGCAGGTGTTTTCCTACCCCTTCTTGCTCAGAACAATCTGACCAGAGCTATACTTTCCCCAGTTCCTGTCTACATAAATGCAGTTTGGATACCATGGAGCAGAAAACCCCTGCTTAGCTCTCCCCTCGTCGCTCTTGTGCCACACTCCTTTTGGTGCAGACAAGGAGCTGGTTTAACAATCTCATTTTGGTAAACTTCACATTTCTCACTGTTCAGTGTTAAAGGGAAAATAAATCAAATTGGTCACAAAGTGTCCTCTCCAGGCTCCAGGTCCAGGATGGGGAGGCCTGAGGGTGCACTCCTTTGAATTCTTGAGTCCTTTAAGAACAAATAAGAGTACTTAGAAGATAGAAGCCTACCCAAACAATGGATAAGCTATTTGTCTTCTTAGCGTTTATGCTCCATTTAAGCCAATGTTTTATTGGGTTAACCTCTATTTGACCCAGTGCAGGGACAAGTTGTTTTCCTTGAGCTAGTCATTAGCTCAACCGTAACTGATATTCCCAAGGAGAAACTTCATTTAAGTTGAAAAAAAGAAAATCAATGAACAGATGACCTCAGGACTAATGAGCATGCTGAGTTCAGTCCCTTTCCATAATCCTTCCTTCCTTGAAGTCCAGGTAAAGAAAAAGAGGGGAAAAGAAAAGGGGGGAAGGGGAGTGTTTATGCACATACCTGTGAGAATGCGATCCCAAAAGCCACTCCAGCTATGATTCCCATATTTGTCTCCATAAAACTGGTCACCAAGTCATAACAGCCCTGGAAAACAAACATCATCATTCTTCGTACTGACCTCCCCTGCCATGAATGCATACATACAAATTCCTCATTTAGAATGAACTCTGGCCAGACAATATTTCTGCTGTAATTTCCAGCAGTGCCACCTTTTTTTTAAAATAGCAATTCTGAGTGAATGATGTGGAGTTGTGGCAAAACCAATTACTTTTAGAAACAAATGCATTTCAATACTTTTAAAATCTAAATGTGATGTTGCACTCATTTTTATGGGTCTTTTTAAAGAAAGTCAGTTAAAAAACAATATAGCTTTGACCTGAAACCAAGCCAGTAAAAATATACCAATGTTATAATACAATGCAGATGTCAAAAATGAATAAATGATGTTGATTTCCTAATACTCTAGATATTTAATAAAATGTCCCTTGAGGCATTCTGCTTGCCTTTACCCATCAAAGGACACCAGGCAAGGCACTGAGCAGCATGTAACTTTAAACCATGTAACAAAGTTATCAAGGGTTTTGTATGAATTTTCTTGGTTCATTTGCCCTTGGACATAAAATTCCCTGTCCTGCTCCCCAAACTGAATTTTCTCTCTGCTGACTTTCTTTCTCAGGACTCAATTCACAGCTCAGACTGGGGCCAGAGGATTCATGTGCAATATCTGCCCTTCTCTTGGATAGACTTTTCTGAAATGTTCTCCCTTAGTATAATAATATTTGCCAAGTTTTTCCCCTCACCTATCTGACCCTTCAAAAAAGCATTTGAAGTTATCTCCTAGTTTGTGGTGCCTAAATTAATCTAAACATGTGACTTGACATATGAAAAAAAGAAAAAGAAAGATGGCACCAAAACCAGTACGCATCTCTTTTTTCTTTCATTATTAACCCCCATTATCTGTCCCCACAATCCAAAGTCACTGCTCAGCCCCTTTTGCCACCTTCCTCAAATGACCATTCTGGCTTAAGGCCAGTCCTGAGGAGTTTTATACCATATAGCTTTATCCACTTGATCAGAAATTGGAAAACTCAGAAATAACAGGGAGTTGCCTTTCCCAGCTTGGACTCCTGTCCCATAAGGGAGAAGTGTCTCCACATTTCACCCCCATCCACACCCCCCTCATTCTGCAAGCACTGTAGGAACTCTTGATGGCCTCAGAGCATCAGGTGCTTGTAAAAAGTAACAGCAAAAAGGACAAACAATGTTCTTTATTTCAGACAGGCCATTCATTAAATAAATTGTACCATTTCTTTAACTTCTTTTATAACATCACAAAACATTTAATCCTGAGAGTAATGAAAGGCTGAACCCAATAGTAGCTGAGGACCAGCACAGCTGGTCCTGATTAATTTCTGAAATGTTTATGTGCACATATCAACCATGTTTTACCACAGTGCACAGTCAGGCTGATTCAAGCTTGCTTATTTAACCCATCAAGCAACTACAGTTTGCGTGTCTTACATGTTATGCAATGAGATTAGATTTCTCAAGCAGCATTTTCATTCTGTCTGACATGGCTTAATGCTCTCCCAGCTCTTCTGAAACCAATTCTCTTGAAGAGCCTTCAAGAGATGCAATACTGAAGCAGAGTGGTAATTTGAGGGAGACAGAAGATCTTGTCAACAAAACATGCAATGGCAGAGTTTTGATCACCCTCCTCACTTGAAGAATCCATTTTCCCAAGCCACAATAATCTGTTTTCTGCAGAACATTGCGTACATAGGGCTCAGCTGCTCACTCCTTATTGTGCATGGGCAGCACCCAGTGGTGCATGACAGGACAGAAGTGTGTGAAGCACTGTGTGAGCACCTCTGGGTGCTGAGCAGAGATCCAGAGCACAGAAGGGACAGTTTACAAAGGATCTGATCTGTCTTGATGCTATGCATCTGTTCCTTTATTAAGATTTTAGAGAGAAATAGTTCTTGAGGTTTCTTGGTAAAGAACTGTGATTAAAAGCACTAGATAAACATTAATTAGCTAATCCTAATGACAGCCCTTAAAGTTAGGTATTAGTGCTGTCTGAGACAAAGAAACAGAGAGCCTAAATAATTAACCCAAGGTCACTAAGCAAGCTAGGGTCAGAACTGGCAAAGAAAATCCAGGAATGCTGTCTTTTAGTCCTGTAATTTTATTATTAGTTTAATCCTCTTTGGTTAATTCACTATTAGTCATCAGAAACTGCTAGTAATTTGATTAGCTCATAGAGAACTAGTTTTTCTGATAGTTTTGCAAGAATCCACCAAAAGATGTAGTCCAAATATACTTGTCCACAGTCACTGTGAGATGGGTCTTCCACAACACAGGGAATAAATATTTTCTTTTTTCTCCAACACTCAGAGAGCAAAGGGCCTGTTTCCAAGATGAGCAAGGGGCTTGAGTCAGAGGCAATGGTATTTGGTACCTATCTGAAGTGAAAGGATAGGGCCAAACAACATTCTCTCCTTGCTTTTTATTCCCATGCACATTTCAGAAGCATCCCACTTCTTTGCTCAAATGTCTGGGAGAACTCCAAGCTCTCACCACTGCTCAAGAGAAATCTGCAGCTTTTGATTTTCAATGGCTATGTCAGAAAATTAGACAAAACCACATGAACTTCCAAACATCCAAATTTTCTCCAGGTAATTAAATCAAGTAATTACTTCAGCTACTCCTGAAGAATCAGGAGTGCTTTTCTGTTAGGTGACTTGTGCATTTGACAGGAGAGCAAGGAGCAAGAATGGCTGGAAATGTGTCACTAGCCCTGGCCAAGCACTCACTGATCCCTCAGTCACTTCCTACAATTCAGCAGGCATCCTGTGCCACAAGGAACTCCAAAGTGAACAGGGATTTCCCTGAGCAGGCAGAGCAAGCCTGGCACTTGGAGGAAACACAAATCAGTGCTGGGAGTGCCAATGGTACCTAAATGGTTTTGCAGCCATGGCTGTGCTGAACTACAAAGCTGGTGGAACACAGCCACAGCAGAAAGCTCTCCTGCTGGGAAGGGGAGCAGAAGCAGAGGCTCAGGGTGGGCTGCCCAGGAGGCACCATGCCTGCTGTGGGTGCTGGCTGTGCTGCACATGCCCTGTGCATCCACCCTGCCTCTCACCTTCCTTCCACTTCCACAAAAACATCAAGTTGGTACAAATTCATAAGGAGCAACTGAACAGTGGCTCACCCTCCATGCTCATGCAAGATCACTCTGCTGGTGGAGACTGTGAGTTACCCAACCAATGGACACCACCAACACCCCACACATCTGCAACAAGTGGCTCTCATTAAGCCATTGCAAAAAAAAAAAAAAAAAAAAAAAAGGCTTAGTGGAAAATAATCCTCTAGCATCCCTTTTACAATACATGCCAGAAAATGTTGTCTACTTGACTGGTTTTCAAAGATGTTTCAGGCTGTGCTCAGCCACCAGTCCAACCTTCTGAGTCACAGGTGACTGAGGTGAAAAAGACAAACAGAAGAGACAGAGGCATTTCCATATTTCCCCTGTTGTCCTCAGGACTTCTATTTATTTTTTAAATAGATCTCTGAAAATAAAACCAGAAAATAATCCTTAAGACTGACTAAGCTGCACTACTTAGAATGGTGATTTAGCCACAATATCATTCCTCTTACCAACCAGCTATTCCCTCTCTTGCAAATCTCAAGTGAGAAAGAACTGATGAAACACTAGCACTTGAAGCAATAACTTGAGTAGCACTTCTTCAGCACGATGTCTAATGCATAGCTGCTGCATTACTTTCTCTTTATTCTTCCCTTTCTTAGCATTTTCTGTATTTTTCTTCTCTAATTATTCATTTTCTTCCTGTTCTCCCTACTTGCCTTCTCAATCCTATTTCTGTCTTCCCAACCCTCTCTTCCAGGTGACCCCAGGGAAAGGGTCACTTGGGCTGGGCTGTGCTCACAGCCCTACATCTTCAGAGATTTTAACTCACAATAAATGCACCCACCAACCACAGCATTTACTGCCCATCACCTGTGTCACCATCATATTTTCTGAAAAATCCTCTTTGCCTAGGATTTCTCTCCTAGGACGCTGAGAAGCCTCAGAGAAATAGGAAAACAATAATATCTCATTTGCTTCTCCTGTGTTTTGCTGCTTTGGAATGTGGTTGGAGATTGTTTATCCAACAGGTGGTTGTTTCATTGGTTTCATGTGAATTGTTTTAATTTAATGACCAATCACGGTCAGGCTGTGTAAGACTCTGAGGAGAGAGTCACGAGTTTATTTTTATTATCTTTTAGCCTTCTGTCTGTATCCTTTCTCTATTCTTTAGTATAGTTTAGTATAGCATTCTTTAATATAATATAATATCATAAAATAATTAATTAGCCTTCTAAGAACATGGAGTCAGATTCATAATTTCCTTCCTGCCATGGGGGACCCTGAAAATACCCCACACCTGTGTTTCCTCAGGGATTGGAGTTCAGAAAGGCAGCTCAAAGACAATGAAGCAAGTGCAGGACCAAGCCCATCCTTACCATCACTCCAGCCTTACTTGCACATTATCAACCAAGCATTTGAAATGAAATGCAAGTGCAAGCAGGCATACACTCCACTGGGGTGCTGGGTGGTGTCACAAGTGCCTCTGGCACAAGGTTACTGGTACCTTCTGGTTTACTTTAGTGGCAGCCACGGTCATGTTGCGCAGATCCTGAGTGTTACAGTCACTGGAGTTCATGCAACAGCTCGTAGGGATGCCGTGCTTGAAGAAGTAAGGGCTGGTGCTCCAGTTGGTGTAGCTCTGAATGCCACAGCAGCTCAGCTGGGAGGGGTAAGAGGCAGGTTTAAAACACACAAACAAACAAACCAGAATTAAAACTAGAACAGAATCATCTCAGCCCACTTCATAAGCTCATAATCAAAATAATGACAGGGCACCTCAAGTTTTGAAAAGCAGATACCACCCATTCTCCATTAATTACAAAAGTGCCAGGGATGTAACATACAGAGCATGGGAGCAGATGACCTACTAAAAAGAACTATTCTACTATGAGCATAACTATTATTTGTAACATTTCACAAAGGTCCAGCCATAAACCTATGTGTTTTAGTTGACAGTCTGTTGGGTTTTATTTGTTTGTTTGTTTTCTTTACTTCTTTATTTGACTAAAGATGACCCTGTAAATTCAAGACCTCAGAGCATTACACAGAATTACATGTAACACATACAGGTTCAAACTAGTACAAATCAATAAGGTGAAGCCTCTCTAAGTCACCAAAATAATTTCTAGGACAATTCACTGAGCTGTGAATAGAAAGAGACCATATGTTCACAGGGTGTATCTAGGAAGTCAGCTAGAAAACCCTAAATTGGGAAGGATGTTCTGATTTAGATCCTAAGCTAGAAGCCAGAGACTCAAAAGCATGGAGTATGTGCTGAATTTTCTGCATGGAAAGGGCTTATGAATGCAGTTCCTGTAAAGAGAGAACTATGAATGAAATGAACATTCTGGTACAACAGAAACACTGAAAAACTACTCAAAACTATTTAGTTTGGTCAACTCCAAGGAATCAAAAATCTAAAATACAGGTTAATATTATGCAAACAGACAATTTGACAGCAGAATACACTCAGTTTGGAGCACTGCAGTAATCTGCTAACCAGGAGAAGCCAGGTTAGAGTAGAGTTTCAACCACACTGAAGGGTCCAACACAACAGCTGTAATTTCTAAAGGTCTGGAAGTCATCAATACAATTACACTGCCATTTCAGCCATTCCTCGAGCCACAATCGTAGGGAAAGGAAATTGGCTCATGGAATGTATTGCAAACTGAAGGAACAGCTCCTTGCTAGGGCAGAGTTTCCAGTGGGAATTTAAATGTGAATTTTATCACTCTGAGTTGTAGTTGGTGGACTTGTTCTCTCGTGGGTGGCGTCCCCAGCTGTTTTGGCTGTGCTGTGGCACTTGCTCCTGCCCTGTGCCCTGCAGGAAGGCAAGGCAGCCCCACTGCCCTGCTACCACCCCTGAGGGTCAGAGAGGCTCTTCTCCAGCAAGCTCCTCTCCATCCCTCCAGCACAGCTTTCACTGCCAACCTCAGCAGTTTTCCCCTCCATTTTCCTCTGGGGAAAAGACAGCCAGTTTTCCTCCTTAACTCACCAGGTCTCCTTTGCCAGCCTCTCACTGTACTCGTGAAGAGAACTGCTGCAGTTTATCAGTGATGCAGGACACAAGATTATAAAACCCTGTCTCATCCAGTTCAAATTTAAAACATTTTATGATCTTATTGGCAAATTCCCTTAGGAACAGGGGGTGTTCTTTAGGAACAGACCTGCCCCATAAACCTAATTCAATATCTAGGACTAACAACAAGCCAGTGGGACAGGTCTTGCCTTTATCAGACAGCTTTTTCACTAAAATTCAGGCATCCTGGGCAAGATTTCCTTTAGATCAGTTTTGCCAGCCTCTAATTTTGCTTGCAAATTACAGCTTGCAGACTGAGCCATCAGAACTTCACATTTTGGGATTAAATCCATGCTTTCTCTATTGTCTAATTTTGGCCCCCAGTGTTAGACTTACACTTTCCTGTACGTTATCCACTGCATGGCTCCGCTCATCGTTCTTGTTGTAATTCTGGATTGCTTCAGTGTATGTCCTAAGGAAAGTGTCCTTGATCTGTGAGGGTGAGGAATAAAAACCAGCCCACGTGAGCAGCAAGAATCACAACATCTGAAGCAGTTTTTGCAGGAAGCAAATGCATTGCCAAATTTCCTAACAAGACACCCAAAGTAGCCCTTCCCAGTTGTTTTTAAGGGTGTTTTTAGAACTGGCTAAGAGCTCCTTCTTAACTGTCAGGAATAATTTATGCCATTTTTCCAGTGGGATATCAGTCACAGAAACAAGACTACCCCAGCAAACTGATGTGTTTAAAAACATTACTGTAAAATGACTTAACCTATCAAAAAGGTGTTGTTTTGTGCTTTTCCCCCCAAACACTTTGTTGCAGCACTAAGTCTGAAGGAGATTGCATGTTTCTCCCTGCTTGTGGATGCCAGGTGTGCAAACACCCTGGGGACACCAGCCAATGGCACCAAAGTAAGACAAATCCCCTGACCAGGCATCCCCCAGCACCAAAGGGATTTGGGTAAGGAACAAGAGGTCCCTCAGCTGGAAAATGTCAGGCACATCATCAGGAATGGCACTTTGGGTGGGAAAGGGGCTGGGAAGGAGATGATGTGAGCAACCCACATGGCTGTGGCCTTCACAGGAGACTGCCTCTCCCAAAAGGGAGCAGTCTGACACTGGGGCTGTGGCAGGTTAGGTGGGATGAAATGGGAATCCTCAGCAGGTGGACAGGCACCTCAGGACCACGTAAAAAACAATGCACTGCTTGCAAGGGTGAGCAGCAGAAAATGGAAATGTCAAAAGAGGAGACTGGAAAACCAGCTCATATAAAGAGAAGAGACAAGGAGGGTCCCTGGGGCTGCTCTGGCTCAGCACCAGAGGCAAGTAGGTCCATGGACTTACAGCCAGAGATAGACCTGATTACAGTGGATAAAGCAGGAGTGTCACTACAAATCTAGACCATCACACTTTTTAAAAGCTTCTTCCTGTCCCAGTTTCCCCCTCACTCTACTTCTAATCTCTCCTTATTCTCAAAATAGAAATGAAATCCCATTCTACTCCCTCCCAACCCCCTCTCCCCTCCCCCAAGAAAAAAAAGATTTACAAAACAGCAAGTCTGATGTGATGCAGAAGTTGTCTCTGCCTTACATAAACCAGCATTTGCCTGGCTGAAAAAGCTGTGTTCAAGAAAAGCATTTAATCTATTTTGCAGCCCTCAGCATATGTAAAAGAGTAAAGAAGATCTTCCATGGTGGACACACAAAACCTGCTAGCTCCAGAGTAAATCCCCAGGCAGCTGAGGGCGAGAGCTTTGGCTAAATCCCCTCATTTGGAATGGCACTGGTTTTAGGAGCTGTAGAAGTTTTGGTTGCACAGCAGCCCCATCCCTGGAGATGTGCTGGAGCCAAGCTCAGTGCCCTGCACGTTCTCCAGGCTCCAGGGAACTCCTCAGCAGCTCCTGCCCTGCCAGTGAGGCACTGCCAGCTGCAAACACTTCCACCTCCCACCTTCCAGCTCAGCACATTTCCACCTACCTCGTGGCGAAAGACAAACCCTGAAATGCCAGCCACTAGCTCAGCCAGGAACACCAGGGACAAGAACATGGCATACTGAAAAGGCAGGAGGCAAGAGAAGTCAGAGCATGACAGGCTTTTGTCTCAGCACAGATATTATCACATGAAATGTAACTTCCCCCTCTAGGCACCCTTCAAAGATGTTAAGAAACCAAAGGTCTTTTGGAGGAGATACACAGCTTATGACCTGAATGCAATACATGTGTTTATACAACTCACAACTGATGTATATTCCTTAATTACTGGCTTTTCTGGCATTTCTGTTCCCATGTTTCTCAGCATTCTTATAGAAATTAAAACACACTCACGTGCCAGAGGTGAATCCAAGTCACTCAGGTTTTGATCTTGCAACAAGGAATACAAGCAGACCCTCCCTGTGTGCATGGTGCTCTGCTAAGCTCAATGGGCTTCCCCAGGTGTTTAGGTTTGTGTTTATCTACCTCACTGCCAGACTGGGATTTGCTGCCTGGTTCCTGAAGTTTCTCCAATGAGTGAACTGAAACATTGCCTTCACTGGAAATATCCTCACAGTAACACTAGCCATATACTCCAAATACTTTGCTGAGCCAAGGTCCATATTTGGCTTTAGGTGCAGCATTTGGATCAGGAGCTAAATAAACCTTGAAAACAGTGCTTTCAGTGTGGGCACTCAGCAAGTACTAAACATGTATTTAAGCAGAAATAAAGAAGGTAAAGAAAAATTGCAAAGTGGGATAGTAAAATTTGAAGTTGGGGCTAAATTTTCTGGAGGAAAAATTACCTTTTTACTCCACCTGCTAAATAACAGTTAATTAAGAAAGGAAATACTTTAAATTAAAGTCAGTCCTAGCAGGATTTAGTGGAAAAAGGGAAACAGCTTTCATGAAAGGTTATTGGGGAAAGGAGCACAATGGTGAAAGCAGAACTAGGAAAAAAATTTGTCCAATTAATGCAGCTGTCAAAACACTGTCTGTTCAGGAGAGAAAAGAAGTTTAGAAATATTTCTTATATGTACAAAGAAAATAAACCCACGTGCTTGGAACACCATGTGCTAGTATTAGTGGCATAGCTTTAATAAAGTTATGGAGCAGCTAGCAGAGCCTGGTTTCCTATGGATTTATACCATCATACACCTTTATCCCTTTCCCATCTGGACTGCAGTGACTCCAGCAAGCCTCTGCACATGCCCTGACAGCCCATCACCAGCAAGAGACAGCAGTGAGGTTCTTGCCAGCTGGCCACCAGCTGACGGAATTGCAGCTGCTACCTCTCCCCTTCCCCTCCCTGCCATCACTTGAGGAAATTAACTCCCTTTAACATGTCCTTTATTTTTTAAAATGCAGTTAAAATTGGAGAAAAATCATCCCATCTCCTCAGAAAGCCAGTCCCAAAATACTGTAGCAGGAGATGCATTGTGCTGTCAAGCTCTTTCTCACTAGTTCAGTGCTTCACAAGTGCCATTTCCACCCTTCAAATCATTACACATGCAGCATTTTGCTCCTAAATATGCCTAGGAACACAGATTATCATGTAAATTTGTTTAACCTGTAGTTATTTTGAATTTTAAGGTAGGCTGGAAAACTCAGAGCAGAGAAACTTATATAGAGAGAGGTTAAAATGGACTGAGGGATAACAATTTCCCCTCTGCTCAGTGCACCTCGAGCCCCTGCTGCTTTTGAGGTGAAGCCAAACATACTAAAAATGCTGTGCTTTTTGGGCTGAATTGTTCTATCCTAGTGAATGCTAGGAGAAAAAGAAGGGCTGGCCTGCTTTCATGAGGTTCCAACTGTTCCATAATTTCACATCAGGGTATTAAACTGACCCCTGAAAATACAGTTTGAAAGAAGTTCAGATTTATGATGCTTTGGGCATCTTTAAGATTGTAAATGTATTTATCTATCTGGCCCACAGAAAACCAGAATGATTGTAGAATGACTCATAGAGCAACTCAGCAGCACCACCCAGCTCCAAACACCTGGGCCTATGTGCCATGTGTAGCAAAATTCAGTCACAGTCAATCAAAACCTGGTTTTGGTGAAGGTTTTTCTTCTCCCCCTTTGTCCAAAAGGCACACAAGTTGAAAATAATGATTAATAAAATCTCACTTATGTGCCTAAAAAGTTTCACCAACATGTGTCAGGGGTGGGGATGTGGCAGCTGCTCTCTGGTCACAGAGAGCAACAGGCACAACTTTCCCAGGCATCCTCCTGGGAAAGGCTGTGAGAAGACCAGAGAAGAAAATGAGAAACAATTCTTATCTTAACCTGCTGCACCTGTTGCTGTGAACATGTGAAATGTGCTAGGGAGATTTGTTTACCAAAGGGTGGGTTCTTAATTAGCCAGTGGTGATGGTGTTTTATTAAAGGACCGATTAGGTCAACCTGTATCATAACTGTTTATAAAAGGAATGGGTTTCTTCATAATGATATATATAAAATAAAGAGATTGAGCAGGATTCTGTGAATCATGGAGTCAGTGCTAATTATCACCCATTGCAGTGACACTGGGGGGAATCCCAACTGATCCAAAACCCTCCTCAGGCACTGGGCTTTGCTCACCAGCTTCAGCATCCATGGGCTGCCACGGCAGGTGGCAAAGCAGCCGAAGAGGCCGAAGACGATGATGGTGGTGCCCGTCCCGATGAGCACGTAGGGGGCATTGGTGGAGTTCTCAGCAATCAGGGAGATGTAGGTGCCCAGGGTCAGCTTGCCCCAGACGCCCACTGCCAGCAGGATAACGCCAGTGATCTGCAAAGAAGCACAGAACCATGAGCTTGGGAGAGATCTCTAAGATCATCGAGTCCAACCCATGCCCTAACACCTCAACCAGACTCTAGCACCAAGTGCCACGTCCAGCCTTTTTTTAAACACATCCAGAGATGGTGATGCTACCACTATCAATGCTCTTCTCCCTGGGAAGAGCATTCCAGTACTTTATTATTCTCTCAGTGAAAATTTTTTCCTAATATCCAACCCATACCTTCTCTGACTTAGCTTGAGACTGTGTCCTCTGGTTCTGTCAGTGCTGCCCGGTGGAAGAAGGGGACAAACCTGTCAGGAGCTGTGGATTTTTTAAACTTTTTTTTCTATTCTTTAAAATTTGTTAAGGTTGGGGTTCAATGTGTGAGATGGTATTTTTATTTGGATTTAGGTGTTTATTACTTTTTATTTATATTACAGTCTTATTGTGAGTTTTATAGTACCTTAATACACTAGAAATGGAGTTGTATTTTCTTCTTTAGAAGGCTTTTTAAGGATAAACTGTCTAATTAGGAAATGATATTTAAAATATTTTTCCTCTTAACTTAATAACTAACTACTTTTGGTTCTTAATAACTAACTACTTTTGGTTTGTAACGTGGATTTTTAAATTTAATTATACATTACTACTTAAACTTATGAAGAAGAAGGACTAGCTTTTGTTTTAAAATTTTTATTTTGTTTTATATATGTCACTATATTCTAAAATTTTAAATTCTAAGTTTTCTACCATGGGACACTATACACTTCTATTTAAACTACACACTTATAATCTCAGTTTTATTATTCAGTTTTGGAAGTCTTCACAAGCTCAGGTCAAATGCAGTGTTCTCCTGGGAGTCAGTGCTTGTCAGCACAGAAAGCCTAAAATTCTCAGCAAGCAGGGTTCCAACCAGGAGTCACTGGGGAGGGCATCCAAAGCCTTCCAAAGCACACAGTGATCCTGCAGGGATGTGCTGGTGCTGTGCTGCTGGCAGGAGGGAGCCTCAGGAACTCCAGAGAGACAGACAGACAAACTAGAACTCCAGCATCTGCTGCATTGAGGCTGCCACTGAAGGACAAACATCCAAGAGTAATCAGAGCCAGGGGAGGATGCAGTGAACACCTGCAGGAACAGCTCTCTGCTCCTGCAGCCCCAGGGACACATGGCCAGCTCCACATGTCCCTCTGCCTGAGTGTCCCCTGCTCCCCTTGATCAGCCTCTGCAGGTGTTGGCATCTCTGCTGCCACTTTGGGATAGGATTAGCAGAGACTTCTGCTCTCCTGCTCACACTGGCCATAAGAATAAATCCAGCTCTTGTCCATCTTTCAGTGCAACTGTGTGAAAAGTGCTGATTCCTCGCTATTGCACCCAACAGCTGAACGTCAGAAAAAGTCACCAAGGAGCCTACCAACCCACAGGCAGCAACTGCCCTTGCCAAGTCTGTCCCATCCCTGCACAGCACCATCTTCACCTCTCCTTGTCCTGAACTAAAGGGGATTAATCAGCAAAATCTGAAAGCAAGCTGCAGAGGACTGACTGGGAAATCTGCAGAACAACTTCTGGTTTCTCGCCTCCAGTTCCACAAAGGGCTGGTTTCTGTGCTTAAGCTGCTGAAAGTTTTACCACCATCCCCAGGGAGGCATAAAAGCAGCCTTCACTGCCAAAATGAACAGGCAGCTTCACAAATGAAAGAGAGCTCAAGCCTCCTAATAAAAAGCCTTTTTAGTTGGCTGTTTGAAACAATTACTAACCCTTTACTATGCATTTTAAGAGTTTGGTTTCCCCAGGTCTCAGGGGAAGCCTATTCAATTTATGGCACACACAGACTTTGGAAAAAAGGAGGAAAGCCTCTTGGTGGTTTATTCCCCTTCTGCTTCTTAACAGAGCTCTGATTTACAGGGATTTAAGGAAATCCCTGAGTTTGTTGGGAGGTCTAAGGCCCTAGGAAGCTTGGCACAGTGCAGAAGGGATGGGATGTTTCCACAAAGACATGCTGAAGATGCACCTCAGGTTGCAGCACTGCTGGATGGAATTTTGCTCATGAAGACAAAAAAACCAGGAGGCTTCCCTACAAACCTTTCCATGACCTTTATTCAGCAGAGCACAAGCAGTGGTGTGACTAATGCCTACCTCCACCCCAAGGCAAGCCTCATTTCCTTATTTCCAGGACACACTTTTTATCACTATCTCTCTGTGCCATCACAAGTTAAGGAACAATGAATGTGCTGGTTTCTGGTTTGGTTTTTAGATTTTTCTTTAAAAGCAGGAGAGACATGGGCAGACAGAAGAGCAGGACAGTGCTGGCCTGAGAACAAGGCAGCAGGAACAGACACTGCTCCTGAGACTCACCATCAGTACACACATCTTCCCTTTATCTCCTTCCTTTGACCCAAAATCTCTTCACCAGCCTAATTCTGTGACCTGTGACCAGGCTCAATAGTTGCAAAAGCAGGGTGCTGTGTGTCCCTTTACACCTGAAAGGTCTAAAAGGAAACTCAGAGCATCTTCTCCAATGCACAGTCCCACCCCAGTCTTCCCTACTCCCTTTCCAGGAAAGTTTCAATTCAGACAATGCTCATACAGGAGATGTACAAAGTATTTCAGATATCCTGGCAGTCAGAGGAGAGTGATTACCAGCCCTTTGACCTTTAGAGACCCTCTGAGCATCCAAACACCTAAACCAAACACCTTTGTTTATTTACAAACACGTGGAAAAGCCAGCACACATGGAGCATGAGAACAGCAGTAACATTTCACCAGTGGACTCCTACAGCAAAACCTGGTCTTCATATGGCCCAGCAAGAATTTTAAAATTTATCCTAGAGATGCTGTGACAGCTACAGCCTGTGAGGAAAGTGTCATAATCCCAATCCAGATCCTCAGCAGACACAGAAGAAATGAACTGGCAGCTGCACAGCCCACAGTGCCCCAAATGAGACATCTGGAGTGGTACAGAAAAACAAGCATTTGCAAAGGAAAAAAAAAAAACCTCCCAAAAAACCAAAAAGGAAGAAGTTTCCCTCAAAAAAGCAATGGCCAGACACTCATATGTAAATGTAAAGACATGTGGGATCCTCTCTTTTGGTGTTTTTAAGGAAAAGTAAAAGAGAACAACTACCCAAAATCCCAAGTTTCAAGGCCTGTCACAAACTCACCAAATGCTTCTGATTCAGAAAAAAACTCCAAAGTTTTCCTTGGACTTTATACAAGCCTTGGTTTAAGCAGCAATAGCCCACCCTGGATAACACAGGCAAAGCTCATATCAACACCCAACCAGAGAAAAATCACTGGAGAAATTCCTGCCAGCAGCCAGGGCTGGCCTGATCTATCCATGCTTGG
This sequence comes from Haemorhous mexicanus, assembly GCF_027477595.1. NCBI lineage: Eukaryota > Metazoa > Chordata > Aves > Passeriformes > Fringillidae > Haemorhous > Haemorhous mexicanus. The sequence goes on along the minus strand of NC_082342.1, from coordinate 113,978,124 downwards.
GACCAGCTCCTATAATGATAACAAGCCCCAGAAACTCAGACAGGTTTTGTGTCCACAAATGAGCTTGCAAGTGGTTTGTGCTAGTTATGGTAGTCTCTTTTTCATGCTTGCACCCTGTCCTGCCCCCCACACTGTTTTGATGGATTTTCCCTGCACCTTCTGTTTCTTTTCTGTGTTCTTTCTCTAGTTTGAAACATTATTAGAAAGCTATTTCATCCTGGATTTCATCAAAGGTAGATGATATCTTCCTTACAAAAGTTCACTGCAGTGGAAGCCCCTTGCACTCATGTTTCCTCAGCCAGGAAACCAGAGATGCAGCATTCCATAAAACATTATTAGTCCTGACCTTCTTTTAGGTCAAAATTTTAAAGGTTAAAAGAAAAAAAACCAACAAAACACAGGAGATATCCAAGCAGGGCAAGGATTGTAAAGGCTACACACAAGTAGAAATCACATTGTTTAGCCCCAGCAGGTCTCACATTTCAGTTCCTCTGAGCTCAGGCTCAGCAAACACACCCCAGAAGCCCTTGACTGATGAGATGGCAGGAAATGAAGCAGGTGGGCCACCTGGATATTTTCTAACAAAAACACCACTGGAATAATGATGTTCCCACAGAATGTTTTAATCTAGATGAATTGGACTGTTCTGGCTGGGAAAAAAAAAAAAAATATCTGTGAACCAACTTTCCCCCACCCCCTCTTGCCTCTCCTCAAGCATGATATCCCAGGCACATCCCACCAGTCACTGATTTCAGTCAGACAGGCTCTCTAGTCCTTTCACCTTCCTTCAGCACCACCAGAGATGTTTCCAGTGTTATCTGCACTATTGCTCCCAGTTCTGGATGTGGTGGGAAAGTTGCCATGCAACAGGCAGGCAGAAACACAGCAGAACTGAATGTCAGCTCTAACTCCACTTGTCCAATAAACCAACTGCTTTTTGGAGACACTCAGACAAAGATGTGGCCAGCAGCACTGACACAAGGGGGTGTGCCACAGCTTTACAGGACACAGGGAGAGGGATGCCCTGATAATGCTGGGTATTCCTAAAATCAGGTTTAATACTAAACACATGCAGTTCCTCAAGAAAAGGCAACAGAAAAATGTTTGAGAATTCCTTCTTTTAATAGTGCCAAAACAAAGATTGAACCATCAATCCCCTTCTTCTAGGTAACAGCAGCAAAGTCTGCAGAGAGGAGTATTCAGAAAATAACTCCTGAAAGTGCAGTCTTTAGTTCTGTCAGAATTAGGCAGGAAAACACTATGCACTCATTTCAACTGGATGCACACCACTCCCAAAAGAGTCTATTGTCTTCACACCCCAAAACCCACAGAGCACTGGTGGCACGATCTGAAGGTCGCTGCTGCTGATATAGGAGGCATGAGAGGTTCTACTCCTCACATCCAGAGAGATTCAAGACTCTGGCATTCACATTCCCTGGAAAGATCCCTTCACCCAGGATTTTTCTCCTGGGAAGCTAAGAGGCCTCAGAGAAAAAGGAAAACAATTCTTATCTCATTTGCTTCTCCTGTGTTGTGCTCACATGTGGAATGTGTTTGGAGATTGTTTACCCACAGGTGATTGTCTGATTGGATTCTGGTGTGAGTTGTTTTGACTCTTTGGCCAACTGGGGCCAAGCTGTGTTGGGACTCTGGAAAGAGTCATGAGTTTTCATTACTATCTTCTTAGCCTTTAGTAAGTATCCTGTCTGCATTCTTTAGTATAGTATAGTATACTATATATAAACAATACCATAGTATTCTTTAATAGAACAGAGTATCATAAAGTAATAAATGAGCTTTCTGAGAACATGGAGTCAGATTCATCATTCCTGCATTCGTCGCGGCATTCCCTGCAAATACAATACCAGACCCTAATTCAAACCCTTATTTATACTCAGGACTGCCATATGGAATATTTAAAGTTTGTCAATTACAGAGGTGAAGATAAATGTGCAGCAGGAATTGCTGGTTTATTGGCCCACATTATTCATGTCCTCCTGTTCATTACTGATATGAGCAATTTTGATTCCTAAGGTCTGTCAAAATAAAACTTGGAAGCCAATCCTGATTGCTGCAGAGCACACAGCAATCCCTTCTACTCCCAAAAGCAGCAGGAAGAGCTCAGCATTTCTCTAGACCTGCTCTTTATCTACAGAACTGAGATGCAGGAGGGCAACTTCACTAATGAGGATCTATCTCACTGTTTCATTTCATACTTTCAACTTTGCTAAATGAATGTAAAATGTGGGCAACTTAAAAAGAAATTCAAAGCAGCAGCAAAGAATCAGATACAAGGAAAATAACCATGTTGCTGGTATTTTCAGTTTCTCAGTTCCTAATACTTCCTTTTCCAAGCACCAGCCCCCCTGCATTTTGGTGGAGGCATGCTGTCTCTGCAGAGCTGTCCTGCAACCTTCTCCTCAAACAGGCTCCAGAAAATGGATAATGTGCATAAAATGGATGAAGCCAGGGGAAGGCAGACAAGAACTGTCTCAATCCATCTTGGCTGAAGCTGAAAGGTCTAGGAATAGGTTTAGCAGGCTGTGAGGAAATGAGAGAGGACCAAGGCACACATCTAATTAGCTCTTCCAGACATTTCCCCAAAGGAGGGAAACTTTTTCATGAAGAAAACGTCCGACCTTGACAACATCCAGAACAAATCCTGCGTTAAAAGCATGTCCAGAGAGACTTAAAAATAACTGGCCTACCTCTGAAAATTTTATAACTTTCCCAAAATAGGCAATAGATCACATTCAAAATGTTCTTGCTTTACAGCTTGTCAAGCACTGGGAGTGGCTGGCTTTGAGTCTTCTCCTTCCACAGCCCCTGGGCCCTCTTCAGGCAGGCAAGTGACTAAAAGGAATATAAATGTTCCTTTGAGCTTCAATGTCAGCTCTTCACAGGCAGGGGCAAAGCATTAGGCCAAGATACAGCAGAACATGGAAATGCCTGTGAGCCAGCAACACACCTGAATTCTCTGTCCTCACATCTGCTGATCTTGACTGGACCTGCAAACCCAACTTGGGTCACCTTGGCACAGGACTAATCTCTGCTGGAGCGAGCAGGAAATGAAGATGTCACCAACTGTACCTTTGGAAGAAGGCAACAAGTTGCAAGCCACTAAATCATCATTTCTGGCCCCTTTTCAAACTGAGAGACAGCCTGTAAAGGTCACTGTGTTAGGAAAAAACAGCTGCAGAGGCCATTCTTGTATGTAAGTGTTCTGGTGTCTTCTAGCTCCTGACTTCACCATTTCCTAACACATTTCCCCAGTGCCTAACAAAATTACTTTGTCCCTCTGCTCTTGTAACTCAGGCTTGTCCCTTCTCTTCTTCTTTGTTCCCTACAGCTTTCCATGTAAATAAATCCTTCCTAAAAAGATACAGCCAAAAGGATTTAAAGGGAAAATGCCCCAAGATTAATTCACATTCCTCTCTGAGATTCCTTGCCTGTCTCACCTGGGCAGGCTGCCACGCTTTGGGCTCAGGGTTTTCTCTCCCTGTTGCATGTGTGGAATGTCCAGCACAAGGAATCCTGCTCCATCCCTTCACCTCAGGAATCTGTTTGAGTTATCAGCCCTGCTGCTCAGCATCCATCCAGAGCTAGCTGCTGTCAGAACACTGACTATCCACCACAGCCCTTGCTGTTTCTGTGCAAAACTGAGATTCCTGTGTATTAAAACTACATGTGGAAACCACCCTCAGGGATCCCAGCACAGGCCAGCCACAGCAAGGGGACACTGCCTCTGCTCTCATGTCACCACTGGGTCAGAGCTGAGTACCCAGTGCACTCAAGTCAGGGGACAAGCACTGAATCTGCCCTGAAATACAGAGGAAGAGACTTTGATTAGATACACTGATATCAAGCTTAATAACCTGTTCTGGCACAGCTCCTTTCTGTGAGCTGACTACTATCCTATTTCCTTTTCAATAATATTTTTAATTTTCAGTGTTTGTCCTAGCTGGGACACTATTACAAGAACATGAATAGCTGTCCCAGGTGAGCTGACATCAGATTAAGGCCCTCAGAGGTCAAACTGTAGTGCTGGTAAAAAAAAATGAAAAGAAATTGAAATATTGGCTGTCACACAGATGACAAAGTGAATACCAAATTATCATGGAGCTGATCTGGCTACTCACCACCAATTCTGCAGACAACAGAGTGTGTACTAATCCCTAACATTAATAGTGCCTCTATCAACTACAGAGCTAAATGACCTCTGAAAGGAAGTGGATATTTTATAAACAACCCAGGTGTTCCCCAGCATCCCCACCCATCCATACACCAACCACACACCAAGGTCTAATGGTGCTTTCCTTGCAGGCTGGGGCAGAAATGACAACCAGGACTGAATCACTTACTCTGTATGGAAAACAGATTAAAAATCATATAGAGGTGAGTGCAACCTTCTCCTTACAACCACCAGAGGCCAATGATCATTTAATGAACAGCAGGGAAGAAACATCACAGTAATTTTGTTTGCTGCAGGATAAAAAATTGGACATGGCCCAAGAAGTCCAAGCACTAACAAGGACTGCAGTGGGGAGACAAGAACTTGAAAACAACCTTGCAGCATTGCTCAAAACTCAGGATTTCTTGCTAATACAGTGCAAATACCTATTTTTAGAGATTTTTTTCTGTAAGGAAATGATTACATGCCATTTGTAGGAAGATTCAGGAAGAATAAGGACATTTGGGACCTGATCTCTATACTAATATCATGCCCTTGATGAATAGTTATAATAAACAGCCATATTCTTATGCTGAAGATGTAGCTTTAATACACCTTGCACTTTCAGAAAAGAAGTTGGACATCTCAGTAAAATTAAGTTCTTTATAATGAGAATTATACTTATTTTTATGTAAGGCACTTCATTAAATGAGAGAAGATATTCTGCTTTGCAGTTTAATCACCAGTGGCTCCATTAATTGATGTATCTTTTAAGCCAGCTTGCAGACAAAAATGTGGTCATCTCTGGATAAAAATACAACGCAAAATTACATTTCTGCTGGGAATTTTCAGACCTAATTTCTTGAAATGTAGCTTTAAATATGCATGACTGAACATCTCAGGGAAAAGAACTTAGAGAGTGGAGACTTCAAATCAGCCTCCCACTCTGCAAGGCTAAGGCACACTCCTAGCCAGAGGAATTGGGGTTGTTTAGGAGGTCTGGTAGTACACAGAACAGAAGGAACTAACTGATCATCAGCAAAGTGATACAGCCACAGAGAATATTAACCTGTGGGGACTGAAAGTTTTTGGAAGCTTAAATGCAGCAGCTTTCCCTCATACTCTCACTTTAAAATCCCTTCACAGAGGTGACAGAAATGTTGTTTACACAGCATGACATGGCTCGGCCTCAAATTTTAGAACAGTTCACCTATTTTACTGAGATATAAGACTTGAAAAGATAAAAAATGCAAGACAATAAAATGTTTTGAAACAAGACTACCCCTAATTAAATACTTTGTTTCTTAAATGCTCTTGTTGTTTGCTTGCCTCCTAATAAATCAAGGCAAAATCTAGACTTCTATAATCCCTGTGTGAACAAAGCAAAGGAATAAAATGAAACACTCTGAAAAATAGCCTCTAGTGCTGTCCATGCCCATGAGACTCACACTGTGTCCAAAGCCCAGGCTGAGTCAGACCTCAGGGCAAAGACTCCCTTGTTCCTCAGCACTTACCAGGGCAGAGTAGAGTTTGAGAGAGACCCCAGTCAAGGAGTTTTGGTATTTTCAGGGGATCAATCAGCACATAAATTCCTCCCTGCACATGTAACATCCTTACAAAGTTTGGATTTAGCAGTAAGAAAACTTGAAAATAATTAAAAAGATATGTACAAGCTCATTAGTCACTGCACACAACAGCAGTGGCGTGAAACTCTTTCAGAACCATTTTTTATTCAAGCCACTACAGTCCTAATAACCTTCAGAAAAAGCAGAATACGGCACTGAGGTGTGAGATGATAAATTAAGTGGTAACAAATGCAAGGTCATGGTGCTGGGACCAATTCTAGCAGTTTCAAGTCCCTGAATTTGCAAATAATAGTGGAGGAAAAGGATTTCTGAGTGCCAGCTGACCATGTGCGATGAGGAACCACTCATGGCACACAGCACACCCAAGGCAGTGGTGCGTTTCCAAAGGTGAGGAATTCCCCAAGGAGGCTGTTCCAGGAAGCTGAGCGATGCTGCAGCAGGTCCATGGCAGGAGTGAGGGAGGAGGAGGTGCTGGAGAGTCCCTTGAGCAGGAGCTGAGATGTGTGGGGATGAGGAGGGGTGAGGGGATACAAACCTGCAGTGGGGGGATCACACTCCAAGGACAAGAGGGAGCTGGCTAAGCCCCAGGACAGCCCAGCTGGGAACACAGTGAGCCCACCCTGGCCATGAACTCATGGAGGGTGCAAATCAGGGTGGTGAGGGTGGGAGCAGCCTCCTCCTCTGGGAGAGGGAAGGAGGGGAAAACAGCAACACAACCAGAGCCTCCAGAGGGTGTCAGCTTTCATCCCTTCACCAGGGGATGGGGGCTGCACCAATGGAGAGCTGGGGGGTCCCACTGAATGCCTAAAAGGCTGGAGCTGTGAAGAGGAAGGGGAGACAGCAGGGTCTCAGCCTCCATCCCTGCAAAGCCAGGCTGCCTCTGGCAAGAAGGTCGTCAGCTGCAGCATTAATTTCAGTTTAGTCCATCCAAAAATCAGCTTGAGGGCACATGTAATGATAAGGTTTTGTTTAAAGTAGAAAAAGGATTTTATTATTGCAACCAAGCCCCTCATGTCCTGATCCCATTTTATGGAAAATCACTGGTTATTTACATTCTCCTAAGCATCCTCAGAATGAGCTGAGGACTGCCATTCCTACTGAGGGGCTGTTTTATTTTTTTTTTTTTCCCCAGAAAGGGCACATTTATTCCATCATTAAGACTTCTGGTGGTTTCCCTTCCTCCTTTCACATGAGCCATGTTTTCCTCTCGTGTTCTTCAAGCACCATGCTCCAGTGCTTTCTGGAGGTCTGCTCTTGGAGGCTGTGCACCCAGGATGGATCCCCACTATGCTGTTGTACAGCTCACATGAGAAATGAAATGTTCTCAGTTCAGCATACCCAGGCCAGTCCTCCAAAACCAACCATGTTCTCCATAACCATCTGCATTTGCTCTCACCCACACCTCAGCTACTGCCTGTCCTCCCAAACACAAGCAGCAACACAGTCAAGGAAGTGAAAAAGGTAACTAAACAAGGCTAAAAATGGCAAAAGTAAGGTTTGTTCTACCCTAAAACAGCCCAGTTTTGCCCAGCCAAGGTCCAGCACTCTGGTTCTGCATCTACATGACAGTTTTCACACTGCTCTGCTGTTCATGTGTGTGCAGCTCTGGTTTTCACGTGCTGCTCCTGCTACAGGACCCAAAGCCAAAGCCAGAAGCTGCTTTTAATACTCCTGTGCTTTTTTAGAGAGAGGAAGGAAATATCTGCCCCAAATCCTGACAGGATTGCAGAATCAAAATTTCACACCATGGCTTGTAAATATGATTTCAAAATAGCTTAGAACCTGTAACCATTTATCAAAACTCTCTGGATAAAATTAAAAGAAACAACTGAATTGTGTTTTATATTCCTACACATACACATCTACTGGTGCTTAAATGGTTGAGATACTGGAGTCCTGTTTGTGGGGATTCACTTGAGTATGTGCCTGAAAATAAAGGCATATTCCTCATATATAGTTGGGTTTTGCTACAAGTCAGAGTTGTCTAATTCAAATACTGACCCCTTTGAGTGTGTATGACTATATGTGCTTGCATGGGAAAAGAAATTTTCTGTGTAGCCTGCACTCAAACTGCTAAATTCCAGCTGAAACAAAACCAAAAAATGTCAGCCAGAGCAGAAACAAAACTTAAAAATTTCAATCCAGATGTTTGATTAGTAAGAAAACCAAAGCAACACTACAAGAAAAACAAACAAACAAACAAAAAACCCAAGCAAAAGCAAACTAAGCCAAAAAAATCATATCAAACCAAAGCAACACAAAAGAATCTAAGCAACAAAAAGGGCAACAACAAAACCCCAAAAGCCACCACCACAACAGCAAAACCAGTAAAAAATACAAAAAATAATTACAATAGCAAAGACAAAAGTAACCTGCAAGTCTCTTCCCCACCAGCACAGTGATGCCTCCAGGAAAGCCTTTTAACCACAGGTCTCCCACTGACTGAAACTCGTTCTTTGGCATGGGTCCAGCAGCTGTGGGATGCCATCATGCAGGATTCCCTCACCCCACCCAGAAGCTTTGCCACAACTCCTGTGGGAGCACAGGGACAAATGTCTGAAATGTCTGTGCCATTTGTGGCTGGGATGCTGCCAGTCCCCTTGAGAAGAGCCCTGGGAGGCAAAGGCTGCTGCTTCCATCTGCAGACCCCTCTTCCCTGCCATGAGCCTCCACCTGGCCTGTGAAATCTCCTTTGGCAAAAGCACCAAAATACCCCAAAACTGAGCAGGAATGATCCTGCTATTTGAGATGCAGTATGACTCATGGGTTTTAAATCAAACTCTTTAAATTTCTACATCTAGTACTTGAGGGTCACTTGCTGCTTAATCCCTCAAGTTTTCTTTTCCTGAAAGAGCTGCAATGATGTCCTAAATGACAGATGGACCAAACTGTATGGGATTTTGCATATCTTATTGCTATGAAAGATGATTAATTTTTAAATACTTTCAGGTTTCTTTATTCCAGTTCATCTCATCAGCTGTAATCAGGTTTTGATATTCAGTTAACATACTTGCTAACCAAATCTGCAATCAGTGCAAATAAATTAAGCAAGTGGGTTGTTTAAAGGAAAGGAAGGGAAGGACTTTATCTGATCCCTGGCTCTGGTGCACACAGTTCCAGAGTGCTACTTGCAAACTCCTTCTGAGCCTCTTGGAGCAGGCACTGGACAGGCAGAGGGGAGCAGCCATCCCAATGGATTTTGGTGCTGCTCTTCAGTCCCCCGGGCACGAGATAAATTCCACAAAGTGAGAGAAGGAGATGAGGTTTGTTCTGCCAGCCAAGTCTTCTGAGTTTCCTTTAAAGTGCCTGTGACTACAACAGCTGACTAAAGCCTCTCCGTGTGCTCAGAGTTAGTGCACTTCCATCTTCCCTGGAAATTGGGCTAATAAACCCCCCTATGTTTACATAAAGCAGAGAAGAAATATGTTGAGGAAGCAATTTCATTTTCAAGCTTGAATGGAAGTACTGCAATTAACGGAAAGAAAAAAGACAAATATAAAAAGTAGGCATTAAAAAACCCGTTATGTGTTTCAGAACAGCAATTAAAGGAAATGATTCACTGCAGAGCCCCTGTTGAAAAGATTAAAGAAAACCACTGCATCTTTCTCAAGAAGAATTACAGTTTGGAGGGGGATTTCATGCTGGTATAATGCTAGTTTATTTACAGATATTCAATATTTATCTTACTAGCATTCATATGAGCAGTAAGGCAAGCTAATGTTACCGTCATTATACACATAATTCTGTTTTATTTCATTTGACTGGTTGTTGTAAAATTCATGTTTGCACTGTTACCAGTTGATCTTATTCAAGCCTCATCTATGCTCTTTATAGGTTCCAATTTGGGGAACCACCTACAAACGACAGAAAATAGAAAACTTTAAAAGGCTGAGCACGAGCCATAAAAATTCCTAGCTGATTACTCTACCAAGCTTTCCTCTTTTACTTCACCAGCTCATATTACACCCTGCCAGCAGCTGTCACTAGGACTGTACTGTGAGTGGCTCCAGGCAGGGATGAGGCTCCCAAATTTGCCATCCTAGCTGGCTGTAGCTGATGCACACTGTTCATCCAGGCTGACACATCAGCACCAGGGTGGTTTACCAAACAGGCTTCTCTCAGCCCAGGATATCCGAGCCTGGGAGCAATGACAGAGCAGCAGTACCAGCAAGGAAGAAAACAAAAATCAAACTGCTATCCTCATCCATATATAACAACAATAACTAAAGAAAAAATTAAATACCTTGGCACCAAACAGTATGGGAAAAGACCAGACACACCTCCACCTCATGCTGCCAAGCACAGTGTTAACACACAGAAGTGTTCTCTTCCAAACTCCAGGAACATGCAAAAGGACCACATCTGCCTACTTAATTAACATACAGAGTTATAAGGACCTGCATTTTGATATGGATTATAATAAAAGGGGGTTTCCAAGCACACCAGGCTGTTGGGGAGCTCTCCTGCCTGAATCTTGTAGAGGTGAAAGCTTGGGAATCGACACTTTCCAAGGATTCATCGGGAGAAAACAAAGGCTGCTTCCAGCTGGGACAGCCCTGCCAAACAGTCCCAGCAAGTTCTGCTTCTCCAAAACCAAAATATGCTATTTCCATCTAAGTGTAACTGACAGGGAATGCTCCAAAATCAATGTCTGGAGAAGACACAACCCAACAAGTAACAGGAACTTCTCTGAGAGAGTCTAATATCATTCTTTATTTTCTTGCTGTTTGGTTCCTTGATTGAACTTCACACAAAGGATCCTCTACAGAAAAAGGTGCTGTTCCTTTAACCCTTATCCTGCTGTTTCTTATGGCAGTTTCCCACATGGGCATTTCCATTCCCACCTCACTTCGACTCAACTTGGTACTTTAGTAGCAAGTTTCTACACTGCAAAGTCTTGATGCATTTTGCAGTGCATTTTGCTGCACTGCAGCTGTAGAGACCCAGAATCAAGAACAGTAGAAAGCATCCCAAAACATGCCACATAAAGAAACGTGAATATCTAAAATTAACAAAAATTAATTTTCTTCTGTTTGTGCCAATAGGAGCATATTTTCAAAAGATATTCCAGATACACTGTGAATTAAGCACAGCAGGGCTGAAGCTCACTGACCTGTAAGTCACCCAAACACCATGAATGAAACACCAGATGAATGCCCTGTCAATTAAAGTACCACTCTGTAACACAGCAAGAATGACAAAGAATCTGACTTACAAAGTTCTTTGCAAAATGCAAATGGCTTAGAACCAACCTCTTCTACCATTACACCATTTCAAGAGATCAGGCAAAAATCTTTCTCTCAGGCCACCAAGTTCTTACTATCCATCTTCCAGGTTCCCACTTGGTGTCTTTCTAGAGAAATTACAGGACAAACATCCAACCAACCACATCCATGTGCTAGACACAGAAAAGGGACTTGGTGCATCTCTTCCAGAGACAGGAGAGGGATGATTGGGAGGTCTGGATGGTCCCTCTGGCTCAGGGAGTGGGGCTGAACACTTTGGTCAGCAGAGCAACCTAAACTCAAAAGTTTAGATGCATGCTATTCATAGAGGCAAAAAGCTATGGCTGGATGCTAAGGCACAAATGCATAAATGGGTGTCCAGATGAGAACACCTCCCAGGATACTCCACATGGGATAAATGATGCCTCTGTGAGATCAAGCTGCCTTACAAAACAAAGCTTAGGTAAGTGTATCCCAGGAGATGCCTCAAAGCAAAGCAATGCTTAAACTGTAATGAAAAAAATGTTCTTTCTATGTACTTTGCCCTCTTCCCCAATGGAATTGCTCAAACAGAGCCAAATGCTTTATGCCAACATGACAAAGTAAGCTGAACTTACTTTAGTCAAATTTGCTGATCAATAGAGAAATGTAAGGGTTTCTAAAACACATTTACACTTCTGTTGAGGAAAATATTTTCTCATTCAAATGGGTATTTTAATGTCAGCACAAGTAAATACACCCCTGATGTATCATTACAGCAACTGCACTGTTTAGGAATGCAAATACAAAAAGAAAGTAAAAAAATATATTAGAAATATTAGGGAAAAAAGCTAAGTAAATGTAGATATATTTTCATTGTACAAGCTGATAAAGTGTCAATATAAATGGGAAACTAGGGCCCACCTATGAAAATTATTATTCATGCAACATCTACCATCAGGCATGGTCATACCACTGGGCATGAGCCATTGCCTCCACTTCTTGGAATGGCTGGCACCTGGAAGCAAGCCATCAGTAAAATACTATCTTCACTGTTATTTCTTAAACTCTCAATGTCCCATCAAAATTCAACAATATTATGAAAATATTCCTTTAAAAGCTTAAAACCAGCATTAACTTTCATATCCAGATGATCAGTGTACATCTTCAGCAGCACTGCCTGCATTACTGCAGCTAAATGAAGCAAACCCCCAATGTTTTATTAGTTTAAACAGATGTTCTACTTTGACCACAAAAAGAAAAATACCATAAAAATATTTTTTTCTAGTTTGTCTTACTTGCTTTGTTAAATGAAGGCACAGAGGTAAGTAGGAAGTGGGGTAAAGCCATGCAGAAAGCAAGGCTCACTGAAGCTTGGTTATTGCAAATTAACCCAAATAACCCTTTCTGAAAAGCTGACTCACTTTTTATACCACAGAAATACCACAGGAACCATCTGAGCTCCCTGCAGGAAACCTGCTGACAGAGCACCACATGGAAAACACAAAAAAGCTCTACTGAAACAGCCTGATGACAAAGGAGCTGCCAACACAGGGGAAGCTGCAATCACCTGTGCCAGCAGGAGTTATTAGAGAAATTCTGCAAGCATTGGAGCTGACTTGCTTTTATGAGTGTCACAAAAAATGGGGGACATCCTAAGGAAAGTTTATTGAGGATGAAAATGGCCAGCACTGGCACACAGAGGACCCTGGAGGAAATGGAGGCATTTCACACCAAAACAGAGGGAACTTGAATAACTGTGTAATGTCCTGAGCATGTGTATACAGACCTCTGGCACAGCCTGGTCTCAGAGCTCAGGAATTCCAAATGAAAGGCCTGCACCAGCTGCTCAAAAGTGAACATTAGCTACCAGGGCAAAGCAGGCATGAAAAATCAGGCTTGTGCAAACTGTGTACTTCCAGCACATGGAAACATGGGTACTACAGAACAGAGCCCTGATGAAATCTCCTCTGGAGCAGAGCATGACTTGAGCTGTCCATGCTCAGATTATTACCCCATGAGTGTGGAAGGCACCATGACTGCTGCAGAAACCAGAGTTTTCTGGGCTGCTCGGGGGGCTCCTTCAGCAGCAGCACCAGTGATGCTCACGACAGTGCAAGGTCTAAGGGCAGCTTTATTGGCAGTTTTCAGTCATGCTCTTAACTCTTTTCTTTCTGCAAGCACGCATGGCCTACGTGACTCTGTGGATCACAAGTAAAATTACAGCCAGTTTAAATTAGAGCTGGCTGGGAAGAAAAGAACAAGGGTAGATCTCATTAACAGCTTTTATGATCAACTTGACAATTCCTGCTACACTGGACAATTTTTGCTACACTTTCAATCCCCATCATTCTAAATCTCTAAATTCACCCAGCATTACTTGAACAGAGTTCTCAGGTGTCACTTTTACTTTTTTAACACCTAAGAGTGTTTTGCTCCCCCAAGGACAAAGAGCGCCCACACCCACAAAATATTGCCTGAACTGACAGCAGAATTAAATAAAGGCTTAGAATTCTCCCTCCATGAAAACTTTATAGACTACAGGTCACTTATTTTAGCAGATTTTAGGTATCTAAACCCTAAACCAGAGTTGGGAGCTCCCATGTCCTCTATTTCCTTCTTCCATCTCTTGTCCAAAAACCGAGTGTTGACTGTGGTCGTCAACACTGCTAAACCATGAAGATGCACCCAAGAATGGGCATCACAGGGCAGAGGATAAAATACAGAGGCTGCAGCTTCCATACCTACTTAAACCAAATTGCAGAGGTGTAAAAAGCCTAACATGTAAATAAGGACATTTCAAAGGCACCAAGATACTCAGAAGAGAAAATGTGGTAGAAAACAGGCACCCAATTTCCAAAAGCTGTCTTTCACTGCACAGAGGTCCAGCAGCCTGACCATCTGAAACTTCAGGACCTATCAGCACTTTTAGGTACCTAAATGGAAATGTGACTCTACATGAACATCACCTTTTCTGATCACTCTCATGCCAGCATTAATCTATCCCCTTCCTTACATCCCTTGAATTGTGTTCATTTTTTCCATTTAAACCACCTTAGAACAGCAAATCAAAGTATTCTCCCTACCCTCAGCCTGTTAATATAGACACAACATTTTTACAGTGGATTTCTAATATAGACATGTAACTAAAACACCAGTGGAGATGGTTGCTGTAAGGAATTTAATATCACATTAAATATCCTCAGCAAAGAACATAAAATCAGTGACATTTTGACCATCAGGCCTTGGGGAATGATCTGTACTCCCTGCTCACAGCATGCAGGCTGGTGCTGGGCTGATGCTGAGCAGATGGCTGCAGAGCAGCTTTTGCTGGCTCTGAGCCATCATTTTGTTTTTTCCTGCTCATGAAGGTTGGGATATTTATTTATTACGTGGCCTGACACAGTTGTGATCCGGGCATGGTGGAAATGCAAACCCACCAACAATACAATGCTGTTTGCAGTTGTGAGGGGCTGCTCATGATCAAACTTTGATTTTCTGCTGCCAATTTTCTATTTACCACCTCTGACCTAATAAAGCCTTCCCTCCAGCTCATTGTCCTCCAGCTTACAGCCCCTAATGAAATGCTCGGGTGTTTCCACGGGGACTGATGTTGATGGGTTTTTCCTGGAGTTTTCTTTCTTTGCAAACAGCACTGAGGATGTCAGCAGAGATCTTGCTACCATTTCTGTTAAGCACAAAGGTTAGGATCTCAAACTAATTGGCATAAAGATAGAAGACTTTTTAATTAAAGATCTGTGGCAGTGAAAGGGATTAAACACAGATGCAGGATCCTTAGATGGTAAATTTAATACAACTGTTCAGAAGATACACTTTTAGTAACTAAAAAGATGCTAATTTTTCCTTTATAAATCAATCCCTCTAAAAATGGTAACTTTTATTTTAAACTCTTTCCCTATCACTAAACTTCTCCCAGATGCTTGTTTTGACATTGCATTTGAGAAAAAAGCTAAACAAGATCCGAGTATGTGTGAACTAAAGTAGAAATAAACTCCATTTGACTCCCAACTAAGATCCACACAAATTATGCTGCACAGAATCAATAACCATTCTGCCTTTTGCATGCATATTTAAAAAGGCCTAATCCCACACATAAAGGCAGCAGGTTTAACAATTACACGACAATCATCAGATAGACTTTAGATCAGCCAGATGTCCAGAAATATATTGTTAATCTCAACTGTAGTTTTACCTCCAAAACTACTCTGTATCCTATCTTCTGCCCCCCATGCCTCATTTTTAAATCCTTCCATTATTCACTCCATAGCTTTTTATTATCCTCCCCTTAACTCAGTGTGATCAGTTAAGTTCCAGCAGATGAACACGTTCTCCATATGAATCAGAAATCCAGCATTGCCACAGTGCTGCCTGGTATTTACATGTAAAGTGGTAAATCTTATAAGAAGAAAATTAAAATGACATCAATTTATACTTTGCATTAAGTGGATCAGACATCTCCTCTCTCCCTTCTCCCACCCCCCAAAGCTTAAATGACGACAGCAGTACTTAATCTTTTTTGCTGAAGGATGTTAACAGCACTGGGCTATGTGTTCTGCTCCTCTAAGTTTGTTGGTTATTAAATACTTTTTCTGCTTGGTTGCTTTCAGGCTTAGAGTCAAGTTAAAAATAAATGAATACAATGCAATTATTAATACTTAGTTCTGAACCAAATTTAAGCATTTAAGAGGTAGTGATAGAGATACTCTAATAAAATTTATTTCCTTTTTTCAATTTAGAGGTGAAAGACAACAAAAATGCAACATTTCTAATGACTGACAGGGAAATTAAAGCTGAGGAATGCTGTGTGTAATTGATTTGCTTCTAAAAATATTTTGATCATACCCAAACATGAAGCCACTCCCTTCACCCCATACAAACTCACAAATAAACCTGGTGGGTTTTGATCAAACCCCTCCTACAAAACCCTACTTCAGTATATTCAAGGCTTAAGGTCCTGTCTTGGTTCTGACCTCAGTCTGAAAATCAAGAGGGTGCTTCCCATCTACAGCCCAGAGCTGCCCAGGGCAGCCAAGAGATGAGATCCAGGTGGGGGCCAGAACAACCAGGGACACCAAGCCAGACCCTGCTGGAAGGAATTGCCATGGTCCCTGGTCCAAGCACATCTGACCACGGCCTCTCATCCCTGGAAAGTGGAGACTAAAGCCAGACCTTGGTGGGTCGAGTGAGCACATGACAGACCTGGCAGGTGTAGAGCTGCACTAGGGGACTGAAGGCAAGAAAGTGATGGTGCAGCCTTGCCTGAGTCCCAGGTGGAGCTGCAGAAGGTGGCAAGGCTTCAGTGACACCTCCACTCAGCCAAGCACTGCTCACAGCTCCCACACCACCAGCTGCACAGGCAGGTGGGGCTGAGAAAGCCAAGGACAAGCATCCTGTGGAAGAGTAAAGCCAAAGGAAGGGGCCACAGGGATTACTCCATCCAAGCTCCTCCCTCCCTCCCTCCCATCCAAACCAAACCAAACCAAACCAAACCAAACCAAACCAAACCAAACCAAACCAAACCCAGGGCAGTAAGAACTGAGCCAGCAGCCAAAGTTGTGTGGGAGTGCCTGAGCATTCCTGCTGAAAGCCAAGGTGTAAACTTTGCCTCCCCACCCCAGGGGCCCCAGCTGCACAGCAGTACTGGCTTTCCCTAACTGGAGGTGGCAGAACACAAATGCAGGCTCAGGCTCCCACCACCCAGAGCACAAAGTCTGGTGTCTGAGGACATGATTGCCAGCCCAGGCAGGGATGATGGAAAGGAGCCCTGGCTCCCTGCTGGGCTGAGCAGGAAGGCAGCAGGAAGGCCCTCACATGAGGTTTTAACAGCAAGGACACAATACATAGGAAGAGAAGTGTAAAGGCTGCTCTTCCATCAGCCAGGGAATAAAAGACAACAACCTGTATCCTTCTACTTTTTGGGGAAAGAAGGAGACAGAAGCAAGCAATGAATGAGGAAGGAACAGCATGTGCATGGTGAGGATCACAGCCACAGATCCAGTACACAGCAATTCTCCCCTTCACACCAACCACTGGTACCTGCTGGCTCCCTGGAAGAGAAAGCAATACAATTTGCACTCTGCTGAATAAATTCCTCATTTCCTTTTCCAGCTATCTCAAGTGACAGTCATTCCTCTTATCGTAGCAATGTGCATTAGCAGAATGAACATTACCCAAGGCAACAGGGTTTAAAGCAGCTCCAGGGATGGCCAAGAGGAAACTGATGACTGAGAGTGCCCTCAAGAAGGCTTTGGGTTATTCTGTGGAATATAGTCCATGGCAGGAAGAAAGCAGAGGGAACTTTAGAGGGCTTTAAATGAAGAGGCCAGGTCAGTACACATGTTGCAGTGACACATACATGGACAACCATCTGTGCTAATAATCAGTTCTCACTCTTACAGGTGCTGCTTTATATCAAATACCATCATCAAGTCCTTTAAGTTGTGGCCAAGCATGTGAAGAAAGATGGCAATGACAGCAATCTATACCTCACAACACACTGGTATCACCCCTAAGTGAGGCATGGGCTGAGGCTGTCAGCTCCAAGCTCTGATTTCCCAGCAAACATCCAGGTCTCACAGCACAGCTCCCATGGCCACCAAAACTTCCAGTTAGCAGGAATGAGTAATGCAGCCTACCTTGACAAAATAAAGGTGGATGAAATCCAGTTGTTACTGGATCAAAATGCATCTTTTCAGACAATGCAGTAATCATGTTCATGGCCAGAATGGGGTTTGCATTTTGTCACAGAAACATGGTGACACAATGTGGTTTTGCTGTATAGATTTTTGTAGCTATGATCAGGTTGTTTTTCTTCTTCAGTAATTCAAACTTCCTCCACAAGCTCCTCTTTCATGCCTGAACTGAATTTTCTGAAAGCTACACCTATGCAGCATCTCTTCTGCTTAGGAAACTTAAGAAAAGCATCCTTAAGAAAGTGTCCTTTCCATACTCCTCCTCCTTGCAAGGAAAAACCCACACCACTGCCCCAGCAAGGTCACCACAGGCTGACCAGAGACAACCCTGTCCATGCAGCATTGTCATCCCAAATTTGTTCCCAAGAATATAATTAGTAACTCAAATGTTTTTCTGGAGTTTTCCTTTCTCTCTGTGTTTTCTTTTATTCCGTTTCCTCCCAAGTGTCCTGAATACATCACTGGAAAAGGATCCACTTTCATGATGATAGCAAAGTAAATTCTGGGTTCCCATCCCTTGTTGTGGGCTGCCTTTTCTGCAGCTCTCAAACAGCCAGGCTGGCTGGGCTGGTGAGGGCAGCACTGCATGAGCATCACCATGTGATGTGAACCATCCACTTCCACTCGAAATAACTCTGCCAGCAAGGAGCCAAGCAAACAGGGAATGACAAGGCAGAGGAAAAAAAAAAAAAAGGAAGAGTGATGGAGTAAGACAGCAAATGAAAAGATGGAAGGAAATGACACAGCAGACACAGCTACAGTGTTCTTATTGTTCTTTTACAGCCCATCTGTGAAGCCCTACATGCTTTGTTAGTGCATCTCTTTTGTAGAAGGAGATGCTAGGAAAAAATCAATCTCTGGTATGCAAATGCTTGCTGCAGAAACTACAACTGGGTAATATCCTTGTTACACCTTTAACCTGCCCCTGTTTTACTGAGAACCAGTAAAACAAAGAAAATTCTAGGAGGTGAGATCACAAGTGTATCAAAGAGCTCTCTGCCAAAAAAATACACAAAGCCTGTGGCCCTCTAAAAACAGCAATCTTGTTTATGGCCTTAAATGCCAGGTAGATTACACATAGAATTGATAATGTACATTTAGGATGGCTAAGTGACCATTTCATCCTTAGACACTTGCACATGATGCTTACACTGTCATCCTGTGGTGGTTTGACATCTTCTAAGCAGAGATCAAATCCCCTCATGGATTCCAAACACCAACAGATAACTTAAGACTTGGCTCTTTAACTTATGTCCAAATTCCTAGCAGACAGTGCACAGTAACCTGCACGCCAGTCTTGCTGAAGATTCCTTGCCAGCTGGTCCAGCCACAGGGCACAGAAAACAGGAGTCTGCACAAACCTCTGCCCAGCACAGAGGTCTGTCACACCTGGTGTCCCCTCCATCTGGGCTGGCTGGGAGGTGGCAGGCAGAGCTCAGAGACCAGCACGTGGGGTGGCCCAGGGGCCTCTCTGTGCCCACCCATTCACCCCCAGCCTCTGCTGTCACAGGAGGCTGCACAGAGCCACGAGGCAGTTAAAATCACAGCACTTCATCTGGGCACGTTCACAGCTCTGTGCAAATAGAGGGATTAATCAATCCCCACCACAGCAGAGCAAGGTAAGCACTGCTCTCCAGATGGAGAAAAAAATGACAGAGGCAGCATGGAAAAGCCAGGAATAAAATGCAGGTCTGTGCACCTTGTCAGACTTGATTTCAGTCCCTTGGGCCACAAAGCAAAACATTTGCCTTTAAAGGGAAGTGATTTACAGTGATCTGGATCTCAACCTTGACCTACTTTAACAATTATAACCAGACAGGAAAAAAAAATCTCTCTCTCAAATGCTAAATGAAGGTTTTAAATCAAAATCATCTATTCCAATGCAGAGGAATAAATGTACAGAAGGAGCAGCAAAGCCCTCCTGGCTCCCTGGTGGCAAGGTCCTGAGCTCATTTACCCCAGAGTGATGCTGAAAGGCAGTGCTGGGATGTTTTCACAAACAAGCTGAGCTACTGGCTCCCAAGCCATACCTCCTGTGTGACAGCAAGCACAGAGCTGTCCTGCTGCTATTTGGAACCAATTGCTAAATTGCAGCAAATGCAGCTAAAACACACAGAATTAGTACTTTTGTGCAGAAGTGCCTGGTGTAACCACCCCAGGGGTGCTACACAATACTGAAGTGCCATGAAACAACCCCTCTACTGAGGCGTGGGCTGCACTGTAGGATTTGCAGCTGCTGCACTGCATGAAACCTTCAGCAAAAGGAGTTTATTTCACTTTCACACAAAAGCCAGCTGTCAGGAAGGAGAGGACAAACTACTCTTTGGCACACAGAGGAAAGCAGTTGATAAGAAGGAGACACCATTCTCCAAGGCAGGAGGTAGAGTCCCCCTGGGTTCACTGCAAAACCAAGATCTTTGCACTCTCCTTCCCCACAAAAGGACTGAGCAAACTTTCATGTGATCACTCATTCTCTGGTGAGCAGGAAACTATTGCCTGTGTAGGTTAAGATCCAGTCATCTTCAACACAAAAGATTGCAGAGTGCAGTTTTATTGCTTGGGAGATGCTGTGGCAGCTCACAGGCTGATGTTGTCCCTTAATGCTGCCTCTGCCACCAACCAAGAGCCTCCCCTGGATTCCTCATTCAAAACGTCTGAGCATTTAAGCATTCAGTCAAGCCCAGCTGTCATCCCAGTGGGAAAACACCTATGGTAAATATTTTACCAGATAAACTATAATGGATTTGGGTTTAATCCAGACTATGAACATTCCTGTGAAGTGCAGGTTTTAATTTTTAGGGAGTTTGTTTTCTGCGTGGGATGGCACACTGACACCATGAACAAGGATAAAATGACTCTAACAGTCTAGCTAGAACAATGTTCTGGTATTATCACCAAAGTCCCTGTGGAAAGTAATGGACTAAACTCATGGTCTGACCATTGACAGGACAAAGGGGGAAGGAAACACTATTTTGGGCACCTTCCTATGGCATGATTTCTGTTAGAACTTTACAAAGCAAAGGATGGGGATAATAAGCTCAAGGTATCCTCATGTTGCTCTCTTTTTTTGCCCTGACACCTTTCTCTGGAGCTCTCACTCCTTTTGGTCACAGCCTGGCTCCATCAGCCAAGGCCCTCCAAGGGCTGCCCTTCAAGATCAGATGCTTGGTTCAGGGCACCATATCTCCTGCTGTGCTGGAGCATTTCTGCTCTCTCCAAAACATCCTCTGTGATGTTGGAAGGTTGGGGCTTCACAGGTATTTCGGTGGGACATGGACACACACTGGGTCTCTGGTGAAATTCAGGCTGCCACAGAACTGTCCCACATGCTGAACAAAGCCAGTATTTTCTGGTCTCTTCTGTGCAGAATTCAGCCCTGCAGTGCCAATGGACATAAACCTTGGCATTTGCCTCAGGTTTTCTTTGGGGGCAGCCAGCAGCTGCTGCTCCTGCTCTGCTCTCCCTTCAAGCACTGAAAGCTGGGATGTGTGGCCACCTACCCATGGAGTCATGGAGATAAACAAATGGCAACTGTACCTGAGTGGTAAAGGTGGGAAACCTCTCAGGCAAAATCCAGGATAGAGGAGCTTTGGAACAAAGCAAAGAATAAACCCCCAAAAAACAAGGAAGAAAATAAAAATAAGACACTTGTAGCTGTTACCTCATTAAATTGTCAGAGAAAGATGGGACAAGCTGCTGATCATTCCATCCATATAAAAGAACAGCCAAGGTGGCACAGAGTGCAAAACCAGGAGAGATGGTGGAAAAGCCCATTCTGGAATACAGCACTACTCACTGCACAGGTAAGAAGCTGTGGCTGGTTTCTTACCTTGGCACTGGGGATTAGAGAGGAAAAGAAAGATGGATTTTCAGGCACTCTGCCTAAAATTAGAACAGGAGTCCAATCTGCAGTGTGCCACACAAAATTAACCACTATCAGTTCACATTCCCACCAAGGTCTCACTGCTCCTACCCAGAGAGGAGGCAATAACAGGTATTACAAGGGGAACTTGTGAAGAGAAAACAAACCATTACAGAGCAAGGCACCCTTCCTATTAGCAATGCTTTATCCATCCCTTCCTGGTCTTCAGAGAGACACCTTGTTATTTCTAAGTGACACAGAACTTGAGCACCAGGGGGAGGTTCACTGACACCTTCTTGGCAGCCACACACAAACCCCAAGCCTCTAAGCTGGAATTGCAGTGAGCTCATATATTGAAAACACAGAAATCACAGAATAGTCTGACTTGGAAGGGATCCAGAAGGATTATCAAGTCTTACTCTTAAGTTTTGCTGCACTTGCCACACAAACATGTTCATTTACTGCCCATTCTGCTTGTTTTATCCTCATTTTTGTCCTTACTCGGCACTCAAGAAAGGGAGGAAAAGAAAGATATAGAAAATACTCAGTTGTTTCTAGCAAAAGTATGTTTCTCTCTAGCTCAGAATGCAGCATAATTTTGTTCCCAGACTTGGCCGTTTTCTCAAGACTAAGCAGCAAAACTCCAACTCTTTTGGGGAATTAAATGTTAGAGCAAGAAAATATCAAAGAGCCAGCCAACGGCATTCAGCTCCTCTGCAGCATTTGCTATCATCAACCTCTTCCTCTCCAAGCATCAAAGAAGTTCTTAGTGAAATTTCACTGGAAACATTTTAAAACAGAATGAACCCTGTTAGTGCAAGCTTTCAATTTAAAAATTTAATGTATAACATTTAAACATATATATATATATATATATATATATATATATATATATATATATATATATATATATACACACACACACATATACCCACAATTTATTGGACATATACCCACAAT
The DNA here is from genome assembly GCF_027477595.1 of Haemorhous mexicanus. Classification (NCBI taxonomy): domain Eukaryota; kingdom Metazoa; phylum Chordata; class Aves; order Passeriformes; family Fringillidae; genus Haemorhous; species Haemorhous mexicanus. Next base: position 113,955,628 of record NC_082342.1, on the reverse strand, counting down.
TTATTGGAAGGTCTGGCCTTTTCAAAATCCTTTCTTAGTTCTTTCCCGGGGGGGGGGGGAAATCACTCCAAAACACAATAGCAACAGCTAAGATAGTTTCTTTACCAGCAAAGCTACTGAAGATTCAAAATCTCATGTCAGAGCTGCTCTCTTGGAAAAATTTTAAGCAATTAACTGCATTACCTGGTGCTGCCACGAGATGTCAGGGAGCAATAGAGAAAAATTAGTTGTGCTGCCCTAAATCACGGAGCTGGCGTTGAGAAGGGGAGGTGACAGTCACCCGGCCATGGCAGCTCTGACAGGGATGTCCACATGATCCTACCCCTATTTACTGCAGCGCGTCTTATCACACCGTAATATCTTACAGGCAGGGAGTCTTCTTTCATATAAACAGCCCCAGGTTTTGAGAGCATCGTCAGGGGATGGAAGGAAAAAAGGAAAATCAAGCTTGGTTTTCTGAAGGTGGAAATTCAAAAGAAAAACCCTAAGGTAATGTAACAGCATTATGTAGGTCTTAAAGGCACACGGCTCAGAAATACCCAGCTTCCAACACTAAGATCAGCCCTGCTTTGTGCACATGTAACAATATTTTTACATGTGCTGCTATCTTCTCCTTTAATTATCATGCTGTTGGCAGCAAAATTTTACACATTTTATTCAGAATCCCCACCCTCTCCAAATCCTGTTTCAGTGATGAATAAAATGCAGAAGGATGCATTAGAGACTCTATAGCAGCCACACTGTTCCTGCCAAAACTGAAGAGTCCCTTCAAGTCACTCAGTAGCAGAGTCTGAGAGCAGGAATTGGAATATGTGATGGGGAGGAAGGGCATACAAGGTGACTGCAGCAGGAGATTGAAACTGTGGATTGTTCACAGGTGGTGAAGCCCCAATTGGGCTTGGATGGCGAGATAGAAATGTTAAAAAAAGAGCTACCCTGTATCATCCATATGTCACCTTTCCAGAAAGGCTTTTCAAATCCTACCACAGCTAGTTTTCTGTATCCCTTCAATATGATGGATACAAAGCTTGGAGCATGCTGAAGTCTGTTACATGATGTAGAACACTTACACTTTCCTGTAATGAGAGTAAGAATTTTAAAAATGGGTATCTTGGGTCCTCTCCAAAGTAAGATGGAAGTGCTACAAGTCCCAAGGGAAGGGGAAAATTCCCACTTCTCTTGCAGAGCATATCTTGTTGAGGAGCAGGCCAAGAACATGCTTAAAGCTATGGATGTTTAAATTACATATTTGACTCCCTTCAGGCACAGAAACTTGGAGGTCCAAAGAAGAAAAACATTTCTATGGCAGATTGAGTGACTGAAAAACACCTCTAAGGCTTAAAGACACTCAAGGCTGAATCAGGGCTGAAAGCCATCAGGTGAAGAGAGGGAAGCCGGGTAAAGTGGCCAATACCATAAGGCAAATTAATTCTTTTTTGTAGGAGCTCTGCATGTATGATTTTATACATTGCATTCAATGATTCTACATACAGATCAACGTCCAAGTACAAAAAATCTGAGGAACTGTGTTTTGAAAGGGTAATCTGCCAACCCTTAGGGTTTGGATTAGTGGGCAACTCCTCAGGAAGCTTGTCCCAGGAGCTGGGGGGTCTGTGAAGAGGACCAGCAGCTGGGAACACAGCTGATGCCCTGGAAAGCTGGGAGCAGATGGGAAGTGGAAGGATGGATGTCAGCAGGGGAGCGGCGTGGGCAGCACTTTGTTCCGGATGCTTCGTGCTGAAGGCAGGAGATTATCGCTTATGTGAGCAGCAGATATATGGGCAGCAGCTCCAGCTCCAGTGGATGCTCTGCTTCCCCTCATAATCCCTCTCCCAGGTGATGAGAGCAGCAGGCCCAATGCTCTCCCTTCCTCTCTGGAACACAGAGCAGTATGGAGTACAAGGTAAACAGAGCAACAAATCGGTTTGTGCCAGCCTCGGCATAAAACACTCGGTACAGACAGCACGTGACACAGGAAAACTGCTTCAGAGGGCTCCAGTTCCAAATGTCTCAGTGAGGAGATGTCCCCATCCTTCTGTTCAGCCAGAACACTGAGGAAATCCCACGACACTGAAGAGCACTTCTGCTTGCTGTGGTGGATCTGGCTGTTCCATGCTATAAATGCAGCCACTGAGGCTGTGCAGTAGTTCCACAGTACGTCGGGCAGCAGACACTTCTAGTATCACACACTGCAAGCAGTGCTGCCTCCTAAAAATTCCTTCAGGTTATGGCAGCTTGGGTGTGAAGCAGGTCGTCAGGATTGCAGTCTTGTTATCTGATGCCAAAAGATTTTTAGAGCTATCTTTTGTACCAAACAAATTTATTCTATAAACAACACATGAAAAATCTCCCAAGATGTACTTGCATCCTTACTTATTTATAAATCAGTGAGTAACTCATGAAAGGGGGCAGACAAAGGGGAAGAGATGGGTACAAACAAGGTGCCCAGGATTCTAACATATGCATGGATTTGAAGAAAAAACTTTTGACTTTGAAAGATAAGACTGCACAGTCGTCTGAAAGCCTTATGATGTCCTTTCACTCCTCCAAATGCACATCGGCAACCACAGGAGAGATTAGTGGTTCAGAGCCTCACCACAGAGATCCAGGCACAGACCTGCTGAGTTTGCTGTGGGCTTTTCACAGAAATGGCTTTATCCTTGCCTAGGAGAGCAGGAGGCTGCATGAAGGCATTAGAGGAGACCCCATGCAAACCAGTAATTGGAATTAAAGGCAAAGCCTGGAGAGCTGTGCTCCAAGGGCTGATCACAGCTGCAAAGGAGGGCTGTCAGTGCACACCCCAAGCAAACTTGAACTTATTTGACAGACTGAGGAAAAAACCCACCCTTAAAAAAGAAGCCCCCAAGTTTGTTAGTGCCCAGTTTACTTCCAGACGCTGTCCCCCTCTCAGGCTGATTGTACCCTGCAACTGCAGGCACCAAAAGGAGTTCATGTTTCCAGCTCCTACTGCCAGCATTTGAGTTTGATAGAATCAGGTCAAAATCAGTCTTGCTCAGTCTGATGTAATGCAGACTTCTGGATCCTACCCCGCTCACCAGGATGTGAGACCTCATTCTCCCTTCCCACAGTCAAGCTCTTACAAACTGCCAGAGAAGTGCTTATGCTGTATGTTGACATATCACCAAAAAAATCCCAAACCTTAGGTACAGAGATCGTTTTCAGAGGGGGGAAGCACATTTCCTACCACCACAGAACAAAATAATGGAAATGGATAGTGTGCCAGAGTAGGCAGGTACCTGAACTGAGAACAATTTAAGTTAACTGCACTCCCAAAATCTATTAAAAGCCAGTACAAATCTTGATGTCCTGGCTTATCACGTTGTAAATAAAAATAGAGTGAACAGAATGTGGTATCCTCCTTTTCCTAGCTTTGGCTCCCACAGAAACATTTGGTGGTGTGCACGGTCACAATCTCTTCTCCATCCTCCTTCTTAGGTAGATTATGCAAGTCAGAAGGTCAGGGGGGTACATAATTTTGCCAGTCAATCAGTGCTGAGAGCAATCTTAGCTAAAAAAGACCCAGAATCTCCCAACAAAAGGAAATGCCTTCAGAAAATAGAACTTCAAACCCCATAAGGGTTCCTGTATTCCCAAGCGCTTCAAGCAGAGTGAGATAACATGGCAAGGACATGGTTAAAGGAATGTACTGAGGCTGTTCTACAAATGGATCTGCACATATTCCAATCAGCAAGGTCTTTTAATTGACAAAAGCTTCCTGTAAATTCAAGGGGCTGCATAGAAATATCTGTCAGGCCTATTAATGCTTCAGCACATCTCCTAGAATTTACCTGGGGAAAGCAAAGACCTATCCACTCCCGAACTACAAAAATAAAGCCACAAATCAGTCTGAAATGCAGGCTGAAAAGTCAGCTGGCTTTGGCACTGGGCAAACACAAGGATTAAAGCAGGGGCGCCGTGGCTCTGCGCATTCACTCCAGTCGGGCTGAGCCGCTGTGACAGCAGCAAGCGGCGCTGATTGCCACCAGCTAATTATAGCACTGGGCTCAGGGCAGGGCTGTGGGGCCGTGTGAAGGCAGCAGCTCCCTGACACACTCACCAGCAGCTCTCCAAAAATGACCTGCCCCTGCCCCCCCCGACCGAGCGCACTGGGAGCCCTGGGGCGGGGGCCTGTTGGTGCTTGGATGCCCCACGGGGGGAAGAATGATGTGCAGAACTCCATGATTTCAGAAGGCTAATTGATTACATTATACTGTATTATACTATATTAGAGAATATTATTGGTATTACCAATATCGTGGATGGGACATGCCTTGGCTTGTCTGGCCCCTGCGGCTGAACCAAATAGCGGCACTGTGGTGTTCCACCCCAGAGACACTTTTGACCATGGATGTGTGGTGTTCCACCCCAGAGACACTTTTGGCCATAGGTGTGTGGTGTTTCACCCCAGAGACACTTTTGGCCATAGGTGTGTGGTGTTCCACCCCAGAGACACTTTTGGCCATAGGTGTGTGATGTTCCACCCCAGAGACACTTTTGGCCATAGGTGTGTGGTGTTCCACCCCACAGACACTTTTGGCCATGGATGTGTGGTGTTCCACCCCAGAGACACTTTTGGCCATGGATGCGTGGTGTTCCACCCCAGAGACTCTTTTGGCGATGGGTGTGTGGTGTTTCACCCCAGAGACACTTTTGGCCATGGATGTGTGGTGTTCCACCCCAGAGACACTTTTGGCCATGGATGTGTGGTGTTTCACCCACAGATACTTTTGGCCATGGATATGTGGTGTTTCACCCCAGAGACACTTCTGGCCATGGATGTGTGGTGTTTCACCCCAGACACTTTTGGCCATGGATGTGTGGTGTTTCACCCTAGAGACATTTTTGGCCATGGCTGTGTGGTGTTTCACCCCAGAGACACTTTTGGCTGGCTGGTGTGTGGTGTTTCACCCCACAGACACTTTTGGCCATGGGTGTGTGGTGTTCCACCCCAGAGACACTTTTGGCCATGGGTGTGTGGTGTTTCACCCCACAGACACTTTTGGCTGGCTGGTGTGTGGTGTTTCACCCCACAGACACTTTTGGCCATGGGTGTGTGGTGTTCCACCCCAGAGACACTTTTGGCCATGGGTGTGTGGTGTTCCACCCCAGGGACACTTTTGGCCATGGATGTGTGGTGTTTCACCCCAGAGACACTTTTGGCCATGGATGTGTGGTGTTCCACCCCAGAGACACTTTTGGCCATGGATGTGTGGTGTTTCACCCCAGACACTTCTGGCTAGCTGTGTGCTGCAGCTGGGCATGTGGAGACAAGTCCAGGCACGCCGGGGCTCGGGTGGCGGCGGGATGGAGCTTTCCCCCATAACAGGGTCTGCTCCTCAGGTTTCCCTCTGCCAGAGAAGCTTTAAGGTGATGGTGAAGGAAAGGGGTCAGTTCTGATGGAGGGTTTTAATCCAGAGCTTTTTTTCTGGTCCACAGGCCTCTGAATCCAGCAACTGCTCCAACAGAACTCCTGGAGCGTGTGGTTGCTCGCCGTTTTACCCAGGGGAGAGGAGGAAGGAAGGGGTAGGGAGCCACCACCATGTACATGAGAGGAGGTCTCATGGGACAAAGGACACCTGGATGGCCCAGTGTCCCCCAGAGGTAGAAGGCATCCTTTGAATCTGCCCAATCACTTGATGCCCTTCTGGAATTCCAGGATTGACAGACAGTGCTCGGCAGGGGTCAGGGTGGGGAAAGGAGGGGTGATTGACACACCTGGGAGGGAATCTTCAGGGGAGAAACCCGGGGTTCTGGGGTAAACCATGAAATCACACTGCAACAAATATTACACTAACAAGAACTGTCACTAACTAACTAACTCGTGACTGTCTCCAGACCGACAGTCCACACAGCTTGGACCTGATTGGTTAATTAACATAAACAATTTCTACTAGAATCTAATTACTAAATTCTTTCAGGTAAAAAACTTTTTTAACACATTCTCCATGCGCAAACACTAGGAGTAGCAAATGAGATAAGAATTGTTTTGATCACTCTTTTCTCTGCTTCTCTCCTAGCTTCTCTCTGTTCAGAGGGCATGTGAATACCACAGTGGCCCAGGGCAGCTCCTCCAGCCCCACGTCGTGACAGGGAGCACCTGGCCCTTCTTGATGTAAGAGAGCTCAGGGCAAGTTATGGCATGGAGAAAGGCACATATATTCCACGCCACTCCAGATCTGGGGAATCTTTTGGAGGAAGAGGAGCCAGAGCTGTTGGAGCTGGCAGGGCACCTGCTGCCTGCAGCAGTTTCCACAGGAAGGCAGGTGACCAGAGAGCAGCACAGCTACCAGGCTGCACCCCCTGCCCTGGGGCACAGGCCACGAAACAATAACTGCTGCACATTTATTCTCCAACCCCCACTGTTTCCCAAGAATGAAAAGCAAAATAAAATGGGGAGGTTATTCCTGAAATGTTTTCCTTGACCTGGAGAAAGCAACAGCTTGCTACAGACTTCCTGCTGGCCTGCCCTCGGTCAAAGCAACCCAAAGGGCTGCTGCACGTATTTCCATCTCAGAGTTGTTTACAGAGGTTTGTCCTTCCCTCAGGCACTTTCCTTCCCAGTATTAGCAGCGATGTGTGAAGATACTTTGGTATCAGTACCCTTTTCCTGGAAGTGTTCCAGTCCCTCAGCCCCAATGACTGCTGTGAAGGGCAGCATTAGCCCCAGCCTCTGCACTTCTCACCCTGTACAGGTCTCCCAGGTTCCTTTCCATAGCCAGAGCCTTTCCAGGCAACAAGGCACACGTGGATTTGCAATTTGACTCTGCCAGAGTATCTCTGTAAGACTCATATTTAACAAAAAGGCTCTTTTCCCTATACTCGTGATAACCAGGCAACCAAAATGATGCCACACAACCTTAAACATTAAAGACTGCAGAACAAGACAATTCTAAAGAGATACTTAACATAAAATCAGTGCTAAGTAGATGGGGAAACAGGGATGAGGAAGGAAGGAACAATAAAGCCGACAAGATAGCGCATCTTAGTTACTTTTCTATCCACGCAAGCTGCCTCTCTTGGAATCAATTCTAGTTGCACCTAAACTAAATCTGATCAAAGTTGCTGTAATAATTTGTATACTTAAAGTATCAACTCATCAGTAAGAATGAAACACAGTCAGCTCATCAAATGCTTCTCATTATTACATTCTTTCACAGCAGGAGCCTGCATCTCCCATCCCAGCAGACATCTGCTGTGCTCATCAGAAACCCAAAGAGAAAGTGGCACGAAGACTCTTCTCAGGATTATTTCAGTTTGAGCACTTGTCGGTGCCACACACCCTATCTCCAATCTCCCCAGCTGTCACACAGGGAGAAGTGCAAAAGTACTATGAAAAGAACCTACTGCAAAACCCACACACTGGCAAGGGATTTGGGGACCTACATAGCACTTGAACCTACATTTGCCTTCAGTCTGTGAAATAATTTAGCTTTCAAGTCTATGAGGCCTTTTAACATGGGAGCTTTCAGTGCCAATCTTCCTGAATGCCAGCACCTACTTGCCTGCTTTTGAACATTTTGAACATAAACCCAGGAGTATGGCCATTTCAATGTCTGCTGCTTCCCAGCCTCCAAAATCCTTATTTTTATGACTGATTGACACTTGTCTGCATGATTTTTGTCTCATATGAAGATTTTCATGTGAGGAACCTGCACTTACACCCCCATTGTTTTGGACAATCACTCGCTGTTCCAACTTGACTGTAACCAAACTGAAGAGGAAAAGAGTATATTAGTGGCCCATGAACTTTCACTTCTGCAGGAAGGCTCCAGATACCTCTGTACAAAAATATTTTTTATGGTTTATACTTCATGTATAGCCACACTTCCTTGGATGCTGCATTCACAGATGTTCCAATAAGCAACCAAGGAAGTCTTGGTGAAACCAGCAACAAATGGAGGTCCCACATGGGTGTCATTAAAGGGACACTGTAAAAGTAAAAAGAGATGTCAAGTAGGTTTCCTTCTTTTTTTTGTTTCTTGCTCTTGGTTCTATTCCCCACTTACATTAGTGAAGGAGAGGAGGAAGTAGAGGACATGCTTATTAAAATTTGCAGCACACAAGTCTGGAGGGAACGCAATTACACCAGAGGACAAGATTAAATGAGATTATTTCATCATTTGAAGACATGCTTTGAAATTCAACACGGCCAGAAGTATAGTTACTACAGGCACTCAGGAGCAACCAACAAAGAGAGGTGGGGGAAAACTGTTCTGACTGTTCAGACAACAGCTCTTCAGAGGAAGATTTGGAGTGTAGCAGGCTATAACGGGAACACGCCTGAGTGAAGTCATACTGTTATGAAAGCTGAACAAACTGGGATTACTAAATACAGGAGCCCACATCACCTACAATATAAGTCATTCTTCTGCTCTGCTCAGCTTTCTGAGCCCTTGGATGAAGAATTATCTCCCACACTGAGTACTTTAAGTAAATAAAAGAGGACCAAAGGAAGAGAGTACAAAAACATCTAGAAAATAGGACTTGTCAGGAGGTGTTACAGCAAATGGCATTGTTTTTATCTAGTGAGGAGAATGAGCAGGGTGACAATGGACTGCTATGTACATAGAAACGTGCTACAAAAGTCAATAGAACGATCTCTTCTCCATAACCACAGCAGATAAGGAGTAATGGGCTGAAACTGGAGCAAGAATGACTCAGATCAAACATTATAAAAACTACATATAATGATAACAAAGCACAGGAATAGATTTTGCTCAGAGTTCTCCATACACAGGGTAAATTAACAGCAGTGGTGCATCACTGAAGCACTGCTGATCATACCCAGGAGCAGGAAGAGGACGTTGGCAATCTTGTGGCATTCTCCTCACATCCCATTTTTTCCCAGTTTTCCATGTATCTCAAGCTGTACAACTGTAAGCTCTAAGAGCTACAACAATATTACAACCATAAGAGCTACCACAAACCTCGGTGAGGTTTACATGCATTGAGTAGCTCATTAATGCCAACCATTAAATCACAAATGATTTGTGCTGTCTGATCAATGTGAAGGCAGGGAAGTGCCTTTTACTAAGGACATGATTCAGCTGACATAGGATTAGCAGGAGAAGAGAGATTTCAGCCACATATCACTCTCAGCCCCCAGCAGAGTCAATAGAGACAACTGCCCATGGTCAACACCTGCTTTGGGATAAAGGCTGTGCTCTGTGCTGGCTGGGCAGGCACCCTCAGGGCTGGCTCAGGGCTTGGCTGGAATGGTGAGATTTCTTGTACAGGTAATCAATACAGGATGATTTGTCTGTGTGCACTGAAACAGTCACCTGTGTACCCAGCCCCTCAGCCAGAAATCCATGCTGACACTTCCAGGAACTTCCTGAAACCCATGCTGATACTTCCAGAAACTTCCTCATCAGTGCAGCCAAAGATGCTGCACAGCACTGGCAGGTCTCAGATGGATTTTACATTTCCCTTCTAAAAAGATTTTGGCTGTAACCTTTACTACACAAAGGGGCAGAGCATCTCAACATGCTTCAGGGTTCTCACTGATGTTATTTCATGTGGGACATCAGCATATTTTTAGAGAAACACTTCTCTGAAAGATGTGCCATTAGCTCTGGATCCAGAGCCTTTTTTTTTCAAGACACAACTTGGGAAATTTCCACACAGGAACAGCTCATGTAGTATCCTCACTGGAACATCAGGCTTAGCTTCTTGCAAGTAAGAAAAGCAGAACCCTTCAGATTACATTTCAGGTCTGGGATCTGCCCATTTGCACTGGGCTCTCTCCTGGTGGGGCATGGCCTCTCTGGAAAACATTACAAAGGCAGAGCAGTGCTGTCCCACAGCTCATGGGCCTTTTGCAGGGTGCAGGAGTTGCTTTCTTACACCCCAGCATTCATTCCATCCCCCTTGGGGCTGGGAGGGCAGGGGAGGCACACATAATTCCCCTACTGTGGAGCACAGAGATAATTTCTTCTAATTAGAGAACTCTAAATATTTGGAAGTCAGCATCCACTATTATTCTGGAAACTTCACACGACAATACAAGATGGGTTGATTCTGGCAAAAATTCTTCATAGCAAAAGAGCATTATCAGGCAAGAACAGAGACATTTTTCTGTTTTTCAGTGCAGTAATGCCAAATGATACATTACAGCCAGTCAGACAACTCAGCTATCTATAAGGGGGAAGAAGGGCAAACTTCTAAATATGAAAATTCCAAATGAATTGCATTCAGATATCCCCCCTCCTCTCATAGATGAGCCTGTGAAAAAGATTTCTAATAAAAATGGCACTGAACACCAACTGAAAAATAACTATGAATTCGTATTCAGCTGCATCTTTCGAATGCCAATACAACTTGTGTGACTTCTCTTCCCTGAAATGGCTCTGGGGGAAAGGAACAGAGAAAGGAGAAAAAAGAGAGCTGAAAAAAAAAATTGTCCTGGAAGTGACTTTGGGAACAAATGCTATGTCAGCTGGAAGAAAGCCAAACTTGAGTTGAAATAGCACTTTGCTATATTCAACTCTACAGATTTTTCTGACTGGAGATGGCTCCACTCAAGGACATTGCCATAATAATTGGGAACATGCTGACATCTGCATCTGAGGCTCAGTCTAGTCAGAAGTTGAAGTATGAGAAAGAGGCAGTGAGATCACGCTTAAGGACCTGGAAAGCTTGCAGTCAGGACAGCATTTTGGGGAAGGTTGCCTGTTTAACTCCAGAATGTCTTCCTAAGCCTGCTGAAAATACTGGGAAACAGAAAGCTGATCCTTTACTCAAACACTTGTCTCAGCAAACCCAAGCTACCCACTTCACTTGATTAAAATGTAGTTAATTCACAGGCTCTGCTCAGGCAGTACCACAGACTATATTTGTTGGCCTAGTGCTGGGACAGGGTGATTCCTTCACCTGTTTATCAATTTTGCACAGGTCCAGTTATGGTTGAAAGATTTACTTTCAAATAGCAAAATTCCTGTATGAGATAAAACCAGAAGGCTTAATGAGTAACAATTTGAGTCACGCTCTCTTCTTGCCATCAATTTGCAGTGTTGGGAGCAGCAGCAAGGGAAGATGCAAAACAGAGATGATGCAGAGATTTGTGAGAAATTACTCATCAATTCAAACCCCAATAAGCAGCAGGGCCAAGAGGAATTTAATTTCAAATGAAAAATGTCCAGTCACCAGCACATAAAATTGCTTCTCAAGAAGTGGCATTTCCAGTTGCAGACTGTGTTCTGCTCAGACACATAAAATCCATTGTATTCCTCTTCCCCCTGGTATGCAGTGCACACATGAATGGGAGTTGCTGCTGCAGAAGCTCATTTGCTCCCAGGGTTGAAGGTGATCACATTCCTTCTAATTACATAAGAAAATTCCACTGTCATGGTGATGTTTGTGACGGGAACAAATGTGTAATGCATGGGAACAACAGGGCTTTGGGACCTCAGCAGATCACCCCACTCTGTTCAGAGGATGCTGGGACCTCTCTTTCTGATACTCAGTTCCAAACACATTAGGCACCAAACAGGCCCAGCTGCTATTTCTGCCTTGCTGCACTTGCTGTGATGTGGTTTCCTTTCAGTTTACTTCCCTGCATCCATCAATGATGAAGGAAAAGCAGCAACAGGATTTACTGCATGCTTGTTCTAGCTCTGTGTACAGGATCCACATTCCCACTAAAATACAATCAATACCAGGTTTTCTGTTACTTTTCTCTTTGTTTTGAAATTAGGAGTCACTTTTATTCATTCATAGGCCAGGAAGGTAAGGGCTTGCTCTGCCATCACGTGTGTTGGTTTACCAAGGCTTCAGGATACAGTGTTTGCTGAGTTTGTTTGAACTTTCTTTTGGTTACCAGGCCTTCAACCAAAATGTTCTTCAAGTAGAAAAATCTCCTCTTTTCCTAATACTGGCAGCATCATAGCCAGTCTCCTGCAGTGTCCACCAAACCAAAAACTGGTCAAACTCTAGAAGAAAGCAAGGTTTTGCTTCCAGCACATAAAAAAAAAAACAAAAAAAAAAAACCAAAAAAAAAAAAAAACCAAAAACAAACCCAAAAAACAGGGAAGTAGGATAGAGAAAACAGTTTTCTTTAGGAATATACCCCTGTTTTGCAACTGACTGTGATTCCACCTGTGACTGTCTAAACCTAGAATTAGATCTTTGTCTTCCAGGACAATGGGAGGCTCAGAGGAAAATAATAGTACAGTACAAGGGATGGGCATCTTCATTCCTGTCATGGCACTTCCTGGGACACCAGGGTAGGAGCTGCTTTGTCCTGCTCCTGACTTGGCTCACACAAATGGTCAGGCACTCACCCTGGCCAGTGTCCAGCAACCTCCTCCTGATCTTCATTTTCCTCACTTGAAAGAGTTTGGCACCACATGAGTTGAAGTGCAGGGGTTTCTGGGCAGCCATGCAGATGACCCTGAAGCAATGAAAACCAGCCACGAACCTTTCCTCAGCAAAACCACATTTGCTCTTGCAATGTTACATTTTCTTTGCTGTCTCCATCAGGGACTGATTCGACCTGACACATGACCTGCAATCCTCACCAAAACTGCCTTTTCTCTGCTCTGTGTTTTCCTTTCAGGCTGACTGTTTGATCTCACCTTTACACAGAAGTCTCCAAGGTCAGAGGGCAAAAAGGAAGTGCAGGAAGGATGGAGGAGAGAAAAGTCACACCAGCATGTGGACAGCAACACAGACTGCAGCCCACAGCAGAACAGTCAGACCTTTCTCTCGCTGGTGGGGACACTCACGTGGCAGAAGATAAAAGTTGGTGCTGTTGAACTTTACATTAATCACTGTCTGCCAGGAGAGGAGCTGGAGTAGCCTGGCTCTGTCAGTGTGGAACACAAGGAATCACTCAGGGGTGCTGGTTCCTCCTGCCATGGGGATGTGCTGCATCAGCAGTCCCAAAAACAGGACCAACAGACTTGGAAACTGCTGCAGTTAAAGCAAGGAAGGATGCAAAATGTCAGGATGTAAAACCAACACCCTCCTCTTCCCAGAAAACCACGGGGCAAACTCAGAAGATCTTGAACAGGAAGGTACTCTTGAATTTAGTAACAAAATTACTTCATATTGTTTAAACATCCTTCCTTCTCCCCAAAGGCTGCCACTGTCTCACCAGCAGAGCAGACGAGGACACTGCACTCATCTGCACATGCCCTCAGCACTGAGGATGCATCACTGCACCATTTTAGGAGAAACACACTGCTTTAGCAAGCCAGGTCTCAAACGAGCAGCCTTTTAGATTTAGGGCAAACCCAGCATTTTTGGTTTAAAACAATTCCACTTTGGGAGCTTCTCATTCACGGGTTTCCAAGAGCATGTGCCATTCCCTATAAAGCTGAGCTATTGCTTCAGAGGCAGCTCTGCACAGGCCATACTCCCACAATGTACTTCTCATTTCTCTGCCCACACTAACCCCCCTCTCAGCCTGGAAGAGGGCAGGCACCAGATGCTCTCAATGCAGCTCTCTGTTTCCTAACTCAACATTTCACAGCCAAAAATAAACCAGCCCCAAACAACTCACTGGTTTGTAGGTACTGCACATCCTATCTGTTCCATCATCTAAAGCCAAGCTCCCTGCTGCAGGAACAGTTACACCTCAAAAGAGAAAGGTTCACTGGGGTAAAGAAGTGCAAAGGAAAATTAAAGAGGGCAGGGGCTCTCGTAAGGAAAGCACTCTGGCACGTCTCCTCCTCGGTGGCTTGGCCCCCTGAGCAGAATACAAATGAAGAGCATCTCTGACAGCCCAGTCTAACAGCTCAGTCCCCTGCACCAGGCACCCATTCGGCTCAGGGCACAGACACAGTGCAGGCATTGTCACAAATACACTGGGCACCAACAGACTGAGAGCGAGGCCCACAGACAAACACCACCCTATTGAGACTGAACACAGCCTTAAAAATATACTAACAGATCCAGCTATTAACATGCCTGCACAGAACAGAATGGGGGCAGACAACTCAAAGTGCTTGTTCATTCCTCATCCTCCATTTCAAGCTAGAACGTCACCCTGTAATTAGCTGAAATAACCTCTATTCTGCTCAGCTTCACCACTGATGAGAGCCCCACCAGAAGCATGAATTGTCAGGAAAGGTTTAAAAACACAAGCAAATTTAACAGCAATTACAAGAGACACAAAGCACTTGCTTTTTCTTTGTGTCTATCTTGTTTGTTTTGTTTTTGTTTGTTTGTTTGGTTTGGTTTTTGTTTGGTAGGTTTTTTTAATCTTGCAAGGGCTGATTAGCAAGGATGTCACCAGTTTGGCTTTGCGAGCTAGTTCATAAGAATTAAGTGGGAATAGACTCATCCTAAGTGGGAAGAGACTTTTCCAAAGCTTCAGTTCTAAGACAAAATTACCATGGCATTGCTAGGAAATATATGGGCAATAAATTCTTAAACAAAGGTACATAGTAGAATCCAGCAATGCTCAGCTTTAAAACAGATTTAGGACAAAAGACCTAACATCAAAGCAAAAGAATTAGCATAGAAGAATTTCCATAAGAAATAAAAAGTGGAGGTTGTCATATATTTTACTGACTGATCATCCTTGCAAAAAAACATGGGTGGGAACCAACTGCGGGCAAATGAGGGAGCCTACATTTAAATAGCAGATAATTCACAAAGTTTTTTCCCCACCTCTCTTACTCTGTGAGCATCTGATTCTCTGGGCCTTTTGTGTTTTTTCTTTAATTAAACATTTCAAGCCATTCACCACATCTGACTAATGAACCCTGCATATTTCATTCTTGTTTTGTGTGCAGATGGGCTGTACACACAACTGTGAGCACTGTGGCTTATGATGCATAAAAAACCAAATGTGGATTCAAAAAGTAAGAAAAAAAAATCTAATGCAGTTTCAGAAGCTTGTGAGAAATAAACAGTCTGAGTGCTGGGGAAGCTCAGGCTGTCAGAACACCAGGAAAACCTCCAAGAGCCATGAATGAAGATGCAAAAGATAAATATACTGGGATAACACAATTATTATAGTCAGGAATTGTTCTTATAGAGAAAATGATGAGCTGCACTGGAACAGCAAACTGTTCTCAAGCCCAGTTCACGTTCTGTAGGTGCTACATTTACACAGACTGTAATGAGAAACGCAGGCTTAATTAAATTTTTTGTTTAAAGAAAGAGCTGATAAAACATGAAATAGAGAACCCCACATCTCTGGTATGCAGTGCCCCTTCTTTTAGCTTTGCTTGCTCAAAAATCGAACACAGAGAAGATTAATTTATTGGTTGGAACATAAAACCAATTAAATAAATAAACAACTTGTCACTCTGGCTTCAGAGTGAATCTAGTGGAAAATTTTTTTCCCAGGAAACCTATTTTGGGAAAGCAATAAACCACAGGGAAGGGCAAAGGCTAGAGAAAAGGCTAGAAGCATAAAAAAGCCCACCTGGAGACACTGTGCTATTTCTGATGTTATTAAGGATTTTTTGGGAAAGAGCCTGCAGGAGCTCTATACTCCAGCCTCCTACAAGAGCAGCCCACAGTTCTCAGGTTCCTGGGCATCTCACTGCACCTCCAGCCAAGCAATCACACTGCTGTTCCCATCCAGATATCCATGGTCTGTGCTGTTTTTCTTCAAATAGAACTTTTTTCCCTCTATTATTTCTCTCCTGATCTCTCTGACTACAGAAAGAGAGTGTACCTCTGCAAAGGTACAGAGCAATGAAGCTGTGCTTAGGCTTGATGGAATTAAATCACTGGTGAAGGGTTCAGTTCAAGGTGCACCATTACCACCCACCCCTGTGAGCTGGTGAGGAGCAGCCCTCTTTTGCTGCCAGCCCAGGCTCCAAAGCAGAGAAAATTACTTTGCACAGCACAGAAAATGTTTCCTTTGGCAGCAGTTATGAAAATGCCATTCATCCTGTGCACAGCCTGTATGTTCCAGCATAATAAAGAGGGTGATTGAACTGTCTTTTAAGGAGTTTACTGGGTCACATTTCTCCTGGACCAAGGCCAATGCTCCCATTATTCCCCAGTGCTGGGTGCACATTGCACAAATCCTCTACCGGTCTCAACCCTTGTATCTTACTGATGCTGACAGTGCCTGACAACAAAAATATGAATCCTGACATTACTTCTAGTGTCAAACATGCTTCCAGAGGTTGTCTAGGGTACATTAATAAGCCTGCCATCCTTGCTTCTTAGGTGTCCAAATGGCCAAGAGGCTTGGAGCCTGTGCACTTGTATCTGTGTCATCCAGCACACACCACTCTTCACAGGCTTGCAGGAGGATGAGAAGCAAACTAAAATACAGTGTGGGGTAGGATAATGTGAGAGCTTGATTATGCAAGCCATTAAAGTTAATGGCACTAGTCATTTAAGGACAAATTATGCCAGGGACTGTGGTTTTGCAGAGTAGTGCACTGACAGTAAATTGTACTTTCCAGCTAGACATTTGTGCAGCTTCCTAAGGCAGTCAGTCCTCCTCTCACCAAGGAGCTACACTTTCCAAAAAACACTGAATGCTGGGGGCAAGAGGCCGTGCAGGGGCACTGCTGTGTCCTCTCCACAGAGGAGCTCACTGCCTTCAGACAATCACCTGATGCATTCAGGGGTTCTCCTGAAAACCAGCAAAACACAGAGACATCAGCAGTTGCACAGTCACTGCCTAAGGCTCTCTAGGTCACCAGGAATTGCTAGTAAGCAATCATCTTTTGCAAAAGGAAGCAATTTCTTGCAAAAGAAGGAAAACCAGAACAAGTGATTTTTTTTCTTCTCCTTAGCTGTACTATTGGATTTCTCATCTGTTTAACCTATAGGTCTTCTAGAGAAGTTATTTTCTGCTTTTATTTAAATGATTCAAACATTATTTTAAGAATAATTTAATATTTTAGTGCTTTGGGTACTAGTACTTAAGCAAATCTCATCAAGATCCACATTTCAGCAAGCATTTCCATAAACTGAAGGCAACAAAGCTCTAGAGAATGGCTTGGGCACACTGGGAATCAGCAGCAGTCACGCTTCCAGAGAAGGGTGGGAGCAAAGAAATGACCATAAAACCCATGATTCATCCACAGAAAATCAGCCTTCCCCTGCACAGCATCCCAGCTGGCTCACTCTGGGCATCGTGGGCAGAGGAGAAACTGCAACCCAGCTCCTTCAGGAGGTCCTTGCTGCACACTTGGTTTGGTGACTCTGCAAATCAGAGTGCCTTCCCCAGTCCAGGTGTGAACACACGAGACCTCAGATGGCCAGAGAGCTGTCCCTGCATAAGCAGAAGACACCCATGGAAGGTAAAGACTCCACAGGACACAAAATAAAGAGGCACAGAGGTACATTTGCAAAGCCTGGCAGAGAGTTTCACTCCTCACTCCCATCAGACTAATGGGCACAAGAACAAGGAGGTATTCTTTGTGCTGCCAGATCTGGATAATTCTGCCCAGAAGGTCCATCTGTGGCAATTTTAAATCATTTCAGATGTAAAAGCAAAGATGGGCAAGTAAGGGGGAAAATTGCAGAAAAAGAAAAGAGGGGAAGAGCCTTTGAGTCTCTTCTATTAATAATGTTAAAAAGTCCAAATAGCTTCATTTCAGACCCAAGACCTAATTTACTGTGTGGTAATAGCACTGTCACTGTGCTTATCACAAAGAGCTATTTTGTCCCAGTGAAATGTGCCCTTGGAGGCATTCCTGAAAAGCCTGCAGGACAGGAGGCTCACTTTCTCATCTGGAAGAAACTTTCAGCCTGTGAGCCTTTGACTGAGGTAGCTATGCACAAACATAGCAAAATGATGTGCCCTCTTTTGCTGGTGCTCTTGCAGGGGCTGTAAATCAGCAGAGCTGATTTACACACACTTAAACAACTCCTCACCTAATGCCAGAGAGGCAAACAAGCAGGATTTTGCTTTTGCAAGAGGCTGCTGAGAGCAGCAGAGCAGGAGCATTCTGGCAGTGGTGATGGGTGATGGCATCTTTGGAGGGCAGTGAGGTGCCCAGCTCCCACTGGCCAGTGGAGGGAGAGGCTCTGCTCAGCATCCTTCTGCAAAATCCTCTGGGCTTGTGCAGTTTCAGAAGCAAAAAGCCTCCTTTCTGGTCTGCTGCACCAGCAAAGAGCAACTTTGTGCCAGAGATCCCTCTCCAGAGCACCCCAGAGCTGGGAGAGCTCAGCTCCAAACAGACATCCTCCCAAAGAGATTTAAAACCAGACATTTGTCCAGGCAAGAGGCAGCATGACAGATGCTCCATGGATTTTCTCATTGCTCTGAGTTACATTTTTGAGCCTCACATAAGCTTTCCCTGCTGGGATCTCCACTGAAAACTTGGCTGTGAAGAGGCTGCAGCTGCGTGGGACTGCACTGATGCCTGGCAAAACCCCCAACTCCAGGGCAAGGATGCAAAAACCAGAAGGAAATGTAGACACTGCACTACAGGCACTTGTGATGTGCCATTTCTCTGCTTCACACTGCAGCAGTTGGGCTCTCTGGTGCTCCCAAAGACCCACCAAACCCTGCCAACACGCTCCTTTTCTGCTTGTCCATTGGTGCAACCCAACAGTGTTTCTGCAGTGCCATCAGCAGTTGTTCCCAGAAGAAAATCCAAGCCAATTTTGACACGTCTCCCACAAAAGAGGTAATTTTAACCACGCTGGGTACACTACAGGCAACATTTATATTTGCACAGGTTTAAATGAGCAGAGTGAAGTTTTCAGTACATGCAGATCAAGCTGTGGTACAAATTGAAGCTTGTGACACTTGTAGGAAGGAAAGCTGGACTGGTAAGTGGTGACTCAGAGAAGCTGGCACTGAGGAGCAAGATGACAGAACGTTTAATTAATAAATTAACTTTCTACTCTCTTAAATAATCATTACAGTCCTGCAAACATCCAAGAATACAGCATTCAATTTCTACCTACAAGGCTGCCCCTGACATTTTTCCAAGCCTTACTTCCCAGTTTCCATTAAAAACAAGTTTACCTACTGCACCACCAGACGTTCTGCTGACAACAACATTCTGCTCTGAGCACTTCTTTGTAGCTGCAGGACATATTAGCCAATTCCTCTGAGTCACTTCTAGCAGAGTCTCACTCTATCAGCAGCACTGATTGTGTGAGTGTCTGTTTGCTTGGCTGCCCTCCAACCACACCAGCTTTTCTGACTAAATCCCCTGGTCTCTCTCTGAGCAAATAGGAGTCAGGAGGCTTGCAGAAAGTCTTCTTCCTATTGGGAGGGGGACTCAGCAAAAAAATTCCTGGGGACCTTTTTCTGAACTGACTTGGAAGAAGAAGAGGAAAATGGACAGGGAAAAGATAGAACCATGTATGTCACCATAAGAGTCTTAAAACCTTTGTCCCTTTGTGAAAATCTCAGCCTTCCAAACTTGGGTGGTGTGTGGAGCTAACCAGAGCTGATACTGATTGTTGTAGTACATTTCCAGAAAACACACAACCAAAAGAAGTGGCTGAAGCTACAAAAAGGCATTTTTATGTGCTAACCTGATCCCCTAAGACACTGGATTAAAAATCTGCCCAGACCATTTGGACTCCTGTTCTTTTTGGTCATTCTCTTCTCCCCACTCCTGCACACAGCCCTTCCTTCCCACACGGGAAAAAAAGATTTACTATTAGCAAATATAAAGGGCTTTTGGAACAGATTTGGCTCCTGTTTCCCAAGATAAGCCATTTGCAAGGTCAGGCAGGCCCAAGCACCCATTTTTCTTTGAGCATCTGCTCTCATATCAGTCAGTCCTTGAACACTACGGCCCAAATCTCTCCAACAGCCACCATTTGGGTAAAATAATGAGTGTCAGTGTTTAACAACCAGATGGGAGCATCAGCTCCAGACACCATTCAGACAGGTCCCCTGGGCTGGGACCCTTCTGCAGCCCTTGCAGAAGCAAGTCACCTATTACTTACACAGGGACTGTAATTGGCATTTAATTGTAATTAACAGTTTGCTGAAGGAAAGGCAGCAGTAGCAGGGCCAGGACACAAAAGAAAGAGGTGCTTTCCCTCCTTCCTGGGACAGGGAACAAGAAGCAGAGATCTCCAGAGATTTAAAGGAGCAAACAGGAGCCAGTCCAGGTACCTTGGGGAGCCCTGTTTGAATTGGGAAAATGTGTCTTGGCCAGGAAAAGCAACTTGAGAAGGAGGAATTTCCCAGCAGGCAGTGCTAATTCCAGAAGCCCTGATGGACACACAGCAGGTAGTGCTGGCTGGGGGTCCATGTACAAATCACAAACAGGACAGGACTGCTGGGAATGTGTCTCAAGCTGTTTTATTTTCCAGCAGCAGTCTCATTACATGGCTATGACAATGGGAAGATACCAGCTGCTCACATCCCCGGCAGCAGACAAAGAACTTTATGTTACAACTTACTTTAAAAGTCTTTTGACCAATCACACAAAGTAAAAGTATATCAACAGTAGCTCTACCCAACCACTATAAGTACACATACCTTTGGTTAAAACAATGTTTGCTTATTTTGAATACTATACCTGCTTGTTAGCCTTAAGATACAATGCACAGAGCTCTCTTACTAAGTGTAGAACTTCATAATATTTTGCTAGATATATTTTTCTTTAGCTTAGGGAGTTATTCTATCTAAGTGTTAATACACAGACTATTGTTCTATATGTCTTCACTTTCTCCTTCTTTTATAACTTTTCTGTTGACAAATCTTATGGCTATTGCTTAGTTCTAATTGTAGTTCTGCTGTCTCTGAGGCTTGCTTTTTGCAGCTTTCCCAAAACCCTCTGATTTTAAGGATTCCCACAATTCCCTGTCCCGGTTCAACTAAAAGGAAACCTTTGTAACCGTGTCGTTTATTACTTACTTTACATTTTATAATTTTAGTAGAATATAGTTTTAGTAGGATATTTAGTTTTATAGTTTAGTAGAATATAATATTGTTTATTACTTGCTTAAAGCATGTTTTTTGCTCGCATTAAGAGTTGCCATATTACAACACAGCAACAGGGAATAGAGGAAGCAATCTCATCTCTCCTGGCTTTCCCCAGGGCACTCTTTCCATCCTCCACATCTCGGTGCCCTGCGAACGCTTCCTCCCCGGAGCTGTGGGCTTGCTAACCGCGTTACCACCGGTGGGGACACCGGGGCTGTTACTGTCCCTGTCTTACCGGTGACACTGGGGCTGTTACTGTCCCTGTCTTACTGGTGACACTGGGGCTGTTACTGTCCCTCTCTTACCGGTGACACTGGGGCTGTTATTGTCCCTCTCTTACTGCATTACTGCCGGCGGTGACACCGGGGCTGTTATTGTCCCTGTCCTACCGCGTTACCACCATGGGGACACCGGGACTGTTATTGTCCCTCTCGGGGAGGGCGTTACCACCATGGGGACACCAGGGCTATTATTGTCCCTCTCTTACCGCGTCAGGGCTGTTATTGTCCCTCTCTTACTGCGTTACCACCATGGGGACACCAGGGCTGTTATTGTCCCTGTCCTACTGCGTTACCACTGGCGGGGACACCGGGGCTGTTATTGTCCCTCTCTTACCGCGTTACCACCATGGGGACACCAGAGCTGTTATTGTCCTTCTCTTACCGCGTTACCACCATGGGGACACCAGGGCTGTTATTGTCCCTCTCGGGGAGGGCGATCCCGTATTAGGAGGATTAAGGTCAGCCCGGGAGCGCGTGATGGGATGATCCGCTGTGGGCGCGGTGACAGGGTGTCCTAGGTTGACTATAGGATGCTTTTAGCCCCAATCGTCTTGTTCTGTTTGTGCTGAATAATAAGTTTTGCACCTTTAAGGCTTGTTCCAGAGAGGGAAGAGGGGAGAGAAGAAGCGTGCAGTTTGTTTTCAGACACCGCACTCACTCCTCCACATTCCTGCTCCTGGATTGTGTTGTCTGCAGATGGACAGACAGCGGGACAGAGCTCTCCTTTGTTTTGTTTAGTTTTAGCTAGCTGAAGCAAAGAAGTTCCCTGGACTGTGGCTATTCTTCCC
Organism: Haemorhous mexicanus; assembly: GCF_027477595.1. Taxonomy (NCBI): domain Eukaryota; kingdom Metazoa; phylum Chordata; class Aves; order Passeriformes; family Fringillidae; genus Haemorhous; species Haemorhous mexicanus. The sequence goes on along the minus strand of NC_082342.1, from coordinate 113,933,708 downwards.
TTTTCTTTGGACCTGTTTAAACCTGCGCTGGACTGAACATCCAGAGGAGCACTGGCAGCTCTCACCTGTGGCCTACTGGGCTGGGCCTGGGAAATGGCATTTCCAGCACGGGAGGGACTGATAAGAGACTGATCAGAGACTGAGTGAGCTGAGCTACAGCCCACAGAGGGGACTTTCTGAGTTTGTCATCTCTTTCAGAGCAGCAAGGGGTTTTATTGTTTAATATTGTTTAGGTTTTATTGTTTCATAAACAGGTTTTTTCCACTTTTCTCCAAGGAGGTATTTTCTCCCGGCCTGGTTGGGAGGAGAGGCCAATTGAATCTGTTTTCCTAGAGGCGCCCCTTTGGGGGTTCTCTCCAAAATTTACCCTGAACCAGGACACAGGGACACGGCACACAGGGACATGGCACACGGGACACAGCACATGGGGATACAGCACACAGGGACACGGCACACAGGGACATGGCACACGGGACACAGCACATGGGGATACAGCACACAGGGACACGGCACACAGGGATACGGGACACAGCACACAGGACATGACACACAGGAATACAGGACACAGGGATACAGCACACACGGATACAGGATACAGGGACATGGCATACAGGGACACAGCACACGGGGACATGGCACAGAGGGACACGGCACACAGGGATACGGGACACAGGGACATGGCATACAGGGACACAGCACAGGGGACATAGCACAGAGGGACACGGCACACAGGGACACGGCACACGGGACACGGCACATGGGGATACAGCACACAGGGACACGGCACACAGGGATATGGGACACGGCACACAGGACATGACACACAGGAATACAGGACACAGGGATACAGCACACAGGGATACAGGATACAGGGACATGGCATACAGGGACACAGCACACGGGGACATGGCACAGAGGGACACGGCACACAGGGACACGGCACACGGGACACGGCACAGGGGACAAGGCACACACACAGGGACATGGCACAGGGGACACGGCACAAACCCTGCCTGGCCCCGCAGAGCAGCGGCTCCGCTCACCCCAGCTGCCCCCGGAGCTGCTGCCGGGGCAGACCCCAACAGCCCCATCCATGCCAGAGAGCTGTCCCTGCATAAGCAGAAGACACCCATGGAAGGTAAAGACTCCACAGGACACAAAATAAAGAGGCACAGAGGTACATATGCAAAGTCTGGAAAAGAGTTTCACTCCTCACTCCCATTAGAGTAATGGGCACAAGAACAAGGAGGTATTCTTTGTGCTGCCCAGATCTAGATAATTCTGCCCAGAAGGTCCATCTGTGGCAATTTTAAAGAATTTCAGATGTAAAAGCAAAGATGGGAAAGTTACCATGAACCATACACTGATGGCAAATCCCTGCCAACATGCCCCATTCTCAGCCCTCTCCCAGCAAGACACAACACTTCAGTCAAAATATTCCAGCGTTGCTTTGGCATCCCCTCCGTCCCCCCTGCACCCTGCAAGGGGCTCTCCTGTACCTTCTGAACAGCCTGTGAGCCAAGATCCTTTTAAAAATGTTAAAGAAATTACACTGGAAAAGTCATGAATGATTCCAGTGAAGTGTGTCTGGGGTGGGGGAATCTCTATTTTCTGAGAACAGCAGCTGTTATTTGGGTCCTAAAGGAATAAGCAACACTTCTGCACATTTTGGGAAAGCAGAATCGCAGCTTTTAGATACTAACATTCACCTCATGAAACTAAAGGACATTTAATTTCATACTGAATAAGGTAGCTAATCACAGACCATATTTTAAAGCACAGCAGCACCCACAGAAAAAAAAACCCCAAACACAAAACCCCCCAAACTGAAGACTTATTTCTTGTCCAGAATATCACTTTACTGCTGACTCAGGGCAGAAACATCAAGCTATTCTTAACTAGCCTGGTCATAGTCATTTTCTTCAACAGCAAAGCAGAATTTAAGTTTCTGGATGCTCAGCAACTGCAGCTCACAGCATTTTTAGTATTTTGCAAGCAAAGCCACAGGATTCCCCTTGCACAGTGCCCTGACAAGAGGCCTGACAGTGCAAGAGCTCTGACAGTGCAAGAGCTGTCTGACATGCAAACCAGGCATGCTGTAGGCAGCCAACACAGTGTCCAGGTATCCACAGTGTGAATCCCCTCTATTATTTCTCTGATGACTGATGGTCCCCACCCTACTTACATCTACCTCTTCATCATCCCTTCCTCCACTCACAGGGGAGACCCCAGCCTGCAGCTCTCGTGCACTCAGGGGATGTAGCAATGATTTTCAGCAACCATTCTCTCTCTCCTGCTCTTGTTTCATGGGTGAGCAGCAGCTCTGAATGCTTGTCTTCCCTTCAGACACTTAATTGCTTGATATATTGAGAAACTACCTCTTAAAATTATCACACAGCTCTGTATCACTAGATCTCTGTCTCCCAGCACCAAAACCTGTCATGCACAATCAAGCCAAAGGAATCTTTATTTGTGGCATCACAAGGAAAGAAGTAAGAACCCTATAAATTAGGAAAACTGCTCACATTGCAGTGAGTTCAGAATGGTTGATACTTTTTGTCTCAGCCTTTCTTCTTTAGAACTAAACCCACTTTTTCCAGACCTGCCGGCTGCCAATTTTCCACCAGTACCTCAAGTGAGGAAATCACTCTGGTCTTTCTCAAAACCCCAGCTAGGGTTCTATACAGCAAGAAAAAAAGAAAATAACCCTTAGTGTGGTTTTGAAATCAGTGGAAATGCAGTTAATATTTACATAAGAAAACCTCATTAAGCAAATCTTTATGTCTAGAGATCCAACCTGTTATGATTCTCCTTTTCCAATCCCCCTCCCTACCTCCCATCTAAGCTAGCAAAGCCAGCTAGAATGATCAGGATGGTGGTGCCCAACAGGTGGTGTTTGGTGCACAGAAGAGCCCCTCCACTCCCAGACTTCTCCCATCACTGAGGGCTGGGATAAGATCCTGGGTGTGCCAGGGATCTGCTTAGCACCAATCTCAAGGTCAGATTTCTTTTAAGATCCTCTTCCTGCAGAAAACGATGAGTTCACTCTACCAAAGGTAACTGGAAATCCAATCATCTTCACCACACAGAGAAAGACAGGGGTGTCAAGTGAGAAAAAGGAATGGAGCCCCCTTGGAGAGAATCACAGCGACCACTGAAATATTAATGAAGCTCTTTATTTGAGAGAGTCTCAAAAGGACTTTGAATAATGCATTGCAAGCAACAGTACATCAGCACTGGCTTTTTTATCCGAGAGGCAGCTGGCATTTTAAAAATAGACAACTTTCAACTTGATGGGGGTAGCTCACCAGCAGAGGAAATTATCCAGAAATGCACCATCGTTTAAGAGAACAAAAGAGACAAACAAGCAGAGCACAAAGAAAGTTCATTAGTACAAATGCTCTGAAGCAGTCCTCTTTTCTCAGAGCAGACTTGCCCACCATCAGCTCAACTTCACTATTGTTGGGTGTCTCAACATATTCTGTCCCTTAATGTCACCAGAAAAATCTCTTTAAGGTTCTCCATAACATCCATGGTCAGGCAAAGATCTAATGATTTGCACTTGTAAACAAAAGAGATGCTCTGTCCCACCCAGGCAGCTCATGAATTTCTGAAACTTACATTTAAAAATAGGATCATTAGTGATACTGGCTTTCTCATTCAGTAGAAGAGAAGGGAGTGGGAGAAAATGGAATTTTGATAGGAACAGAAAGTAAGACCCTTGAAGCTTGCTGTCCTGCACAGCTGACTGGGCATGTGGAACCCCCTGGCTTTAGGATTGCACTGAAGACCTCAGTCCCACTGCACAAACACCTCCAGCACATGGAACAGACACATGGGGTGCAGCCAGTGAAGTGCTTGGCTCGCTGGGGGGTTCAGTGTTCACACTCATGAACAGCAGGGTGACTGATGAAAAGATGCTGCTGTAGCTTCCTTTGTGACAAGTCCCCCAGAAGGTGACAGCAGTTCTTCCAGCCAGAGATGTTTCCTAAGTACCCTTGATATGCACTCCTTTTTCCTGCACAAAAAGCTTTAAAACACAGTCTCACAGGCATATCCAAAGGTGTGGGGCTGGATTCAAGGCACAGGTGGCTTTGTAGTGGCAATGTTCATGGCCAGTGCCATTGGCATCATTGTCTTGTTGGTGAAAACTGTGAATCTTGATGCCACCAAGAGGGACAACATGACAAAGCTGTTTAGGAAAGGGACTCATGGGAGTTTTGCACCCACACAACTGGAAATTTCCCTCCCTGCTCTCAGTGCCATGCTGCCTCCCCTCCCACCAGCCCCTCTGGCTCTGCTGCAGAGACTAACCTGCAGACAAAGGGGTTTTATGCCATGATGGCAAGTTGAATAGAAGCACAGGGATGTCCTTCCTCAACCATTTCCCAGGGTTCCTCTATCCCAGCACAACCCCTAAGATGCACAGATCTCCCAAACCATCCTTCTCCCACACCATTTCCCCTTTGCCTCCCCCCACCAAAGAGGGGGTCAGTGGGGTGGCAGATCCTCACCCTGAGGCACAGGGAGCAGAGAGGGGCAGGAACAGGCCCCACAGTGAAGCACCAAACCCAGTGACACAGAAGTGAAATGTCCCAGAAAGCAATGATCAGGGCCATAAAACAGAATGCCCTGCCAGACTTATCTCCTCTTTCACCTCCCTGATTTATTCTGCCAAACCACTTACTTATTGTACTGGCCAACAACTGACTGGTTGGTTACCTCAATTACCTGCTTCCCTTTGACCTTCTCCAATAACTTCTGCCTTCCTTCTCCATGCTTCTCCACACCTCCTTCTCTCTCTTTCTGTTAGCCCACCCTTTCTGCTTTGGCATCTTTGCACAGCCACATTTCACACAGCTAGAAACAGGCAGCCACCAGCAGCAGCACCCACCCCCACTCCTGGCAGGTGAAGCTGCCTGAAGGAAGAAAAGCCCAAAGGCAAGACAGGAGGAATTCCTACCCAAAGGCATTCCATGCTATTATGGCCTTAGAGAAACTCTGACAATGGCATCAGGGGTTGAGGGGCAGGGCTTGAGGTAGCCTTGCTCTGGGGGTAAGCAAGGGGCTGCTGCCCCACCAGAGCCCCTGGCACCCCAGGTCAGCAGCATTCACTGCCTGCTGCTGGAGGACAACACAGGAGCACACGAGACAGCCCTGGGCTCTGCTTGTTTGCAAAATGAGCTTTGCCTTGCCTGGGCACAGGGGGAGGCACTTGGACACCACTAAAGCACAGTGTGAGCCATGCCACAGGCAGCCTGCCCACAGCAGCACCCCTGGGGAATTCCTGGGTGCTGCTGCCAATAATCCCACAGAGAGTGAGAGCTCATCTCTGCACAGGAGACTGTGCTGTCCAGGGGGGTTAGTTGTGAAGGACATGACAGGAGAGGCACCAGCCTGCACAGACAGGTCAGGGGTGCAGCCCAGTTTGCACTGCTGACATCTCTGGGTGTGCTGGTGCCTCAGCTGATGCCATTGCCCCCTGTGCCACCATGCAATGCACCAAGGAGTATGCTTCTGCACCTCCCTTCACACTTTTATTTTCTGTTTTTTTCACCTCTCCTCACTCCTTCCCCTCCTTTTTAAAAATGCAATGCAGCCTTTTTTCCCTTTTTTTCGTCCCCTTTTTTTCCCCCTTTTTTTTCCCCTGCACACTGCTGAATGCAGGAAAAAACCAAACCAGCACAGCTGAAGGGCACAGCAGGAGGGTGTGCAGGGTGTGCAATGCTGCCCAGGGCACAGGTGCTGGTGAGGGCAGGGCAGTCTGCCACACTGAGCACTCACAGCAAATAACTGCAGCCTCACTGGGAGAGAAGTAAAATCCCAGATACAGCTGGCACAGGATGGATTTAGTGTGGTTGTGCTACTCAGCACTGGTGTAAGCCCTCCATGCCCTGCAGCTGGATCCCCTGCCACTGCAGTGCAGCTGCCCCCTCCCTTGTTTTAGCAGTTCCCAAGAGGCAGATCCCTCCCAAAACACTGAACAAGGAAAAAAGCACAGGGAAAACAGCCTGCAAGTGAGGGCTTGGATCCCCAGACTGTACCACAGCCCAAAAGTCCCAGCATCTGGATTTCTGACAGAGGTAAGAGCTTCAAATAGAGGGAGCCCTCAAAGGGGGAGGCAAGTTTTTCTGAACCAACCCAAAACCATGTGTAAACCTTTAAACTGGGGGGAGGAGGGAGGGAATAACAAAAAGAGAGAGATGATTTCATCAGTTTTTTTAAAAAAAGGAAAAGGGGAAGTGCAAGAGCACACTGTTTAGGATGAGGCATTCCCTGTGGAGCAGGTCATAAAATCAGAGGGAACCTGCTGGTTAGCCAGAGTGAAGTATTGAAAATGGGATAACTGCTTCTGCTGGAAGCATCAGAAGCAGAGTGAGCTCTGAACTTTGGGATTACATCCAGGATGTTCAACATTATTCCTGATGTTAGTATTTAGGCTAGGTATATACACAAATACCATTTTATCATTGAGTCTTTCAAGACAAACTGTTCACCATTGGTCTTCTACTCCTAAAGCTGGGAGCCTCAAAAGTGCAACCCAGGTGTGCTGTAGAAACACTGGCAGCTATGTCAGGAGCAAAGACATCTAAACCTTCAGTACTGGGATATTTGTGAGCAACTATGTCCCTTCATAAAGAGAGTTTCAAAACAAACAGTGCTAGAATTTTTTTTTGTTCAAATACCTACATCATCAGATTAAGTTACCTAAATTCTTCCAACTTCTCTGTATGAATCATCTTTCACATATTGTTTGATGTAACAAAAAGCATAATAAAACCTCCTGTCTCTACAGGCCTCCTCACCTCCTCTGACCAATTTGAAATATGTAATGTGAAAATCCACATCTTCCTACAACAGGAGCCAAGTACAAACACTTACATTTTACAGTCCTCCTGTGGTTTTCTTGCCAGTTTCAAAGTCAGGTAAAAAACTGATGTTTCATTGTTCCAGTGAGTCAGAGACAAGGCCAGCAATGGATAGTGTTATGGCAAGGATATTCTCCTTCCTAAGGAAGTGATGAACTGCCTTTTCCTCTAGCGGTGCCTGCCAAACCCATACAAAAGGAACCTGCCAATTTCTATCTGTCTGCAAGACTGATTTATCAGGTCAAAGTATTATAATAAAGATCTTTTTGCCTGTTACTTGTGATATACACACAGATCTTTGAAAAGGAGAGGAGGGTTTCACATTTAAACTCTGGTGTGAAGTTTTGGGAGGAATGTGGCAGTTAACTTTGGAATATGTGTAAGTCCTACAGCCCTTACATCATTTCTTTGGTAACTTGTCATGTCCATCAAGAAGAAATGTTGTATATAGCAGCCTGTGCATGAGCAGCAGCCAAACTAATCTATGGAATAACAGGGGAAGCAACTTCCTCACCATCCATCTCCTGATCTCCCCACTGCAGCAAGGGAGGAAAGAGCAAGATCCTCCTGCTACAGAGAGACCTGAGCTGGACCAAAGCCATTTGTTAGTGGCTTTCCACCCCCTCCTTTCTCATCAAGCCACTAACAAATTAATGAGCTATTTCTCAAGAGCAGAGCTTAAGGGAGGGAAGTGCAAGGGAGTGTTATCATTAAATACTTTGATCCCTTCAGCTGCTTGTATCCAAAACCAGGTGCTTCCTCCTTTGCTGTTCTCCAGAAGGAATGCCATGGGACTCCACTCCACAGCTAACAGGGAGCCACAGCTAAAAGGAGAACCAGGGAATACCCAGCTGCCCCCTGCATCAAGGGTAAATGCATTTGACCATTCTGCACAGCCATATATTCCACGTCCCCCAGAGAAAAGTGGGGATAAACTTACCTTTCCTTCCCTTGAGTGACCAGCCATGTGTTTCTAGTCCTGTCTCCACACACAAAGGTGTTGGTAAAAAAGTTTTTAAGTGAATGCAGAACCTGGCCTTACCCTAAACCCAAGCAAGTTTGTGTACATGGGCCAGAGGGAGAGGAGGAATGGTCACCACCTTCCTTGGTTTCCTCTTCTCTCCCAGGACACTTTAGAGGCATTTCTCATGGATTTTTCCCTGACACATTGCCAACATTTTCTGCTTATGCTCAAAAGACACACATCAAGGCAGCAGGAACCACAGTCAACACAGTGATGTAACACTAGGAAAGTGCAAAGTTCATAAAGCAAGTTGTGAGACAAATCCTTCCAGGCCAGGCTGACAAGAAGGGTCTTCCCCTTGTTCAGCTGCCCAAGGATAAGGGCATATCCTGACAGGACTGCCTTAGGTTATCTTCCACATCATTCTCTGGGCAGTTGTAATATGTTTTATCTACCACAGGTTATTATTCTGCTGGTGAGAATAGAAGGCAGAGGGTGATGAGGCACTGGAAGAGTTTGCCTGGAGAAACTGTGGCTGCCCCAGTCCTGGAAGAGTTCAAGGCCAGGCAGGGTGGAGTTTTGAGCAACCTGGTCTAGCAGGTGGCATCCCTGCCCCCGGCAGGGAATTGGAAGCAGAGGATCTTTCAGGTTCCTTCCAACCCAAACCATTCAGTGGTTCTATGACTGCACCATCCCAGGACTGACACAAGCTCTAGTTGCCTTACACAAAGCAAGGACTGCTCAGCCTCTGTCCATGCAGGGGAAGGGAAAGGATTTAAATGTCAGAACCAAATGAAATGTTATCTTCTAAACTGAAAGCTTACAGGACAGCAGCAACAACAAAAAGAAAAAAAACCAAACCCACCAAAAAAAACCACCAACCCCCCCCCTCAAAAAAAAAAAAACAACCAAACCCAAAAACCACAAAGTAATGAATTTCCAATGACTTTCTGATAGCGAATTTTTCAGTAAGAAGTTTCTCACGTTTTTATTCATGTTGTCTCTTAGCTGAAGAGAAGACAGGTACCAATACATACTCTAAGAGCCCTCTGAAAGGCCAAATCTTAATCACGTGGCCATGTCTGGGATCTCTTGGCCCTTTCCTGCTGGCACCTGGACAAACATCCAATATAATACAGCACAAAGCAAAGGTGGTTGTGGCTAAGCCTTGGCAGAATCAAAGTTTGGCCTCCACAGACTGTGTTTAACATCACAGCTTTCTTCATTCATGCTTTTTCCCTGCCCCCTTGGAGATGTGCCCACTGCTACAGATGAAAACCAGGTTGAAGCATGGGGGATGCTGCCAGCCCAGCATTAGGAAGAAACTTGCCCAGAATATGAGCTCTGCAAGGCAGCCACTTTCTGACACATCCCCCTCTCCTCTCTGGCCCTTTGCCTAGCATGGCACTCAAGTATTTTAGTGCCAGAGCAAGCTAGAGGGGGAAATAGTGGTCAAACCACCAGTGATAAATTCTGGTTTTCTTCCTGCAGTTTTGCATAGGTTACTCCATTTTCAGGCCATCCTGTGGTAGAGCACACATTGAAGCAAGATTACATCATGGACCTGGCTGCTCTCTTCTGTGTATTTTCTCTCACATAGTACATTTGATTACAGGATAAGCAAAAAGAAAAAAAAAAAAAAAAAAAAAAAACAACAACAAAAAAAAGAAAACTAGCAAGCAAAGTGATTTTATCCAAGAAAAAATTCAATATTATTGATCTAGCCCAACATGACCTTGATTTTCACATATGCCAAGACTTCAAATAGAGAGTACCAAAAATCAGATCCCTGCAATTCCAGTGCCAGCTGTGCTTCCTCCTGGGAAGCATTCATGATGCAATCCAAAACACACATGTAGATAACACTGGCTCCTACCCCTGTGATCCTTCCTGTCCTCACTAGCATGGGCCATCTGTTACTGCTTAGCAGGCAGCCCCACCAGACACTGATTGGTACGACTTGCATGAAAAGTATGAAATAAACTGCCAGGAGAAATGGCATTAAGAAGTCTTTCCCAAGCAATTTACCATTTGAAAAGTGTAATTTAAACTGCACCACATAAGGTGATAAAAGAAAACAAAGCATGAACTAAGCCACAGAGCAATCTCTGTCCCTACATGATACCCACTCAGGGGGAAGGAGAAGTGGGAAACAGAAATCATGCTGTGGCTAACCTGAAAATTCTCTCTGCCTGAAAGCAGCATGGTCCAGGAATGCCAGAGAAATTAATTACCTTCTGCTGAGTCCCTGCTGAGCCCTTTGCCCTCTTGTTCACCAAGCCATAGGAGAGGGTAAGAACAAAACAGTGACTGCTTTAGGGCATTCTGCTCTGCTCCCAGCCTGACCAGCTGGGCATTACAAGGGATTTTAGATAGAGCTGCACAGGGCCATCAGAAGAAAACCAGCCTGTCAGTCACCCACTCACATTCAAGATGCACACTAGGATGAATGATCACATCTTTCCATGAGCTGTCACCGCCTACATCCACCAAACACCAAAATACACCTTAATCCAGGCTAGTGAAAAGCCTTAATTTAACTCTGACACAAAACCAAGAGCAGCCAGCATTAATTTCTTCCAGAAAGGCCTCACTGAGGTGTGGGAGAAAGCACAAGCTACAGAATAGGCTCTCAGCATGAACAAACTCCCTTCAACTTGAAGAAATCCGCAAATTAAAAGTTTCCTCCTAGCAGTAAGTTACCTGATACCCTTTTCCTTATAACACGTTCTAGCCTTAAATGACAGCTTGGGAAGTCCCACTGCCCTTCCCAGCACAGCCTCTGCCCCTGTAGGTGCTAGTGCTCTCTCCCTGGGCTAAAGCAGAGTCCTGAGAGCTGCATCCCCACACAGAGTGTTCTTTTTAGCTGCCTGATTACAATTTATCAAACAAAACTGCTAATAACTCTTTGTAGCTGTCATAATATCCACTGCATGAGTAAACCAGAGAGAAACCCTTCTTTGAGCCAGTAAGTCAGTCCAGCTCCTAGAAGCACTTGACAATCCCATTCACAAGACCTGGCAGAATCCACAAATGACAAAATTCTGCATCCTGGTCTTTAACCAGAACTCCACATGAACAAAATCTTCCTCTGTGTCTTCGTGTCCACAGCAGGGTAAGAGCAAACAAACCACCTTGTTCTGGAGGTCACCACTTAAACCTGATCCTGCCTGCCACACTTGGAACACCCCATGGAGATAACAGATCACTGGCACTCAGCACAAAGAGGAGGAGGACATTCTTAAGCAGGTACACCAAGTCTCCTCTCCACGGGGAGCTGTGTCAACATGCTTGTGCCACAGTCAAATGATCTCCCAAAATAAAGGTGGATATCCATCTACAGAAATGTGCAGCTCTTTCCCTGAAGAAAAACTACCCCCGCCCATGCCCTGCATGACAGGCATATTTTTTTCCCCCACTAAAGGGCTTGCCTAACCTGTGAAATCAGGAAAGTTGTGTGGATCATTTCCAGCCATGGAAGCCCACAGCTCACCTGGGGGCTTGCTCTCATGCAGCAGCAGCTCCACTCCCTCTCCCAAGATGCTGGGCAGCCTGAAAGGTTTTTTCAGAGCATTGTTGATGTAGCTTCAGAATAAAGAAGCATCATGGTGTATGAATCTCATAGGTCAGATACAGCCAGCTGCTCCATCATAATCTGCCTTCACAAGCAGATTTCATTCCTCAGAAGCATTCCCATACTCTACAAGCAACATCAGGTAACCCTAATTATTATTTCAGCTTTCTACTCCTTGATTGAAGCAAGATGTCAAACTGAATGCTATAACATAATAATTATTCTAGTTAGGGACTCAAAATAACTGACTCACAGCTGTGCCACATCCTAGACTTGCACCAGTGGCTCTGTCTTATCAATTGAACACAACAACTACTATTTTTTAAGTATTACCACTGGTAAATAAATCCAAAGGTTTAGTTTTGCTATAATTAATTACACAATGTTTTTAAGAATAGAGCAAATACAACATACAGCTATCAATGTTGTAAAAAATCACATCTTATCAACATACAGGGTACAGCCAGGGTCCAGTTTTTTTCTGAATTTAATCCAAATAACATGACTCTGCCATGCCCTCTGATGCCAGCCACAATTCTCAGCAATTATTAATCCACCAGCTGACTCAGGTGGTCACACACTACTCCATCTCATCAACACAGAGAGAAGTCTTTTGCTCTTGTTTCTTTTAGTTTAGGCTTTGTTTTCATTGAAGCTGTGAAATTTTAAACACGATTTTATCTCTTTTAGAGTCCATCTAAACTTCAGTGGCACCACCACACCAGAGGGTCACATATCTTCTTGTAAAATGATTCTGTGCTGCAAAATCACAGGGTACCCAAAACAAGCGTAGAGACCAGAGGCAGGATTTTACTTGACAGAGGAAAGGGAAGAAAGTTTATCCTGTTGAGATATCCAGCACACAAATGGATGATAAACTCTCCCAACCACATGTCTGTGGGAATTCTGAGGAATCCAAGCCAGAGTAACTGTCTGTTTCACTGAACATGAATATTAAGCACAGGTGAATTTCAAAAACCGTTGCCTGGCTGCATAAGACAAGTTTGGTCATGTTTGTTTCCCACTGAATTTAAGCAGAGTGAGATGATGCTGTAAGATTTTACACCTTTCATATGGACCAAGCCGACTCCACCCACACGTGCCCATCAACCAGAGCTGATGTAATTCTTCTTGAAATGTATTTTTATTCCATATTTTTTTGCTTACCAGTATTGCACTAACATATGATGTAGAGCAAATATGTTTCCAAAAGGGAAATTGTAGTGCCACACAGACTTGGGCTTGGTTAACAACTGACAAGCTGGTTAATGGTACTAGAATAAAATCTGGGTAATTGTCTGCTCCTCGCTGATGAGGTGGCTCTTACTCTTATATCATTAATAACTTGACTGATTGCCTAAGAGCTAAGACTTAGCATGAAATTCTTCTCTATATCCTTCAGATTTAGAGGTCTTCAATCTTAAATATTTTTCATATTCAATAGTGCTGAAAAAAAAATAGGAATTAATTTTGGTCTAACACCTGCTATGACACTGGAAATCAAGTGAAATTAAGGGAAGAAATCAACTAAGTGGTTGTGGTTCAGTTATATTCTTTATCATTTGGGGATTGCATTGCTCTAGGAAACAACCAAGCTCCTTGCTTTAATACTGGATATTCTTCATGGCACAGGATTAATCCTGTCTGGTCCCCCAGCAATATGAGGTCAGTGAGCAGGAGGGAAGGGTACACGTTAAATCTGATACTTCTGTTAAAAAATAGCTATGGTGCAGCATGCTCAGCTTTCTGTACAACAGGGACCAAGTTTGTTTTGTGTTAAAGAGTATTACATGCATATCATGCCAGCTCACAGAAACTGAGGAAATTTTTCCGTATCATTCTGATAATTCCATGTGCTGAAAATGCTCTCTAGCACAGACAAACCTATTTTGAGTACAACCATCTTGTCACAAAGCCACTAGCTGTTGCTTACAAAACACAAAAGTCCTGGGAGTGGGAGGTTTTATTTTTGTTGCTAGTTTCTGTTGAAAATTACACAAGTGCTGGATGAAATACTGTTTATGACCACACTGGCTGGTCCAGCACATCTCCTGCAGTTTGTAATTTCACTGGTGAGTACAGAGGGAGAGCCCACCCCACAGGCGCCTGGCAGTGCTCTTGTGTTGGCCAGGAGGCTGCTGGCTGTCCCCTGGCTGTGGCAGGGACCACCTTGGATGGGACAAGGACCAGTGGCCCTGTCTTGCACACCTGTCTGGTGACAATGCCAGAAAACACAGCTGAGGGGGGGTGAAGTCAGTGCTGAACAGGCACAGAGGGCTCTGAGCTGCCCTTTCCATGCTGGGAGGATGCCCAGTGAAAGCATCACTTTGAAGTTGGAGACTAACAGGAAAAGGATTAGAAAGGAGTGGTTTTTTTTCCATAAGGAACTATTTATCTACAAGGCCATGGGCAAAACCAGCAGTTGCCCCATCCTGCCAGTGAAAGCTTTGCACAAGTGCTCTGAAAGCTGCACAGACATCCTGCACATATTCAGTAACTGCAGCAAGGTCACACTGCCTCCTAGAAAGACTCTTGTGTCCCCAGTCCTACCTGCCATGACAGAAAAAAACCTGTAAGGTCATCTCTATGCACTACATTTTTTTTCTTTTTAAATGGTGTGACCTTCTGTTGGAAAATCCTGATTCAATCCCTTTGCATCAGCTCCAGTTTTGTGAGAACAGGAAGCAAGGAATATACCAAGGAATAGGGAAACATTCCTGAAAGTCAGCTCTCCAACATCTTGAGGTCCTGGTTCTTTCTTCAGGAGGTTTTAGATCACACTTGCACAGAGGAAAAACAAAACCCTGAAGACTGCAGGTGATGCACAGATGGCCTATAGGTTATTCAGGGACGAGAGATCAATTTAAGCCTCTAGATTATTTGAACCCACACAATTTAACTCAGCAGTTTTCCTGAAGTATACTGGAAAGAGGAACTCAGTTCCAGGTAAAACTCAAGCTGACCTCAACATTTACAAGCAACTGCACACTGGATCAGCTTTAACTGGCTCAAAGATTCAGCTATACAAAAAAAAGAGCTCTGGCATAGCATCACTGACCTGAAAACAGAGGAAATTAAAAAAAAAATCTCAAAACCATGCAATAATAACAGCTGCTGATTTCCTCTAAGACATTATTTTGCAGGTAAATTGAATCATGCTCTGTCTGCAATCAGTGCACAGCACAGAGCAATAAATGCTACATCCAGCACAGGGCAGCTGCACCAGTGAAAATGAACCCAGCCACAAGATGCAGCCATCAGGGAGAGCATCCAGGTACTGAGGGTAACCTATCTGCATTTGTTTCCTTTCTTTGTTTTCAAAGGGAAACAGACATGCACTTAATTAAGTTCCCATTCCAAGCCTAATTAGAGCCAGTTAGATGTTAAGTACTATTGAAGTGAAACAGGAGGATTGAGTTTCTATCTGTTCTGTTAATGCATACCTGGAAAGTGCCTCCTCTTCTATCTTAACCTATTCTCCCAAGAATGAAAGGCACAACTTTGTGACACATCTCTGGTGTGTTGACTGTCTTTTGATGCAGGGGAGGCCACAGCAAGTTGTAATAAAAATGCTTTGGCCAGGAGACTGTTAGGGAAGACAACAAAAATCATGGGTTCTCCATTGC
Source organism: Haemorhous mexicanus (assembly GCF_027477595.1). Taxonomy (NCBI): domain Eukaryota; kingdom Metazoa; phylum Chordata; class Aves; order Passeriformes; family Fringillidae; genus Haemorhous; species Haemorhous mexicanus. Next base: position 113,918,675 of record NC_082342.1, on the reverse strand, counting down.
TGGAAATCTGCAGCAATCCTCCATCTCAAAAAGCTTTTGGAATTGACTTGGATGTGTTTCTACAATCTGTTTACAATGTTCTCCACCTTTTCTTTGGTTGAGGTCACAGCATGGACCTGGACCTCAACAGTCCAAGCAATCTGCACACTGCCATGCACCTTTGTATTATCTTCAAGATGGACAAACATCCCAGTCCAGGTGGATATCCAGGTGTAAATCCATGCAGGCTACAGGGGCCTGCAGACCCCAGGTCCCCATCTCTGCCAGACTTTCACCTGTGGCTCCAAGCCCCAGACTCAACTTTGAAGCCTCGGTGCTGCCCAACTGCACTGATACAACACATGCCATAACACAACCTGTGATGCCATAAACTGGCCTCAGTTTCAAGTCCAGATACAAAAAAAAAAAAAAAAAAATTCAGTGCTACCTGGCATATTCAGGAAATTCTCATTTATTTGAAAAATTCTTTTTTTTTTTAGAATTTCCCAAATCACTAAGTTTATATCATAGAGATGACTACCCCCATCAAAAATGTCAGGTTTTGATATGGCTCCCATTTACTTTCATACAAAATGAGCAATTTTTCATATTCCTTTGCCAAAAAATGCTAAAAGAAATTCTCCAAACACTTCAAAGTTGATTCCAGATGGAGGCCAACCCATGAGAAACTCCATCCAAATGACAAATGTTTTTAAAACTTATCAAATTACTAAATCAGCATGGCCTAGCTGAATCCTCAGTTGCAGGAGATGTACTCAGGTCCTTACAGGCAGAGTTTCCTGTGTGCTGAGTTGCAGATGAGCTTTGCTGGTGGCACTCAGTGCAATTTGCTGTTCCTGTTCCTGCATTCTCTGAAGCAGTGCCCATAATCCAGTCAGGAACAAGAGCCTGAGGAACTTGTCAGCTTCCCTGGCAGCTCCCATCCTGTGGCAGCAGCAGGTCTGAGCTGATCATTTCTGTTCAGAGGCATTAAGGCACTGAGTGGTTATGTGGGTCAGACAGCAGGGGCTTCCTTCTCTTCCCAGTTTAAGGGGAATGTAAGTGCTCCTTTTCCTATGATATTTACAGGATTCCACTCTTTTCTCCTCTCTGACTTCTCTGCAGAACCTTACAAGCATGCCAGCCTTTTCCCTAGCTCTGCTCCCAAGATCCAGAGGCTTCTGCAGATTAGGTCCATCACGTCATTATTCACCCCATCACATTCTCCTAGCAATTGAACTCCTTAAAAATATCCTTTTTGACTATAATAACAAAAAAAATAACATTTCAGTTTGATCCATGCAAATCCACATTCAGCCCAAACCAAATCCAACCTTTCCTCAAAGCTCTCAGCAAATATCTCCCAATAATAAATGATGGCAAAATTTCAACCTTCTGCTCAGCCCAGGCTGTTGGTGACTGTGGTGAATCCTGCCTGACTTTTGGGAGAGGGTCACTGCCAGCATCACACAGTGACCAGCCACCAGCCACTCAGCCCAGCAGTTCAGGGAGATGGGAATAGCAAGAAACAGAGAGGCAAGGGGGGGCTGCTTGCTTCTTGTAAAAATTTTAGTATTGTCCCCAGAAACACAGAGATGAAAAAAGCACATCTGGAAAATGTCTTGCAAAACACTACATGGAAATCACAGCAAAATCAGTATTAACAACATTAACTTCCACTCTTTCATTACAGTAGCTCCTAAAAGTCCTGTGTCCTCCTCCCAGAGCTCAAAGAGCCAGCTCAGCTATGAAGTAATGATAATCCAGTAAGACACAAGTGTGCCATGCTTCAGAGTCCCTTTAGTGCAAGGGAAATTCAAATGCTTCCCTCTGCTACCCCAGAACTGTGATAGAGACAGAACATTTCAACCATCTGCCCACCACCATGAGAGAGAGCTAAGATGGAAAGAAGCCTGCTCTGCCCATCTCTCATCTCTGAGATGATTAAATGCTAATTAATAGAAATGAGCCTAAAGAAGTAACATCATGCAAATAAAAATGGCTGTACAATATCTGTCATCTGCTCCCCACAGTCACTTCTGGAGTTCTGCATTTTATTCCAAAGATTGAGTCCCGAGGTTTGCAAGGTACTGAGATCAACAGGGCTGAAAAGTGCAAATTTGGTGGCTGCAGAAGGGACTCAGCACTAGAGCAAAGCCAGCATCTCTGTAACAAGCATCACTGGGTTTAAACAGCATGTGAAAGATTGAAGGAGATGTTTCTGCAAGCTCACATGCACAAAGAGCCTTTCTAGATATTCATCTATTAACTCACTGGCACGTAAATTTGTAGGACAGTTGCAACAACAGAAGAAATGATGATAAAAATCCAGAGATGGAGACAACTAACAGTACCAGGTAACCTAATTTCCCTCCCTGACAGCACAGGGAATTGATAAATAGTCACAGAATGAGAGATAAAATCAGATTATTGGATCCATTTTAAATTCCCTTGGTTTACCTACGATAATTGCCTCTGTTTCCTTGACAAGCAAGGCTGGAATGAAGCAGCATCCAAGGACTCTACTGCTGTTTTCATGGAAAAGTGCTAACGAGGCCTCCCCAGCACCTTTCCCTAGAATTTATATTTACCCTGTTTAGCACACACCAGGTTGCTCAGAGCAGGAGGGAGCACTAAACAGCCAAATGTTTACTACACAAACAGTGGCACTCCCCCACAGCCTCATGCCCTTCCTTCCCAGTGAAAAACAAGGGCTCCTGTCTCTGCTTGGTTATGAATGCATCCTGTGCCTTCCCAAACAGAACTGAAACAACTTCCAAGTCACCCATTATCCCCCTTCACCAGTCCAAACTGACCCACTAATGTGAAAATGTCACATCCTCAAACTACAGAACTGTCCTGATGCAAACTCCAAGGTCAAGGGGTCGCACTTGCTGAGATGCAAGCACAGCTCCACAAACAGAAAAGGAGCATCTAGCCAACAGCAAAGTCAATTATTCCATTAAATGAGGTGAAAAATGCTAATTTGTACCAAAACCACACCATTTTCAGAATGTGAAAAATCCCAATCAAAACCCCACTAAACAAAGCCAAGCTGTGTACACATCCCAAGAAGGAATTTACACATCCCAAGAAGGAATTTACAAAGCTGACTCTGGAGTTATGGTTTCAAACACCATCTAGCCTTTTTTGTTGTTGTTTTTAAAAATCCAGCTATTTATTTAGCCAACAGAATTCACCTTGGGCTGTGCTTACTAGAAAACACCATTATCTTTAATCTTGCATGTATATCATTAGGAGAACAGAACAGGGAACAACTGACTTAAGGATAAGGAGGCAACTGCATGAGGTTTGTGCCTGAGCAATGGAACACTTCAAATCTGTCATGATGGGAGGGTACTGTGCATTTTTGAGAGCTTGGGTTTTTTTTGGGATTTCAGGTAACTACATATGAGTAATAACACTTCTTTCTAAAAGTATAGCAATGTTGACTTTGCAATCAAATGGAACCACCAAGAGATTGAGCAATCTAAGCCACATGGGAAAGCTAAAAATTTCCCAAAATATTTCCTCTAAAACCATCTGCTAACATATATTTTAAAAGAATTAAAAGAAAAGAAATACAGGCATGGTAAGAGGTATTAAAAAGACCAGAAACATGCAGGAACCAATGCAGAAACACTGGAAAGAAGATTTGGGGAGAAAACCAGTTATTTCAGCAGCCCAGCTGGACACATATAGGGGAGATGACTAATGCCACTAGTAACTCAAAGGGACACACAAATTTAATCCACATTGTAATGCAGAGCTTAGATGGCTGCATTTGAGGATGGGTCAGGAGTTGAGCCATAAATCTGTGTTCCCAAGCAGGCTGCCACACTCATTCTTTGTCTCAGTCATTTCCTGGAAAACAGCTCTGTGAGCCCCTAGAATGGCAGGGAAATGCCCCCTCCACCCTCCTGCCACAGTGGGAGGTGTCTGTCCCAACAGCAGAGCCACTCCCAGCACCCACAAGTGACCCCCCCTTCTGGGGGAATTCTGAGAAGATGAAAATGGAGAGGCACTTTAAATCACTCACCAGGACTTCCCACACCTCCCACGGCAGAGGGGCACTGAGCCCATCCCCCTTCTTGGGGCCATCTCCAGACCCCCTGACCTCCACACCAGTGACACCACACTCCCAGAGGAGCTGGCTAAAAGAAGAGGAACTGTATGAAAACACACCATTTCCACCTTTTTTAAAATCACAGCCAAGCAACCCTTCCCTGCCCCACCTCTCTCCTGCCACCTGCCAACTTCCAAGGGGTCACACCAGGATGCACAGGTCTATTTTCAAGGCAATAAAACTTAGAAAACCAAACTACCACTGAGTAGGTATCTTAGCTCTGATTTTGTCACACAGCCAAAGACACGCCAAGTTCTAAGAACCTAATGTAGTCCCCAAAGACTTTGGAAGATGCTCTTCAGATCAGCGACCCACCTTGGAACATTTCTAAATGGAAACTCTACTTACATGCTTTTATGACACTACCTGACAGCAAGGAAACCCCACGCCAGCAGGACAGCACACACAGAGCACTCATTTGGGGGCCAAGTGTCTCACAGGGCCTGGGATCAGAAAGCAATCACTTTGCTACTGTGCCTATTCAGGGCAACAACAAGCTTTGCATGGAAGACAAAACCATTTTCCTCAGCCAAATAACTTTAAGGACAAGTGCATGCCCCCTTAAAGCTCCCTCCCAAAACACATTGAGGCTGGCAGTTAATTTGGTAACAAAATATATTTAGAAGGCTACAGTGAAATATTAATTATACACGTTTTAAGACCAAAGGTTACTGAAGTACTAGACAAATACAAGGTACTGAGGGGTACTTCAAGGTTTCTCTCTCCTATAAAAAAATTCACTTAGAATTCTAATCCAAAATTCATTTTCTCTTAAAAACAAGACAGGCTCTAACTTGGATTTCTATGCAAGCAATTTATGATACCCAAAAGGAAAAAATAAAAATAGCTAACAGCCAAGCAGAGCTTTTATCACCTTTTTTTAATCTGCTAGTTCCAAACCAGATGCATTCAGTACAGAATTCTGATTAGGAAAAAAATGGCTGTTGAATTTTTATTACTACATCCCTTAAGGACCAAAAGTGGTAACCTTAGGCATTTAATGTGTTCTATGAATAACAATGCATATGAGCACACAAAAAGCTTGTTATCTCTGTTTATGGAATTTTTTTACCATGTTGATACATTTACAGAAAGAAGTTGAGAAGTATGGTGAGGGGGAGGAGAAGAAGCTATCAAAATAACAAGTTACATTGAACAAAACCTATTTGGGAAGGAACAAGCCATGCAGTATGAAATTTGAATGAACTGTGTCTCCCCATTACGGTCCTACAGCTCCCATGAAATCTGTGCAGCCTCATTTAATGCTTATACTAAAAGCCTTCACCTATACACATCTGTCCCACAAATACAAATGCAATTCATATTTAAGCCTGACAAAAAAATCACTTGTTGTGGGAACATGCTGTGTATGCAGACCTTCTTATTTTATAAACAACGTGAAACACACAGGAGTCCTTCATGATGGCTCAGAACAGCTCACTGGATGCAAAGAAGCATCTTCTCCCCACTCCCTCACATCTGTAACCACCTGACCCACCAGGCAAAGGGTTGCCACCACACACCACCCTGCCACAGGACGAGTTTCTGCCCTGTGTTGTATCACAGCTCCATTGCCACAGCTAGAAAAAAACCCCATACAAACTGCAGCTAAGCAACACAGAGCTTTCTCCTTCAGAAATCAGCTTACAACCTCTCCAAAAAATGTGGGAAAGCCGTCAGAATAAAAAATTACAAACCAGCCATTTGTGGTGCTGGCATGGTTTCCTTCTGGTATTTAGCTCAGTCCAAGAAAAAAAAATAAAATAGTTCCTCCATTCCTCCAATGGAATCCTTCTCATATTTTCAGCTCTGAGAATTCACAAGGACTCAAGTTGAGTTACACTGACTCTGGAGCCAGCAGATTCTAAGAGTAAAAAAATCACCCCAGAAAATAATGCAGGGGGGTTGAGGGAAGTCCATACATCCCTCAGCTCTCAAACTTGCCTGAAATAAAGAAAATGAGCACACAGCCAGAGCAAACCATGTTTTTGCTCTTCTCATGGCATCCTGCTCCAATTTATTCTAAATGGGTTCAGAGCCCAGAAAGAGGAAAAGAAATATGAATTAGCTTTTGTTCTTCCTTTTAGCACAGAAGAACTGATAAAGACTTAGAATCTGCTGTCAAATGCTCTGGGTCTTTACCAAATCCTTTGCTGTCTTGTCCCACTGAGACCTGCCTATGTCCCTTGGCTGGTGCCTTGAGAAACCAGATGCAACAGCAAGCATGAGTCTTCATTCTCCTTTGATCATGGCTGCAGGATTCTGTCTCCAACCATTGATTTCCTCCTCCTTTTCCAGGCTCAAGGAAGAGGACAAACAGAGACTCTGGCAGCCCTCGAATGTTCAGTAACTGGAAGAGTGGGCCATGCCCTTGGAGAAGACCAGGAGACACAGGAGGCTGACCCACAGCTCAGAGGAAGGGAGTTCACAGCAGAGCATCCCACCAGCAGAGCCGCCTTGCTGGAGCCCCAACCCGAGCTCAGCTGTGCCATTTACCCTACGAGGTCCCAGCTGTCAACCTGGCCTGGCATCCTGACAGCCTACAGCACAAATGCCCTCAGCCAGCTGCTTGGCTCAGGGTACAATTCTCTCTTTTTAAATGAGATTAGCGTTGGTGAAATGTGCTAGCTCAACGGGCATGCTGATCTAAGCCCTCTGTTTATTCGGGTTGCAGCAGATACAACGATCACTTAAAAAAAACAAAAAGACACAATTTAAAAAGATGCCATGAATTCGCCTGAGCTCCTGCAGTTGCTCACTCATCACAGAATGAAGAGGGGTTTCTTACAGATCTGCTGAGAACTGAGGACTGGAAAGGATGAATCTTGAAACTGTGGTAAGTACATTAACTTAGCCACCAACCTCCTTGAGACTAATGAGAAGAATAATCTACTTGCCAACAAAAAGCCCAACAGATTATTCTGGCTTCCTATCCATTTTGGTCATCAGACACCTCTGCTGCCACCAAGATTATTAAAAAAGAAGTGGGGGGGGGGGGGATATGTTAAATATCTGGGGGGGAGGGCACGAGGGAGCCAATAACACCGAGATACTGACATAAGTATGGATAAACAAAAATGTGTTTTAGTTATGCTTTAAAAAAAAAAAAAAAAAAAAAAAAGGAAAGCCTATGAAGTTAAAGTTGAAACAGCTGAAGTCCTATGTTCACTGTAAGGATGTCAAACGTTATTGCCATGAATAAGCAATTCTTTGTTTAGAATGCCTTTTTAAGCAGAAAGATGAAGATTTGAGTCAGTGTGTTTCGCAGGCACTTTCCACAGCGCAGAGCTACCAAACCGAGAGAGCACAACCAGCTCCCCCGGCTAGGAAGTGACAAATGCGCCTCAGTGCGCTGTGCCGATGATGTGCGGAGCAGGTCTCTAACTGCACACAGCGGGGCCATTATCGTGTGTTGCCACCGTGTGCCATTAAAAGGTCTTTAACCTGCCGATCGCCGCCGCGATACGCGGCTCCTGCCGGGGATCTGCTGACTAACAGGCCGGGGAGCTGCGAAAACCTCCAGCCCCGGGGTCGCCTGAAAAACACGGCCGGGCCGCCCGTCAGGCAATCGCGGCAACTCAATTAATGCATCTGGGTCAGGAAAATGGTTTGCGGGAGCCTGAGCCCGGTTACGAAACGCGGGTACCGCGGCCGGGGCGAGGGCAGCCCCCGCTGCGCGCAGGTACCGGGGGGGCTCGGGGCGGCATCCCCCGCGCCCCGCGGAGGGACCGGGATGCGGCGGCAGCGGGGACACGGTCCGGCAGCGGGGACACGGTCCGGCGTGGGGACACGGTCCGGCGTCGGGACACGGTCCGGCCGGCCAGGGGGGCAGCGGGGAAGGGGCAGGCTATGCAGGCTTTCAGGGAGACCCCAGCAACTTTCCCCCCGCGGGGGCTCGGGAGGATGTGCTCGCCGCGAGAGGAGGCAAAACCCATCATTTTTCATGCATGGAAATGTGTGTGTATGTGTGTAAGCTCATATATATGTGTGTGTGTGCGCGCAGATCTGTATCCGGCGGACATGCCCCGTCCCCGCTCGCCCGGCGGTGCCACCCCGGCCGAGCCGCGCTGCGGAGCCCCCCGTGCCCCCCGCCCCGGGCAGGTGGGGGCCGGGGGGTGCCGGGCCGTGCCCTGCGGTGCCCGTGTGCCCGCGCCGCGCCGAGCCGCACTCACCCAGAACACGAAGGAGTAGATGATGAGGAGGGTTTTCAGACACGTTATCACGGGTTTGGTCTCCATTCTCCTCGATGCCATAATACTGAGATCCCGGCTGCAGGCTGGGCGCGGGAGGAGGCGGAGGAGGAGGGAGGGAAGGGGGAGGGAGAAGGGAGCGGGGGGGCGGAGGGAGGTGAGCTCAGCGCCCGGCTGCCGCGGCCGGGCTCACCGCGCCTCCTGCTGCCGCCGCTGCCGCCCGGGGACCCCCGCCCCGGGCAGCGCACAGGGGGCTCGAACATCGTCTGCCGGGGGGCGGCCGCAGGGGTGACATTTACTGGAAGGTCTCGGGGAGGGGGAGGGAGTTGAGGTTTTGAAAGATGAGGTGAAAGACACCCCCCGGCCGCCCCGTTTTCTCGGGAAGATGCTCGGAGGCGTTGCTTGGGCTGCTCAGGGGCTTGGAGATGGAGGCGCTGCACGGTCGGAGCTGCAGAGGGAATTGCCCGTACGGGAGAAAATATCTTTCAGTGTCACGATTAAATGTGTGTTCCTGCACAAGCTTCAAATGTCTGGAGACCACAGCAAGGGCAAGTAGCACAGGTTTGACGGTGCTCTGGTCACAGCCACGCAGTCTGGCTGAGCAAGCCTGTACCTAAGAGCAAGAGCTCTGCACCGAAGCCATTGAAGGGGCCAGGGCTCCTCCAGCTCTCTGCCTGTGCCTCTTTTGCAGCTCTAGTGCAGGTGACTGTGTGGAGAATGTAAGAGCTGTGACCTATGGACGGTGCTTTACAAGAGCCTGGCCCCTGGCCTTGGCTTTTTGTCAGCATCGAACATGAACTCTGTGCTAAAACTACTCTGGACATCGAACCCCAGCTAAACTGATCAGAAACCTCACACTTCTATGTCTTTGAGACCCTCAGCTTCAGCTGGAACAGAGCTGGCTCAGCTCTGCCTGGAGGGACAGCACACCCCGAGAGGGCACACAGCTCCGGAGAGAGCCTGCTCCTCCTCCTTGTCACCGCAGCCACCCCTGGGGAATCCAGCAAGGGGTGGACAGCAGGGAAATAACCGAGCTGGTCTGGGCACGGAAAAGGAGCTGATCCTGCAGAGCCCTGGCAGCACAGAGGGGATGCCTTCAGGGTTTTTTCTGTAGTTCACAATTTGGAGGAGGTTATGTGTGCAGGGGAGTGGATGCTAGAGCACTGCCTGTCCCTCCTGAGTGGTGTGGCTGCACACAAAGCTGATCCATGGATCAGGATCTGGACCATGCCTTTAACTGCATTAAAATCAAAACAAGGTCATCACTAAACAGCGAATCTCCTGAAGCGACAAAAGTAATGTAGTTTGTGCAGCTGAGACATAGCAAAGTGATGAAACAGCCCTTGCCATTCAAGAGACAGTGTTTGAAAAACAGAGTGAGAAAAAAAAATGGTTCCTGAGCAAGTGCTTTTGTAATATGCAGAAGTTTTGCCATGAAGACTGATGCAGGATTTTGCTGGGTTTAACTTATGACTTTTAGAGCTGTTAGCCTACTGTTTCCCAAAACAATGAAGGCATCTAAAAGATGCTTGGAGAGGGAGCATTCTGCAGGAGATACTGGGGGTTTTTTAAGCAATCACCACTTTTGTGGAAAATTCAGATGACAGGTGCATAAATCTTTATTGGCTTGGCCATTAAAATGTAAATAAGGGCACTAACTGCAAAAAATTGTATTGACACTAACAACAGTTATAAATATTCACTGTACAAAAATTACACCAAGATTTTTGACAGAAAATAGCTCCAAGCTGGAGAATTCTCTTCCTGCCTCTCACACATGGGCTGTAGAAAGATAAATGCTGCTGTCACAGCCCAGGGGACAGCAGCCATTTATTTCAGTAGCTATGGTTATACTTGCCCTCCCCTTCAGGTGTTTTTAAGAAAGCATGAAACAAACTATAATATCAATCAGAATGGATATTTGGGTAGATGCTGATTTTGACAAAGACTCCCATTTTCTGCCAATAGCATGTGATTTTAGGTCACTCTGTGCTGTAGTGCCTAATTTAGGATATATCCCCTGAGTCTTCTCAGAAGGATGTGTTGGGGATCTAAACTGAATGAGTGCCTACAAAGCCTCCCTTGACAGTGCTGTTAAAACTCATAGGATTTTGCACCAGGGAACCAGAGAGAAAACAGAGGTGCAAGAAGAAAAGTCCACATCAGGAAATACAGCTCCTTTCTTCACAAATGTCAGTCCTGGAGGGATGATGTCCTGAGGACTGAGAAACAGAGGCTCCATGATAATCTCCACCTGAGCCTGCAGTCTTCTCACCAGTCTGTATTTGGAGGAACTCTGAGTTGCTTTTTGGCATGCAGTCAAGGAGGATAAACTTTATTGGATGTAGATGCAAATTTTGGATTAAAAATGAGGATGTCTGAACAGAGCTGAACAAAAATCTGCCTGATTACAGCAAATACCATTAAAATATGACAAGAGCACTGAGCCATCAAACATTTTAGGCTTAAATGGAATTACTGAACAATTGCTAGCCTTTATGTGTGGCTTGGAAACACATCTACCTTTAAAAAATATTTTTATCACAGTTTTGCAGATTTGGGAGGGCAGATTCTCAAGTATTACTTGAACAAAATCAAAGCAAGCCTTTCTAAAGCAAAATACATTTTCAGTTCTGTAATCCACGTTTGCATATTTGGGAACATAATTGCTCTTCACATCTCCCCACAGAGAGAACATTCTTGTAGTTATTCAAAACAGGACATTTGTGCCTAACTGTGTCATTTGAAAAATATTTCTTTAAAACACTGGCAGTTTGCAGGGGTTTCTTCTACAATCTGTAAGCTTGTATTTCTTCATAATGCACAGGGAATATCCTGTCTTAATAAGTGAAAGCATCAGTTTAGAAGGAGTTCCTTCATCCCTTGCCAGAGCATTGAAAGTAAAATGAGGACTTCCATCTTTACCTGAAGCTGATCTTGGCTATTTGATGGGTAAATAACTACTTTCTGGGGGTATAGGTGGAAAAATGTGAAGGTCTCACACTGTTCTGCAATGACAGCAGTGAGAAATGTGGTGCTTTTCTCTTCATGCCCATTCTGGCCTTTCACGGATTTTCTGTGGTGCTGTTGAATGTAAAGGCAGCAACCTCTGCTATCCTTTATTGGGCATTCATTATAATCCACACTCACTTCATCCTCCCTGGAGAGCAGAGGTTTGAGGGGTTTTTTGTCCTTTTCCCTTTCCCTTCCATGTGACCTGCCAGTGGCTGTCCTCAGCTGGCAGAGCCTGCATCACTCTGCTGCGGAGTAACCACAAACCTTGTGGCAAAATGCAGGAAGCAGGAGGAAAAACAAGTGTCTGATAATTTTGCTGCACTCATGGGTCACAGGTAACTCTCTTCAGGTCCCACTGACACCTCTGCATCGTGCATCCCTCAGCTCTAAAAAAGCAAAGCTCTGGCACAGCAGCCAGTTTGTCACATGGCTGGTGGCACATTTGTCACATGGCTGGTGGCTGCATGCTTCTGGCAGATGCATCAGTGGGACCAAGCTGCCAGGCCCAGGCCCCAAAGTGTGTTTTCTGAAGATGCCTCAGGCTTTATAGGTCCCCAGGGAAGAACTGTGGGGTTTCAAAACCACTGCCAGAGAATGATTTGCCAGTAAAGAGCCTGTAAGGAGATGAATGTAGTGTTGACAAAGTCACCCAAGGTATTTCCTTTTACCCCAACTTGGAAAGAAAGGCTGTCCTGCAGCACAGGCATAAGGGGGCACACACAGACATCAGCTTCTGAGTTTGGCAACACATATGAGTTATGAAATGAAATTCATATTCAGCACTGATACAACATAAAGGGTTCTGCAGTACTGAGATTGTGGTGCTGACCCTGATGAGCAGCAGTACCTGTTTGCAGAGGAAGTAGTAATGTTAGGAAACTTTCTCAAACCTTTTAAGAAGGTCTTTAGGATGCTTTGTAGGAAGCACCTCATGCTTTATGAATGATGCTCAGTTTATGCTCTAATGTTAGGCCAAATACAGATGTCCTTTATCCCATTTCCCTTCAGAGCAGGCATGTAATATCTGACTTTTATCAGTACCTTTGATACCAATAAGCTTTTCATAACTCTTCATATTTCTCAGAAAATGCCTTGATTTAGAAGGGAAGTTTATAGCTGTTTTGTGGGCAGGTACTTCTGCTGGCCTGTGATGACTTTCCTGATTACTCCAAAGCTTTGTGAAGTGTCCTCTTGAAGGGAATGGAACAGAAATACATTTGTGACTAAGCATAACTACCACAACAGGATAAATTAAGATCACCAGCATTTACAGAGGGAGGGTGGAGGACTTGGAAAAGATAAGAGGTCAGAGAGCAGAAAATACACAAAGGGCATATAAATACACAAAGAGCAGGTCTGTGTTATTTCAGGAGCATTATTACATCTCCAGATGATGGGAGTTTTGACGCACAGCAAGAAGAACGGAGCCATACAATTTTATTATCTTCATCTTTAGCAATAAAGTGATAATTAACCCTGCACATTTGCCAAGTCACTCAAATTGGTTTGTCACACTGTATTTTCTCTTTTTTTTTTTTACTTTGTAGTTATGAGCAACAACACCAGCTTCTGTCTTGTGTATCCCTGGAATACCTGGACATTTTCTTAAGGTCAGTAGATAATTTACAATAATCTTGGGAGAAATTAGGTAATTTCTTCTTCTGGAAGGATCAATGTGAGGGGCCAAGAAACACTTAGGAGGTTACCCCCCTCTGTGGTTTTCTGTTATTTAGCTTCTGTCAAGGAGTGTGGATGGTCTGCGCTGGGTTAAACTGTGAACACCAGAGCAGTCAGTACTGGTTGTATTTTCCTCCTTCTCCTTTCTTGACTGTGCCATGATTTGTTTCCATTAGATTTCTATTCTGTCTGCCCTGAAGCAAAAGCAGGCAGAACTCGGCCCCTTCTCCAGTGCTGGCAGAAGTTACCCATTGTCATGGCTGGTCTCTGAGAGTTTGCAAAAGAAACAGGGGCAGGAGAGCAAATCCCAGCTTCTCTGGTCTGCAGCAATCCCCCAACGGGACAGACACAGGCTCCTGGCTGGTGTGGCAATGTCTGGCTGCATGCTGTGTGGTGTTTTCTGGCCTGGGTAAGACACTGGTCAGCCTGGCACCTGCGAGGACCTGCCAGGCCCTGGACCTTGTCTCTGACAGCACCCACAGGTGGCACATGGACCTCTTGCCTGGGGTGCTCCTACTCTTGTTGCCCCAGCTGCACACTCTGGATTTTTTATGTCAGCCATAAGAGCAAGAGTGTTCGCATCCTTTCAGCAGTGACCACTCCAGTTTGGAAACAGGTTTGAGAAAACCTCATTTTTCCCTGAGGCTTGCATTTCCTTGTATGCATCTCAGGTTGAGTTCCAGAGGAAAGGAAACTATAACCTAAGTCTTGTGCAGCTATTTGAGCAGAAAGGGAATTCTGGATGTCCTCAGCTTATGGACAGTGGGATGGGGAAAGCTCAGGTGTGAGACAGCTGATGGAGCATGGGCAACATGGGTGCTGCTGAGGGAGATCAAGGTGTGGAGTGTGATAGTCCAAGAGACTATGTGAAAAGCACCACAGAGGCTATGGGAACACCAAGAGCTCTTTAGTAAATAGCCATGCTCAAGGTAAAATGAGTACATAATCATACCATGTACATATCATAATCAT